>NW_026000026.1:44027926-44095286 GCF_001458135.2 Marmota marmota marmota | reverse complement strand
TTTTTTTTTTTTTTTTTTTTTTGTTACTGGAGGTTGAACCCAGGGGTGCTTAACCACTGAGCAACATCCCCATCCTCTTTTTATATTTTATGTAGAGACAGAGTTTCGCTGAGTTACTTAGAGCCTTGATAAGTTGCTGAGGCTGGCTTTGGACTTGAGATCCTCCTGCCTCAGCCTCCTGAGCCACTGGGCTGGGATTATAGGCATGTGCTGGCTGACTGTTGCTTCTTTATCAATGATGCCTCCAGCTAACTTTTTTTTTCTTTTTCTATTTTTTTAATTTTCTTTTTGCGAAACTGGGGATTAAACTCTGGGATGCTCTATCACTAAACTACATCACCAGCCCTTTTTATTGATTTTGAGCCAGGGTCTCTCCAAGTTGCCAGGGCTGGCCTCAAATTTGCAAACCTCTTGCCTCAACCTCCCAAGTCACTGGGATCACAGGTGTGTTCCTTAATGCCTGGCTTCCTCCAGCTCTTTTCCTCCAAACTTTTAAAGAAAAAAGGCACCCAATCACCAAATTGCTCATGCTTCCTGATAAACCCAAGCCCTCCTTTAGAGTTCCAGATAAAATATAGGATGCTTAGTGAAATCTGAATTTTAGATAAACAAGAAAAAAATTGAATGTTTGTATATCTTAATTATTGTCTATGATGTACTTACACTGAATTTGAAATTTAAATGTAACTGGTGTCCTAATTATTTTGCTAAATCTGCAATTCTACCTTCCTTAGAATTAGTTAGCATACGCCCAAATCCTATAAGAAGCCCCTCCCAGCTCCCTCTGACTGAGAAGCCTGGGCATTTTGGGGGTCTATATCCTTCCTGGTTGTAGCAAGCTAATAGACCCAATATTGATGAAGGGTGTATTCTGGTGATCTTTGAGAAGAATGGTCCCTGCCAGGTATGGTGCTGCACACCTATTATTCCAGTGACTTGGGAGGCTGAGGCAGGAGGATTGTAAGTTTGAGGCCTGCCTCAGCAAGGAAAAGGATACTTGTCTCAAAAAAAAAAAAAAATGGGCAGGTGGCTCAGGATATGACTCAGAGATTAAGTGCCCTTGGGTTCAAACCCCAGTACTAAAAGAGAGAGAGAGAGAGAGAAGAGAAGAGAAGAGAAGAGAAGAGAAGAGAAGAGAAGAGAAGAGAAGAGAAGAGACGAGAGAGAGAAGAATGGCTCCACTTTAGAGGAAAGTCTGAGAGGCATATGTTAGGGACAGTTGTGGGTTACCATCAGAGGACAGGGTTGGGTGATAGGAGCAGTGGGAAAATGATGGGAGCTCAATTCACAAGTTTCCAACCTAGCAATCACACACCGGGAAGCAGTAAGTACAGGGGTGTCCATATCTCACTTCTGAGTTGGCCCAGGCACAGAGTCAGCATTTCAAGGCTTCAAGGAGAGTCAGCTGAAATTCCTTTCAATTTTAAGTACAGCCACTATGAAACCCACCACTCAGTTTGCAAACCTTGTGACCCTGGTGAAGTTACTAAACATCTCCATGCCTCAGTTTCCTGATTTTCAAAATGGGGATAATGATGATGTGAGGATTAACAGAGAAAATGGTGTTAAGGATCTTAGAAAAATGCCTGAACCAGTGTTGAACCTAATAAGGTTGAATATGAAAAGCAGTTGAACAAGGAGTAAGGCTAGGCTAAGCAAACCCTGTTGCACCAACAGAGCAGATTTATTTCACTTAAATGCAAACTTCTCAGCAAACAACTCAAAACTTCTGTTTGTTCATTTGTCCCTCTGGCTAATGGCAAGGAATACCAACAAGAGAGTGTAAGTGTTCGTTCCCCACAGGCTTTGGCCTGAGAGGGAGGAACCTTCATTCCTGAGAATGTGCAAGCACCTGTGGATAAGTCGTGAGGTCAGGTGTTCCAGGCAGGGTAGTGAGATTTTTGCTTCTGTATGTTACAGGATTCTGAACAGCTGAGCTGTCTGCCTCAGGGTGCTCCCTTTGTCTGGGTGCAGATGCCTTTGAATGAGCTAACAAAATGTAGGGGTGTTGTGGCAAAGCAGACAGAAACAAAACAGAAGTAGCATCTTATCAGACAGCAGTAATAACACCAGGGCTTCCAGAGAGCCATGGATTGATTGAAATCATCAAAGTATTAAGTCTGAACCAACTGATGATCACTACTCAGCTAGTGAGTTATCGCTCTCCTTTCCAAAGGGGGACATGATGTCAGGCTTTTAAAGGAGACATTTCTATGCTTGCTTAAGTTCATTCATTCATTTAGAGACAGAGTCCAGGCTGGTCTTGAACTGACAGGCTCAAGGGAACCTCCTTGCCTCAGTGTCCCAAGTCGCCAGGATTATAGGAACATGCACCATACCTGGCTCATTATTTTATATTACTTTGTTTATAATTTAATTTAATTTTTTGGAGTGGGGTCAAACACACCGCCATGCCCAGCTTTTCTATGTCTTTTCTTGTATAGTGTTGGTCACTTGCTCAAATGCAGGGTCTAATACAAGTGATTCTCAAACTGGCATGAGTATTAGAGGCATCTGAGGGTGCCAAGCTCCATTCCCAGAGTTTCTGATTTTTCATAGCTGAAAATTTTCATTCCAAGTACATTCCCAGGTAATGCTGGTGCTGGTGTCTGGGACCACACTTTGAGAATCACTGACAAAAATGTTCTGGGTGATGTCCTTGCTGCTACTCCTGGAACCACATTTCAAATGTCATTTACTTTCTAATTCTAATATGAATGCAAATGCTTTGGTATTTCACCTTGAAGGAACCCTCCTATGTTAATTCAGTGATACTGAAACCTTTCTAAGGACAGGAATCACCTGGGCCCTATTCATGTCAGGAAGCGGAGGAGGGTTTGGTGGGGATGATTTCCTCTCCCTTCCCTTGGAGGTCTGACTCAGTGGGCTGTGGGAATTTATATTAGCTAGTACCATAGGCACTCCTATTGCATGAGAAAGTTGGGGAAGGAAACCCTTCCAGCTGAAACTCCTTATTTAACATAAGAGATGAAAGCATGAAGGGAGCACTCAATGTACTCTGGCCATACCTGGCCCAACAAGTCCTGGTTCTCATGGCATGACCCCCTGGACCCCGGGTTTACTACACCTGACTTAAGGTGAGTCTCGTCCCTTCAGGGAAACCCAGGACCCAGCACAGAATCAAAGCAAGAGCACAATGGGGACTTCCCCACACCTGATGTGCTCTATGCAGATCCCAGAGCTTGAGGACCTTGCTATTACCCTTGGGAACTGGCTTGTCAACAGGGATAAATGTTTGTAAGCTACTATTATGTATCTACCAGTCACTAGCTAAGGGTGTGTTAGGAAGATATTTTTGAATTTTTATAACAGCAGCACTATGAGGGAGAGAACCTTATCTATAATTTCCAGGTGAAAAAACTGAGACTCAAAGAGTTTAGATAACTTGCTCAAAGTCACATGAGTAGTAGGTTATGAAGCTGGGAGAAGCCAGTTCATTATCTCACTTCAGAGATAGGCGCAGTTTTTAACCTCACCTGTCCTACCTGTGTGTTGAAGAAATATGTAGCTAAGTAGAAGACCCCTGGGAGCCACATGGTTCAGAATCTAAGAAGATGTGCTTATCTATATGGTTACCTGCCACTTCCTGACACTACCTCCCGACTGCTCCCCACTTTATTACAGGCGCTCCATGCTGTCCAGCCCACCCAGTGAGGCCCTGAGTCCTATTTCATCTCTTAGAGATATTAATTTACCATTTTCCATCTACTCCCCCCTCCTCAGAACACAAGCTCAAATTTCTTCTTTAGGCTGATTTCAGCCAATGGTTTAGACCATTCGTTTATACTAAGTTATGAATGACTAGTGGTTCCATTGGGTGCTCTGCCATTAAGTGGTACTCACAAAATCAATGTTGAAGTTAAAGTCACAACGAGATATCACAGCACAATTGTTAGATGACTGTGATCAAAAAGATGAAAGATAAGTGGTAGAGAGGATGTGGAGAAAAGAGGAGCCCTGCACACTGTTTTGGGGAATGTAAGTTAGGATTGCCATTATGAAATGGTATGGAGGCACCTCAAAAAATTAAAAATGAGTCAGGAATGGCAGCATGCGCCTATAATGGTAGCACGTACCTATAATGGCAGCATGTACCTATAATGGCAGCACTTCCTGTCCAGCTACTCAGGAGGCTGAGGCAGGAGGATGGCAAGTTCAAGGACAGCCTGGACAACTTAGTGATACCTTGTCACAAAATGAAAAATAAAAAAGGACTAGGGATAAAGCTCAGTGGTGAAGCATTTGCCTAGTATGTGTGAGACTCTGTGTTCAGTACTCAGTACTTAATAAATAAATAAGTGAATAAAGGAAAATGAATAAATAAATAAGAACAATCATATGATCTTAATAATCCCACAATATTAAGAGGAAATGAAATCAATGAGAAAGAGATATCTGCTCTCTCATGTTCACCATAGCATTATTTGAAGTAGACAAATTATAGAATCAACCTAAGTGTCCATCAATGAATAAAAAGATAAAGAAAATGTGGTATGTATGTATATGCTGTATGTTTGTATACACATACAGTGAATACTATTTGGCCTTAAAAAAAGAAGGAATCCTGTCATCCATGAAAACATAGAGGCACCTGGAAGACATCATGTTAAATGAAATAAGCCAGGCACAAAAAGACAAATATTACATTATCCCATGTGTGACCTAAACAAGTTGAGCTCATCCAAATGAAGAATAGAATAATGGTAACCAGAGGAAGGAAAGAGGTGTTGGGGGAGATGTTGTTTAAAAGGTAGCAAAACTTCAGTTAGATAGGAGCAATAAGTTCAAGGCGTCTTTTGTAAAGCATGGTGGCTATAGTTAATAATAATGTATTATGTCCTTTTTCATTTTTTTCTCTGGGTACAGGGAATTGAACTCAAGGGTGCTATACCACTGAGCTACATCCCCAATCCTTTTTAATTTTTGTTTTGAGATAGAGTCTTGCTAAATGGCCAAGGCTGGTTTCAAATCTACAATCCTCCTGCCTCAGCCTCCCAACCTGCTGAGGTTACAGGTGTGTATATTGTGTTCTTGAAATCTGCAGAGTAGATTTAAGTGCTTTCATGATAAAACAACAACACATTGTATAGCATCAATACATACAATTTGTATTGTTTAATTGGAAACAAGTATTTTAAAAAAATAAACAACATGAACTTCCCTAAAAAAATGAATATCCAATTGGAATTATAGGCAGGTGGGAAATATGTTGTTTGGTAGCCCACTCTCCTTTTTAGATGGTAAGAGAAAGAAGAAAGAAGAATGTATCCTGCCCACCTTTCCATCTGGGACAGTTGGGCTCCAGGAACCTTGTTAGCTAATCTTGAGAGGTTACTCTTTGAGGAAGAATCTCTACTACTTAAGGTTAGTTATGTGCCCTAAGCACTCTGGTGACCTTGGGCTGGTCCAACCATTGTGGGAATTTTGGATTATTGTGCCCTGTAGTTGAACTGAAATCAATCAACTTAGAACCAGCTTTCCCATGTTTTATGCCCTCACGGGAGGGCACTCACTCCTTCAAGGCAAAATCCCTGGCTGGGTAAATTTGAGGATGAGGGAAGGAGAGGTGTTGAAATGGTGATGAATAAATAATTTCAGTGTTAATTATTAAGAAACATTATTTAAAACTTGGAAAGTAGGCAAAAAGGGCATGTCTTTTCTGATAGAGTTTAGCACTATGAATTTTCCCAATTGATGCTTTAGGTATATTCCATTGGTTCTGATAGTGTTTTGACTGCCATTTTTTTTAAGCATTCTGTAATTCCAGTTTATAGTTCTGCTTTCACCCCAGAGTTGTAAATTAGAAGTTTTTTATATGTCCAGGTAGGAGGGCTTTTTGTTTTTGGAGTTTATCTTTTTTGTTGGTGTTGTTTTCTTCCTATTTTTTTTTTTTACTGGTACATTATAATTATACATAATAAAAGAATTCATTAAACATGGATTCATATTTTCTTTGCCAAACTGGAGCATTGTTGAGGTTTGCCTAAAGAGTATTTAATTATCCAGGAATTTAACTTTGTTATGGGCTATCAAATATGGGCTCAGACACTTTGAGGTTATATGTTGGTAGGGGACAGATGGATATGAGTGGTGGGGACAATAGGTTAAAGAAATTCTATAAAATGGGTCCACTGAGCTGACCCCCCCACCTGCTTTCTTTTCTGAAAAGCAATTTACCTGCAGCCCTGCTTGGCTTACATGGACAGGCTATGTCACATTCCTAAGTAAACTACGCACTTTCTGCAGGAGAAATGCAGGCCCAAATAATGTCAATAAGAGAAACCCAAGTTACACTGAAGTGGGAGACTTTTGTGACTCTTTCAAAAGGCCAGATTCTGGAACTTAGGGAGATAAAGATAATTTCTCCTAACCATAAAATCTGTAAGAATTTATGGTTAAGAATCCACCCAGCATGGGCCAAAGTGACCTAGTTGTCATGGCAGTGGGGACTTGAAAATCTGATGTCATCTGCTGTCGATCAAAAGTCAAGAAGTAAACCCGGGCAAGATTCTCTGGAAACTTCTCTGGGATCCCCCAATAAAACTGGAGTGCAGAAGAGGCAAGCCATCCTGTTCCTCTCTGAGAGGACCTACTCTCTCCCTTGAAAGTGTTCGCTTTCCCTTTTTCTATCGCTTCAACAAACTCATGCTTGTTACTCTGAGTGACATGTCTGAAATATCTCCGACTTGACTGCAATAACCAGAGTTTGAAGGGGCAGGGGTTGGGGGTGGGTGGGCTTTGCACCACTTTAGTTTTTCAGAAGGCCCCAGCCCTGTGACAATGTCATCCTGCAGATTTCTGTTCAGAAAAAAGGAGAAAAACCTAAAGGTTTTTATTGTATGTTACGGTTTTTAGGATGTTAACCAGTTTTGACTTTTAACTTAGAAAACATCTCACAGGATGCTTAAGTTGAGTAAAAATATGTTATTTGTCAAAACATTTTTGGAATCATCTTACTGGGTTCCTCACACATGAGATGGAAAAATCTTTGACGGATGTTCATTTTATATTCTATGAGAGTCACATTTTAACTTCCTGAAAATTATCCATGGACCCACAACAGTCTTGCACAAATATATCTCTCTCCTTGACATCCTCCAAATTATGAAACTTAGGCCTACAGGGAAGGCTGGAGAAATATGTGGTCCTGATTTTTTTAAAAACAAAGTACCTTTGAGCATATGTTGAGAGCTACTGGCATGTTTAGTATCAAAAATCACTGACCACAATGTGCTGGAGACAATATCCTGTTAAACAAAACAAAATAAAACAAAACAAAACATGCAATCCACTGCTGTTTGAAAACACTAACAGGAATTGCTACCCAATAAACTCATGGGATTCCTGGGGGGATGACCTGGGACCTAAAGGCATTTGAAGCAGCTGGTAAAATGCATGTGTGCATATGCCAAAAAAAAAAAAAAAAAAAAAGTCAACAGCTCTTCCAGAGAAGGATGTGATCCCTTTGGCCTCTCTAGATGGAGTTTCCTGGGAGGGTGAGCTGGAAAAGGAAAAAGCAGTCAGAGTGCACCCTGGAGGAGGCCACTTGGGGTGTGGGTTCCTAGGACAGTCTGGCTGTGGCTGACTCTCATTCCTGCTGTACCAACCAACTCTACCTCTCAGTTTCCCATCAGTAATAGGAGGGGGTTTAGATCATACAAATGCTAAACTTTTGCTGTCCAGTATGGCATCACCAGCCACACAGGGCTACTGGGAGTTTGAGATCCAGCTGGTCTGAACTGAGACACACTGTATGTAAAATACACACTGGATTTCAAAGACAGGCTACAAGACATATTTCAAAACAACATGTGTACATGATAAATACACACATTTTTTCAATTAAAAAAAGACATGGTATAAAGTATGTAAAATATCTGATTAATACTTATATTTATGACATGTTGACACAATGATATTTTAGATATATGAAGATAAATAAAATATATTGTTGGAATAAATTTCACTTTTCTATCTTTCTTTTTGTTTATGGTACTAGGGATTAATTGAACTCAGGTGCATTCTACCACTGAGCTACATCCCTAGTCCTTTATATTTTTTTATTCTGAGACAGGGTCTTGCTAAGTTGCTGAGGCTGGCCTGGAACTTTTGATCCTCCTGCTTCAGTTGTCCGAGTTGCTGGGATTATAGCATGTGCCACAGCACCTGGTTTATTTTCTTTTTAACATTTTTCATGTGGTTACTAGAAAATTTAAAACTGCACCTGTGCTTTGCATCATATTTCTGTGGGACAGCACTGCTCTGTGCCTCTCCAGGGTCAATGTCTATTATAATTTTATTTATGGAAAACAAAAGACATTCCCAAATGCTGATGTTAGGCCTGCTTTCTAATATTATTGTAAGCAAATTGTCACCACAATAATGGCTCTGATCAAATCTCTAATCACTACTGTTTCCTTCATAAGTCTGGTGACAGACTGTATGGCTCTGCCTTCTTAGACACTGGCAGGTGATGTCAGACTGTTCACCATCCAGGAGACATGCTGGGAACCCAAAGGGGCAACAACACACTCATCTCTATGGCTTTGAAACATTCACAGATCCATGTAAGGACTTGCTCAGTGAAATTACTGACATGGGCTTCCTGGTTCTATCTATCATTTTTCATGCCTCTGCCAGCTCTGTCAATTTACACAATAGTAAATTGTTGTCTTTGTGCACAGAGAAATGCATTCGCCATAAAAAAACATTCTGAAAACTTAAACATTAAACCGAAGCCCAAGACACAGTTGTGTCATTCTGGATAATTGAAAATGTATTCTGCAGACAGAATTTTTGAAGACTGAATGCCAAGAAGAGAGAGTCAAGGGAACTCAGCCGAGGTATAGTGAGTCATCAGCCCCCTCCCAGCCATTTATACATTGGTAGAGCCAAACTTTGCAATTTGATTGTGTCACAGAGTTCTTTTACGGCTTCTCCAAAATGTAACTGCAAATTTTCCATTTGGCATGGCTTGGCACCACCATCCAAATTGTGCAAAGTGATCAAAGAGCCTCTGCCTCTGATCTGGACACTCAAGTGACCCCAGATGCTTTGCTTGGTCCCCATTGGCACTAGTGATTCCAAGGCAGAGGAGCATATGGTCCTGCAGTCCCAATACATTTCTTTCCTGGTCAGTTAAGACCAGCTCTCACCTGCCAGGTTGCAAGGGACTAAAACACTCAGGGGTCACTCCCGGGGAACTGGGCTAATCAGGCTCTTGTGTGGAAGACATGTGCCCCGTTGTCCTCCACACAAAAGACAGAAATACCTTTTTCTTTGGGGGTGCTGTGACAGCTTCTCTGACCTTAAAGGTCTGCAGAGAGAGAGAGAGAGAGAGAGAGAGAGAGCGCCTGAACGCACTGCTGACCCCTTTTATTGAGGAGAAGCTATTCAAATGAGGCAAGGGGTCAGGTTTCAAGGGGGCTGAGTCTAGCTTCATGATGTCTGCTGTCAGCAGGTTGACTGACTTCTAGGTAGGCCACACCCAAGCGCACAGTAAGAGAAGGGGACAAACAAAGGATGTTTCCAAGGAACAGTCTATTCTAAACAGGGCAAGGGGTAATATTACAAAGGAACAGGTGAGCATAGCTCCATCCATGGGGACGTAGGAAGACAGGCCCCTGCACGAAGACACAGTCACTTGCACCTGGGTCTATCCAGATCACAGTGTGACCGTGACCAAAGGATGCCACACTGGTCAGGAGGGGAGTCAGACACAGTCCCGTGCTACTCAGCCTCCTACACTCACCCTGTCCCAGAGGCCACTTCCTTTTAAGAAAGTGCCACATAGAAACAGGGTGCTCTACCCAGATATTGGGGCTGGTGAGGGCAGACTTTCTCAGGAAGTTCAGTCATTCCTGTCATGGTGGATAATTCACCTTGGTCCTCTTCTGAACATGATTCTTTGCTGTAAGAGGATCCCCCTTGGGATCAAGGCCGTGGTGATGAAAGGGCAGGACATGGAGTTATGAACTGAAGTTTACTTCCTGGCACTACATTGGGGTCACATCTAAGCCTCCTACCATTCCTACCACAACTTTTTATCTGCAGATAAAAGCAAAGGCAGATATGAGCTCAGCCTGAGTGAGCTCTGTTGTCAGTGTACAAAGCTTTGTCAGTCTGGAAGGAGAGGTAGGAGGTGGGATGAGGAGCAGGAGGCAGTGCATGTGTGGGCAAAACCTGGAGGGCAGGTATCAGCAGGTTTGACCTTGGGGGCAGGCCATGAAGCAACAGCAGCAGGATGGATAGGGGAGCTTTGCCAGGTAGATCGGGTAGACGGAGCACAGTCTTTAAGTCCTCAAATTTCAAGGTGAAGACAGACTTAGTCCAGTGCCTAGCAAGGAGCCAGACTTTGAGTAGGTGACATGGATCAATGGAATGGTTTGGGAGAAATCAATGAAACAAACATATTTGGTGGTAGTGTAGATGGGCTATGAACATCATCTGTAATGTCCACAAGAAAAGGAAGGGAAACCTAAGTCGGGAGAGGGACGTAGGAGAGGAAAAAGGGGTGTGGATTTTGGGAACTTGAGAAAGACTTGTCATCACTGGATGTCTGAATGCGGAGGAGGTAGGGGTGGCTTGTGGAAAACTGTGAGATTCAGGAAAAGGATGGGTCAGGGATGATTCTAAGCATTCCTGCCCCTAATTCAGGACTACCTGGGACTTCTCCAGCCTAGAGTGACATCTTTCTTATATAATAACCTTCATTCAATACACCCTTGATATTTGATAGCAATAGGTGTACATATCTATTACTTAGCTGTGGATAAATTTGACTTCTTTTTCTAGAGCATCACCCCACCCCCCCCCACCTCCAGTAGCCCATACATTTTCACAATGACCTTGTAGAGCAGGAAAATATTGCTTTTCACCGTGGCTGAGGAAAATTAAACATGTTGCTGCAAAAGACTGTGGAAAACGTGTTTGTCCAGCACAGGTTTTATGGGGCCAGACTACCAGGATGTGATTCCATAGGAACAATAACCATAGGGCATTCTCATTTATCCCCGAATGCTCAGACACTGTATTATCCATGTGCCCCATGTCCTCCCAACCTGTCTGAGTCATTTCCCTGAGCCAGGACATATGGGAAACCACAAATCAAAACTTGCTACTGCTGGTTAGAAACTTTGGTTTAGAAAGACAAACTGGATAGGGGAATTTAAAGATGAAAATGAAATTCAATGTTCAATGATCTCTGCTTTACACAAAAATCACAGGAGCACTATTAACCAAAAAAGGAATAATAAGCATAATGTGGAATTCAGCTCTGAGCTAAGAACCCTCACACTTTATGAAATTATCCAAGTCAGTTATAGGGCACCACTGATGTCTTTGAGAAACTCATCATAGTAGCATAAGAGAGTCACTTTGAAATTTAGTTCTACTCTCACCTTCCTACATAACATAGGGTCAACCTTGGCTCTCAGTCAAAGTGCACTTCTTCAAGAAACATTCCTCTGGAACTACAGGTTTGGTTATATATTCACATGTAATGAACTATTTTCTTTCTTTTCTGGTTCTTACTGTGTGTGTGTGTGTGTGTGTGTGTGTGTGATATTGAAATTGAATTCAAAGGTGCTCTACCACTGAGCTATATCCTAGAGCCCTTTTTATTTTCTATTTTGAGACAGGGTCTTGCTATGTTGTCCAGTCTGGCTTTGAACTTGAGATCCTTCTGCATCAGCATCCCATGTAGCTGGGATTACAGGCGTGCACTTCTGCACCTCACCTCAGGAATTTTCAACAGCAATTTTGACCATCCTCAATTTTCTTGTTTTGCTTTGACTTTAAAGTCTAACTACTATGTTAAGACACAACTCCACTATGCTTCCTGAGCATCATAAGGTGGTAGTTATGGACTAGCCAATATTTAAGCTAATTTAGGCAATGCTTTGGGTTAAGGAGGGGTTTGGGATCATCTTGTATGCATAAATATCTCAGCATAAGATGCAATCCATGAACCTGCAGGGTTTAGCTCCTGGTCTGCAGAAGACCTGAGAAGCTCTCTCCTCTCATCCACCTCACGTGGGTAGATGTTAAAGTCGTTTGACTAAAACCAAGTACATCAATTGAGAATTAAACAACTTATGTCCCAGTAGCTTAACTATTAGGAAGGAGAACTGAGACCATCTGTGTCAATATAATTTAACTCTTTGAGAATCTTCTTCCCAGAAAGTTAAGACAATAAGCTTATAAGTGGATTCACTATTTACTGCAGGAAATCTCTACAAAACAACTTCTCCTGGCCAATAGTTTGTTCACTGGAGAGAAACAGCCCACTTATTAATGATTTACTTGCCAAGACTCACTTCAAGAACATTGCTTTGTGCTACCCACCAATTCTAAGCTATTATGTCACAAATTTCCCTGAAATCCAATCAGTTCTCTGCCTTGCAAAATGCACCTTAATTGATTTGGGCCTAGATCTCCAAATCCTACAAATATCCCTCCCAGCTGCCACTTGTTTATACACTAATAAGACTGTCCTATGTAGGTCCCCTGATTTCAGTAATGAACTTAGCTTTACTCTATCAACAGGTTCTTTGATTAATTTTTGTATAGTCAATAGCTGACATAGCAAATCAGTTCTGGTCTCTTGGAAACAAATAAGACTAAAGACATCCTTACAGCCCTTAAATGTTGGGGTAATTATTAAACACAACCACTTCCCAGTCATAAAGTTTCATCATTGTTCCTCCTCTGGGGATAAGACCTGGTGTTGAGAACACCTACCTGTAACAGATTTCAAATACACATTTTATCTCCATTTTTCTTTTTCTTTTTTTACATGATTCTGTATCTTCTAAATTTTCTACAATGAGTTAATTTGAGAATGAAAACAAAGCAAAGAGCCTCAAGAAAGGAATTAATTCTCAAGTATAAATTAGAAATGACCAAGTTTTAATGAAACATACACATACATACAGCATGTGTGTATATATATAAAATATCCATATACATATATACTAATACACATATATAATATCCATATTAAATCTTAAGCTAGCATAGTATACACACAATATAGATATACATATATGTATACATATGTACACACAAATGGAAGCTTGCTACTGGTGGTTAGCAACCAGTATATATGTGTGTACATATATGTTCATACACACATGTATAATACTTATTTAAAATCTTAAGAAGATTATTATAAGAAGGCAATTTAATTCCATCAATAAGATTCAGAAACGTTGTATAGTTTAGAACTGCTGCATAGCTCTTTCCTTATCATAAGAAATCTTGGAGGTGTTGGATAAAACACATCATCAAACAACATTTAATCAGTCCAAAGTGAGGCCCAGGAATCTGTGGGTGTTGTGCTTTTTGTCTTCAGTTTTTTTTTTTTTTTTTTTTTAAAGCACTTAATTGATTCATACAGTCAATCAAAAAGGTAGAACACACAGGTCTACAACATCAATACACTGGGAAGCCAAGTTTAGCTTTTGTCATAAAATCTCCCCAACTGGAGAAGGAAAAGCTGGGCAGTTAGCAAAGATCCCCTCGAGTATCTTACACAGTGTGGTATCTCTCTGTGCCTGAGTCCCGCGCCGGTTTGGAGCACTGAATCACAAAACCCCCAACCTGCTATAAAACATGGTAACAACCCCGCGGCTGCGCTCAGGCAAACCCAGCTGGTCGGAGCTGGCTCAGAAAGCAGGCTTCCGCCTGCAGCTGCACTGAGTGCCTGCAGCTCCCCAGGCATCAGGCAAAGGGAGCAGGCTGCCCAGCGGAGATCCCAATCGGGGCTTCCTTTTACCTTAAAGAAACTTCCTCGCTTGTCCAGACCGCGGGCGCCCATGGTCCAAGCTGACATTTCCCCCAGCGAGGCTCTACTGCATGCCGGGGACTCCTGAAGGTACAGACATTTTTAATGGTTAGCCCAGCCTGTAGGAAATTCCTTTCTAAGCCACAGAACACTCACAACAACAGTCCTGCCAAGATCTTTTTCCGTCAACAACACAGTGCCATTTATTTCCCACCAAAGCCCTTACATCTCTTTTCAGCCTGATTTCCTGCCATGGCCAGCACTGTTCCTAGACTGTGCCCCACCTCGCTGCCCCACCCCCTCCTTCAGCAGCTGACGTAGAAGGTCCATAGGACTGTGGGGAGCATAATGATTGCTTTGTGTGTTTGCTTGACCTCCGGATAAAGTCCTAAAGGGACCAATATTAGATGTCCCCCTAATCTGCTCCGAAAGCTTATGGATTTAATGTGGCTGATCACAAAGGGACAGGGAAAGAAAGAGGTTCTGTATGTCCCAGGAAATCCTGCTGGAAGGGGATGAGGTCATTGTTAGTTCTGTTTAGCCCTTTCCCCTCTAGGCAAGGTCAGCAGAAGGGCACTGGGAAGAAATTCCTGATTTTCCTTAGAGATCAGAAAGCCTGGGATGCGATCCTGTGTCACAGTTTAAGGAGATCAGTTTGTGTATGGTGACAGTATGTAAACAGCTCCGTGATCAACCAAGGAAGGTGGGAGTTCACTATGGAAAATTTAAAGGCAGCATAACAACAGAGTCCTGAATCATCATGTCTATTTGAGCTTGGAATTTCCCCTGCTGGAAACCTATAATCCTTTCCTCTGGACCACAAAGCCTTCAACCTTCACTTCTAAGGTATATACAAATGCACCTGGGGCTGCCAAAGTGGCCCAGACCAGCATGCATTGAGGAGGATGGGGGAGTACCCCAAACTTTCCTCATCCAGTGAAGCTGTATTAGGACTACACAGAAAATTGCCCTCCACCTTCAGCATCACTTCCTGCCACAACATGCACAGGATATAGCTCATCCCAACCATAACTAACACAATGGAACGACAATAAAGAAACTAGGAAGTGAAAATACCTCTTATACTATTAAGGATTTTTACATTTTTTTTCCCAGTGCTGGGGATCAAACCTGGGACTGTGCACATACTCGACCAGCACCCTACAACAGCACTACCTCCCTAGTCTGGCCATTAAGGAATGTTGAAAGTGGTTCAAGCTGGGCGTGGTAGTACACATGCCTGTAATTCCAGCTTCTCAGGAGCCTGAGGCAGGAGAATTGCAAGTTCCAGGCTGGCCTGAGCAATTCATCGAGACCTTGCCTTAAAATAAAATTGGAAAAGGGCTGGGGGTGTAGCTAATGTAGAGTACTTTAGCTACAGTCCTGGGTTTAAAAAAAAAAAAATCTCAGTTAAAAAAAAATCATTAAAAGTGGTTCACTTTAAAAGTGTGGGGTGGGGAGGCAGTAAAATTGAGGCAGCTTCTTTCTCTGCAGGTTTACTGAGGCTGTTTCTTTATGAGTTGGGCCAGAAGTACTACAGGGACATTGAAAATGGCATTAGGGATGTTTCAACAAGTGGAAAAGCTTAAAATCACTGCACAGAAGTGCATGTGCGTGAGTGAGCAAGAACCTTTGCAGATAGACTTGTTTGGCCCCATGAGTCACATCGACAGTGAGCTGTGGATGACCTGTGCATTAAATCTCTTTTAGGAAAAAATAATAACAGTGTACACCTACCCCTGCTTCCAAACCTTTCACCTATTTGAGACATTGCTTCATGGTTCGGTCACTTTAAAGGGTCAGCAGTGTCTTCCCTGTGTTTCTTTCCACTTGCAATTGTACTGGGATGAAAGCCAACACCCCAAAACCTCCTGAGAAGGTGGTGAACTTCTCCTGGGAATCTTGCTGACTCCAGAGGTTCAGACTCTCAGCTCAGCATCTGAATAGAACCCAAGCTCCAAGACCTTTGAAGTTCATCCCTCATTAGCAAAGTCCTCAGATTGGAGCCACTCCAGAAAGAAAACACAGCGCCTTGTTCAGAGCTAAGAGCAAGATGAAAACCTTGGGGAGCAAATGATTAACTGTTTAGCCCCAGAAGCACAGAATTTTTTTTTTTTTTTCAAAAAAAAGCTGCTTTAAACCAAGCCTAAATTTTGTTATCCTTCTTTCAGACATTTTCTCGGCAAGGGATTCAGCAGCCTGGCAGTTTAGGAATGGCGAAGTGAGGGCCAAGGCTTCATTCCTCATCAGGACCTAAGTTTTCTTTGTTCGGTTCTGTAGTTTTCCATCTACAAACCATTTCTGATGAGCCAAGACAGGCAGGGAATTTTGCCGACAGCAATGGAGCAGTTTGGATTCCGAGAAGTTCACCAGTTTTAATTAGCATCCGGATAACGGGCATGTGCATACTTTAACCTCAAGTAGTCCTCAGTTCCTACCTCCAGTTTGGATTCCTACACGGGACAGGCAGATGCATCATATTTCTTCAACTGATGCAGGTGGCATCTGCCCTTACTAACAGGCTGCTCCAAGGTGGGAGTTGGGCACAGGTGACAGGAACACACTGTAAAGTGCCACAGCAGAACAAAAAGAATGGAAGCTAAGAATGGCTCCAGAGTCCAAGCAGAGAGTACCCGCACAGATTTTGATGATTTTAAATAAAGATCTTAACCCAGGAGAAGTTGTGATTTACAGTCTTTCCTGTTGTCGTAATAGTTTCCTCCCAAACCATAACCTCCAACACCTGGGCTCAACATTGATAGCAACGTAATTTAAAGCACCACCTTAACTCCCTTCCACTTCTGGTCCCTGTCCCTCCCCGCAGATGTCACCCAGCAGTTGCATCCTAAAACTGCCCAGTAACAGCTGGACTAAAAGATAAAAATGTACCGTAGTTTGAGAGGCTGCAAAATTCCTCCAGATTCAGACTGGTGAAAACTTTTCCTGATTTCCTTGAAGAGTTAAGCATCAAATTCTTGAAAAATGAGCCCAGCATGTCCAGTGATCTTTCCAGATGCTAGCTAAACGCTAGCAAAAAAAAAAAAAAAAAAGAAAACCCAAAGGGGACTAAGGACACTGCAAATGGTTGGGAGCTGCCAAGCCTTTTCCACAACACCCCTGAAAGAATGTCAAGGAAGCTGTAGTGGGGGGCTAAAGGACAAAGGCAGGGAGTCACACCAGGCTCAGTCCCTTTAGAGGAAGCCTCACTGTGGCTTCCTAGGTGGCTCCCGGAGCGAATGATGAGGTAAAGGAAGATCTGTCCTTAAAAGCGAAAATGACACTCAGGTCCCCTGGCCAGGCTCCAGGCTGCACTGGCAGTCCGCTGAGAAAGACCATTCAAGACTGGCTGTCCAACTCATTCTCCCCAGAGCGACTGAGGACAGGCACCCGCTGAGGCCACCACTGCCTGGAGATTGGCTGCAGCCTGGGCTTTGGGGATTCTAACAGAGTTCCCAGTTTCCAGTTCCCAATTAGTGGAGCTGGGGCGAGTCAAGCATTCTTCGGCTTTTGTGCTACCTAGGGCGAGGTCAGGCAAGATGGAGGGTCTGAACTGCTTAGTCATGTGTGACTTAACCCCAGGGAGATATGTTCTATGTGAACATCATAAAGTGTACCTACACAAACTAAGACGGCCACAACAACACCGTCACTAGGCGATATAACCACCGTCTGATATAGGGTTTGTTACTGACAGTAGGGCATGACTGGATTGAGAGATGGGCCTTTCCCATCTGATCCCAACCCCTCCCTCCTCTCCTCTCTTTTTAATTTCTTTAGTCAAATTGTACCCTTCCTATTTGCGGAGGATGGGGAGAATTTTTTAGTTGACAAGTAAAGTTTGTAGTGTACAAATGAAGTTTCGAAATATTTCTACATTGTGGAATGGCTAACTCAAGATAATTAACATATCCATTGTCATGTACTTATCATTTATTTGTGGTAAGAACACTTGAAATCTACTCCCTGAGCAATTTCAAATACAAAATACATTGCTGTTAGCTATAGTCACCATGTTGTCCGATGGATCTCTTGGACTCATTCCTCCTATTGAACTGAAATTTTGTTATTTTGGACTGACATCACCCCAATCTCTTCTCTCTTTCCTATTTTATTTGCTTTTGGTCACAAGCACAAGCCCACAAGAGAACAGCAATCCCAACTATAATGGAATCCATCACTCGCAAATCCGGTTTAAAAGAAGTTAGCTTATTTGAGACCTGGGTTTCTCATCTCCAAGCTGTAGTTGGCTAGAAGAGCTTTTTAATCATTCTTTTATTTTTTTCTTTCCCTTCCCTACCCCTCCCCACCCACCTCTCTCTCTCTCTCTCTCTCTCTCTCTCTCTCTCTCTCTCCTCTCTCAGCATTGGGGATTTAACCCAGAGACTCACTTATGCTAGGTAAGCACTGAGCTACAGTACCCTAGTACCCTAGTACCTCTCCCACCCCTTTTTCTAAATTTTTATTTTGAGACAGGGTCTTGATAAGTTGCCCAGGCTGACCTGGAATTTGCAATCTTCCTGCCTCAGTCTCCTAAGTAGCTGACATTGTAGTTGTGCTCCCAGCCTAGATTTCCTTTCCTTTCCTTTCTTCTTCTTCTTCTTTTTTTTCTTTCTGTAGCATAGTGAACCTTGCACATGCTAGGCCAGTGCTCTACCTCTTAGCTCTATCCCTAGCCCTGCTTTTATGTTTTCTTTCTACCAGCAGAATGAGGCAAGGAAATATGGACTTCAGTCTTAGTAAACAAGATCTTGTTATTACAATCATTTTACAGCCCAGCTGGCAGACATAAAAGAAAATGACTCACCCCAATGCACCTGTCAGGTAAAGGCCAAATACAACAAATGCATTTCACCTTTTTGCCTGGTTCCTTAAACAGCTCCCATCGGTGGAAGGTGTTTCTTTTAAATGCTTTCTTCTCTCCTCAGAGAGGTAGAAGCAATCAGGGCAGCTCTGAGTCTGGATCTAAGGAAGGTTTCTGAATATTTCCATGATTATCTGTCTATTACCATGGATTTTACAAGTTGGACAGAAAAACGTTATTCCAGGCCCTGGCTTGACAATTTGAATTATGTGAATTAAAAAAAAAATGTTCTGAGTGTCTTATATCTCTGTCCAGCACTGGTTTTCCCTCATTCAATAGTCAAACTTTTAAATAATAGTTTTAAGATAATAAAATAAAAACTTTTCATTAAAAATAGAAACAATTTATGGAAATATAAAAAATCAGAGGCAGAGAATTATATTCCCAGCCCCCTTACTCAATATTCTTTAAATAGAATTAGGAACAAAGCTCAGTACCTTAATTTTCCTAAAAGTAACAAAGGAAACATTAGCAAGGAATTTGAGGATAAAATAAATGGTCATTTGCTAATTACAGGGTTAGTGTGCAAATGGGGCTTATTCTAGCATTCATCCCTTTCCTAATTGGAAAACCAATTCATAGACTCATAAAAACTCCCACTTTATCCAAATTGCTCTATCAGTGCTGTAGCTGGTGGCCATGTAGTGATCCAAGGGCGAAAAGTGGACAACTCCAGTGGTTAGAAAATCCTCCTTTTCTTGAATAGGGAAATTAGCCTCATGAAAATCCCTTGTATAAGTCTGTTTCGCACTACTATAACAAAACACTTGAAGCTGGGTAACTTTATAAAGAAAAGAGGTTCATTTAACTGTCAGTACTGGAGGTTCAAAGGCCACATCTGGAGATGGCCTTCTTGCTGTCAGTCTCAAGGTGGTGCAGGACATCACATAGAGACAGGGAGCATAAATATATATTTCTTCTAGCCTTTGTTTTTTATAAATCATGGAGGCTCCAAACTGATGACCTTATATATTCCTAATCACTTTCCACAGGGCCCACCTCTATACACTATAATTGGATTAAATTTCTACCCTCTTAATAATGGGGATAAGATTCCAATATAATTTTTGGAGGGGACAAAGCATACCACCCCTCTTCTACATTCTTACAGACACTACTTATTCCTCTCTGGAGCAACAGTTTTCCTAAGCCTGTGGCTCAGACCTCAGGGCTGGTGGACTCTGCCCAACTGTATCAGGGCTGAGGAGGGAGAGAGGGGTGCTATCCCAAAAGTCATTGCAATATGTGCATTTTCAAACCTTCTCACTTGAAAAGCTCTACCTGTTAAGTGGTCAGAAAGTACTGCACATGTGCAGTGTCTTCACACATATGATGTAGACTTATCCTAAGCTATCTGGGCTCTTAACCCAAGGGACATATGGATGGATGAAGAAGCCACACACTCTAGGTCTTTCCCAGGTTCTACTTGTCAATCTGTTACCACTGGAATTTAGTGCTTTCTTTTCCAAGACTCTCTTGTCCATGATGGTAAAAAGAATCCACGCAGGTGGCCACTTTAATTGGAGTTGCAACTTGGATTGAGTCTATCTGCAGTCACAATATGTTAAGTAATTATTTTCAATTTGTGTGTGTGTGGGGGGGGGCGGGGGGGGGGGTTTGCTGAGACTTTAACCCAGGGCCTTGTGCAAGCTATACAACTACCTTACCACTGAACTACACACCCTGGCCACATTTAGACATTTTTTGAATTAACTATCTCTAAGAGATCTTGAGACTAGGACTCATGTACAAGTAGTTTATTGAAGATAACTTCAATAAAATTGGCATAAAGGGGATTGTGATACAGAAAAGGGAAGGCAACTAGTATAATGCACAAGGTGCATTACCTAACATATAACCATGAATGAACCCTTCTGAGGAATTCTGGGAGTCCATATAGACCATGCCTTAGAGTTATCTCCCAAAAGGGAAAAGGGAGGTGGAGTGTTTGTTATCCAATTCCTTCCCAGTCATTCGCTGAGAACAGCTCCCAAGGACCTTGGTTCAGCAGGACTTCCAATATTCCCCGCTGTGGGTAGAAAGACTCCAGTTGCCAAAGTTAGTGCTCAGGCAAAGTTGGCTGCTCAGGCTGGCATGCATGGAATTCCTAAGTACCCCACAGGCATGGGAAGGACTTGGCAGTGTCTGCTAAAATTGATAATTTTATTAGTTAGTTTTTTGTTACTATAACAAAATACTCGAGATAATTTGTAAAGAGAAAAGGTTTATTTAGCTCACAGTTCTTGAGATTCCAGTCCAAAATTGGGAAGCTCATTGCTTTATGCCTCTGACTATGTAGCCTATCATGGTGGGAGCCCGCAGTAGAGTAAAATCACTCATTTCGCCAAGAACCAAAAAGGAAATGAAAAAGGGTCTGGGATTCTACAATCCTCTTCAAATGCATGCCCCCAAAGTTTAAGGACCTCTCAGTAAGTCCTACTTCCTCATCTCCCAAAGGCATCACTCTGAGGACCAACTCATTAAGCCATGGGACTTTAAGGGACATTTATTCAAACCATAGCAGCATGATCAGGGCATTGTGCATAAAGTGTGGATGTCAATCTCCTCTGCTTAGGCTGAGTTATCATTCTAGCATGGCCACAACTAGCTGCCTTGAGTGTTTCTTGAGACAGGATATAAACTCTTCTAGTTCACCAGGGCCCATGGATTGGCGTCCCCCACTCCTGTGCCCTGCATGACCCATCCACAGCCCAGAGCACACCTGAAAGTGATTCACATCTGGTGCCTGATTCTGCACACCACATTCCATCAGCCAATTGGAGCTGGATGGACAACTGACCCTGGCAAGTCATTTCACTGGCTGTTCTAAGATGAAACAGAATTTTCTGGTCAAGAACTTGAGTGGAGAGTCACAGAGTAGGTGCGTACGTTTGAAAGCTGGTTTTGGAGTCATATGGCAGTTCAATGATGGTAAGTAGATAACCAGAGTGAAGAGATACAAGAATCCATTGAACCATAGCTGGTAGAGGTAAGGAGAGAGAGTGGGCAACCGGTAGTCTTCAGCTGTTTTTTGTGGATTGGTATTTTTTCCCATCAGATACTGCAGACACAATCTATATTAAGTAACATATTGTATTACACTTATTAAGTAATGTATTGTATAACCACCTTCTGTTCCAAGTGTATTTGGACCAGAATAGCTTCAGAAGGCTGAAGAAGACCATGAGTTCTCAGAAGCAGGTAGAACTCTGATCTTATTATGGTCTAATCAGATGTTTAATTCAAAGATCTTAGAATAAACTGATGAAGAAAAAGTCCTTCAAATAGAGCAGAATTTGCAGATGCCATCTTTGATGAGGACTTCTTCATAGAGGGAGAGCTTCAGATCCTCTGACAGAAGATGCTTCAATTTGGGGATGAGGAAGACAGACTGAAGCCAGGTTTCTCACCTCTTCTGTCACCTTACAAATGGGAGAGGAGTCTCTGCTCTCTTTTATTTAAATTACTGACTTAAATCAAATGCAATGGATCAGTTTCTTCTGATCAAGGGACAGAGTTGTGGACTGTTGAAAAGATGTTTTTACCCTATTATTTTAATCTGGTTTGTATGACCTCAAGAAAATATTTTGATTGGAATGATGTCAGTTTCAATAATATTCATGGAGAAAATGTTTTCTGGAACAAAGTCCATTAACCCATTTCAATTTTTCGGTCAGTTTTCTTATGTAGTACAGTTAAACTGCTTAAAACCATTTTTTAAAAAAGTTCTCTTTGACTTTTGTACCTTTCTTCTTTTCTTTTTAAAGAGAGAGAGAGAGAAAGAAAGAGAATTTTTTTAATATTTATTTTTTAGTTTTCGGTGGACACAATGTCTTTATTTTTTATTTTTATGTGGTGCTGAGGATGGAACCCAGTGCCTCGCGCATGCCAGGCAAGCGCGTTACCGCTTGAGCCACATCCCCAGCCCCCTTTCTTCGTTTCTAATATAAGAATTGAAAGCTACTGAGGATTCCGTGTTTTAGTCTATTTTTATTTTTTGCAGTGCTGGGATGGAACCCAGGGTCTTGTATAAGCTAGGCAAGCGCTCTACCATTAAGCTATACCCCCAGCCCTTTATGTTTTGTTCTAAAAGATCTATAGTTTTTGCTCTTATGCATAGATCTGTGCTCCATTTCAAATTAATTTCTATATATGATGTGAAGTAGAAAGCTGAGAGTCTTTATTTTTCCATATGGATATTTAATTTTATGGAAATTGTTTTCAGGGATGAATTCTGTTCCTCATAAACTTTATATCAAAAATGTGATTGATTGAACAGATTTTTGTCCTCATGAAACCTTACTGTTCAAGATTCCTGTTCCATATGTGGCTGTTATTTTCATTATTTCTACAAAATTCTATTTTTTTGTTAAATATTTACATTTTATATGATTATT
This sequence comes from Marmota marmota marmota, assembly GCF_001458135.2. Lineage (NCBI taxonomy): Eukaryota > Metazoa > Chordata > Mammalia > Rodentia > Sciuridae > Marmota > Marmota marmota. Next base: position 44,072,221 of record NW_026000026.1, on the reverse strand, counting down.
TAATGTTATTGACCATTTTTAGTGAATATCAAATATGGCTGCATAGTTTCAGCTTTTTTGAGGTTTCATTTTATCAGTATAACTTTTCTCAGGCCAAGTTTTTTCCTTTCTTTCTTTCTTTTTTTTTTTCATGTTGTTTATTTGTTTGAGATAAAGTCTTGCTATGTTGCCCAGGCTAAGCTTGACCTTGTGATCCTCCTTCCTCAATCTTCTGAGTAGTCCAAGGTTTTGTTTTTTTTCCTAAAGTTATAATCAAGATGTCATTCATCAGGCAGAGTTTTGATCTCTCATAAATGAGGTTGGATGCAGCTTTACCTATTTCGTTAAGAAATGTCTACAATACTAAATATTTTGAAATTCTTGGATAATCAATAAGACAAATAGAAGCAAACTGTCCTCATTCTAATACTCTGTAGCCTGGTAATGGACTAGTATAATTCTAAATTCAATATTCTTTATTTTTCTAATACATTTTTTATTATATTTGTTAATGACCTACGTTATTGGTAAAGAGTAAAGAACATACACAAAGTCCAAATTACCTGTGTCAAAATGTCATGACAGTCACCTCTCTGAAGGAAGAAAGGAAGGACATCTTCACCTTGCAATAAACTAGCCCCTTTGGTACATGGTGCCTGGAATCTCATGACTAATTTGCTTCTTTTTCCTTTGTGTTTGTTTGTGGCACTGGAAATTGAACCGAGGGGCTCACATATGCTAGGGAAGTACTTTACCAATGAGCTACATTGCCAGCCCTATTTTTTTTCAAGTGCTGCTGATAGAACCCAGGGCCTTGTACATACCATGCAAATGCTCTACAACTGAACTCTACCCTCTACCCTTTTTCTCAATTTGGATCTTGTGTTGAAGACCTCCCAAACTTTCACTCTTATCCTTAAGACTAATCTCCCCTTTAAAACAGTGATGTGCCGGAAAATGCTTAACAACTTGTTCTCTTTGGACTAAAAGCTTTAAGTTTTAGCATTTGCCTATTTTGTGGTGAAAATACTTGCATTGTGGCTGATTTTGACCTTCCAACATGACATCAACAGACTGGCAAGACTCACAGCAATTTAATAATCAGTTCTAGTGAGCAGTCAGAACAGACTTGGTGCACCACTGTATTTAATTCGCCATTCCAAGCCACAATGTCTTTAAAGAGGTTGCTTGTATTTGATTCTTCATACTAAAGTAATAATAGATAGCAAAAGTAAAAAAAAAAAAAAAAAAACAAAAAAACTAGATCCCTAGACTAAAACCAGTGCTTTATCTATGAAACCACATTATTTGTCACTAGTAGGTCATGAATTATTTCTGTCCTTTAACCAAGTTAAATGGTGCCTCAGGAAAACTTAAATGAATTCATATGTTCAGTCTGTTACATTAGACTTGGTGAGTTTGATTTCTTTAGAGTTTGAAGAGGAGAAAAAAAGATCTTTATTTAGCTAATCAGATATTGGAGATCCTATCTGCTTATTCATAGAAAGTCCTCCCTTATCCATGGTTTCAGTTATCTGAGGTCAACCATGGTTTGAAAATGGAAAATTCTAGAAAGAAAAATTTAAATTGTGTGCTGTTCTGAATAGCATGATGTAATCTTGTGTCCTCCCGCCTGGGATGTGAATTATCACTTTTTCTAGCATATCCATGCTGTATATGCTACCTGCCCATTAGTCATTTAGTAGCCACCTTGGTTTTCAGATGGATTGTCATGATATCACAGTGTTTGTGTTCAAGTAACTCAGTGACCTCAAAGCACAAGTGCAGTGATACCAACAATTCAAATATACCAAAGACGTGCCTTATAAAGTAGATCCATTAAGGGAAAAATGTGAAAGTTGTTGACAATAAGAAAAATAAATCATATACCAAGGTTGCTAAGAGTAACAGTAAGACTGAGTCTTCTATCTATGAAATTATGAAGAAGGAAAACGAAATTTGTAGGAATTTTGAAGTCTTACCTCAAGTTGTAAAAATTATGGCCACAGTGTGTGGTAAGTGCATAGTTAAGATGACAAAAGCATTAAATTTGTGTATACATAGGGAAGAACATAGACTATTTAGGGTTCAGTACTTTCTGTAGTTTTAGGCATCCTCTGGGGGGTTAGGGAACTTTTCTCAAAAGTATGAAATGACAGGATGAACCATAGCTTCAAGAATGCAAGGTAAGATAAAAAGGTCAACAACTTCCATAATATGCTGTTGACTCATCTAACATGCTGGAAAAAAATTACACCACTTTCAAATACTAGAAAGCTGGTTTGGGGAGTCTCTATGTTCTCTCTGACTGGCTATTTCCTAGAGGTTGTGACCAAAAGCCTTTTCTACCTCTATCACATACAGACCCACTTTGTTCTCTATAAGTCTCTAACCAAATATGTTTCCCAATTCTTGAATTTTTGCACAAATCAGAACATTAGAGAAGTCTCCAGGTGAGTGAGTGTCCAAGCCATCTCATTACCATTGGAGATCACAAAACAAAACAAAATTTTACAGAAACAAATGCAAACTCTTAGAGAAATATAACTGGCCAAGCAAATCCATTTTCCCATGTGTTTGTCCATGTATGTCCATCCAAGTGTTGTGGAGAGTAGAGCCCTAAAATTTCCAATCTTGTTCTTAAAAAGTGGGTTGGAGAATCTTTAGCAATGAGGGAATTGCAAATCAAAACTACACTGAGAGTTCATCTTACTCCATTCAGAATGGCAGCTATCAAGAATACAAACAATAATAATTGCTGGAGAAGATGTGAAGAAAACACTTTAACACTGTGGGTAAGACTGAAAATTAGTATAATCACTATGGAAATCAGCATAGAGGTTCCTCAAAAGACTAGGAATAGAAACACCATATGACCCAGCTATATCATTTCTCAGTATTTATCCTGCAGAATTGAAGTCAGTCTATGATAGTGTGATACAGGCATACCCACCTTTATAGCAGTGCAATTCACAATAGCTAGACTATGAAATCAGCCTGTTTGTCAGTGGATGAATGGATAAAGAAAATGTAGTATATATACATAAATATTCAGCCATAAAAAAGAATGAAATTATGTCATTTGCAGGAAAATGGATGAAACCTGAGAACATTATGATAAGTGAAAAAAAAAAATCCAAACTTAGAAGGCCAAGGGTCATGTATTTTCTCTCATATGTGAAGCTAGAAATAAAAAAGGAAGAGGAAAATGGAATGGGGTGACCTCATGAAAATTGAAGGGAGACCAGTAGATAAGAGGAAAGAGACCAGAGGGCAGGAGGAGGAGAGGGAAAGCTGGAATACTGGATAATGATATTGGCCAAATTATATTGTAACAGCATGTGCATGCATGAATACCTAACAACAAAATCTACCATTAAGTATAAATATAATGCACCAATGAAAATATGAAAAAAAAAATGAAGTGGGTTGGAGAACAGTTGGGCCTCCTCCAAAGAATGTCTTCCTTCAAAGCCTGCAGGTTGCATTGGGATGGTCAGGAGAACCACATTGTCCAATATTAAAATACCATGACAAGAATCCAAGATGGCGGGCCAGAGGGAGGCAGCATTCTGTATTGCTCCATGACCTGGACTCAAGTAGTGAAAATACTCTTTCTCTGCAAGCAATATCTCTGCTCCTGTGCAGGAATCACGGCCACTGTGCCCATGTAGGGCTGTAGGCCTCAGTGTCAGAGTAGGTTTCCCAACTATTCACCTACACAGGACTACCAAGTGCCGGTCTGAGCAGGACCACCAGCAGCAGCACCCATGCAGAACTTTCAGCCACACACTCGAGCAGAAATCCCAGACACCTCCCATGCAGGACACTCAGCAGCTACCCATGCACAGGAACTCCGGCTGCCACTTCCATGTGGACCCTCAGTGTGGGGCTCCTTAAGTTGCCTCTGTCTTAGGACTCTGCAACAACAGAGATAGTCCCCTACGCACAGTAGCCTACCTGAACCTGGGAACTTCACACAGGCTCTGAAGACAGGCAAAACCTCACACTGCATGCCACAGAGCTCTCTCTGAACACATCGTCCATCTCCAATGCATCACCTGACTCCCCCCCACCTGAACCAATACCCCATCACTGAAAGCAGCTGCCACCAACTTGGGTTACCTTCAACACCATCTTTAGTGGAGGCAACTCCCAGTTTGGAACTCCAGCTGGCCAGGTACCCAGTTTCGAACTCCTTCCTCTCCTCAGCAGCCACTAACTCAGCACAGTAACACTCTGGTTACCTTCTCCATCCTGAGGGTGGAGATACCAGCTAACAACAGATGACCCCACCTATTGGATCAGAAGGGAAGCAGGAAAGATAATGATCTCCATCCAAACAATCCTTGTTTCTTTTCCCCCCGGCTCCCTCTCTATTCTCCCGCCCTCACATCCCCAACATATGTGAAACCAAGTACTTTGTGTGAATTAGGATTTTGAGGACTGGGATGTCTGAATAGTATATTACAGTTGTGTTGTATATTCTTTTTCCCCTCCAATTTTACTATCTTAACATTTTTTATTTTTATTAATATATATGTGTGTTTGTTTTATGTTCTCTACTGTCCTCCCTCTTACTTGTCTACCCCAAATTACTTTCTCTCTATTCTTCTGCTACTAATCTTCTTCTTTAGATTTCTGTTCCACGGTTCCTAAGATATAATAACTATAAAATATCCTCACCTCTTACCTCCTCAGCAGATCATCTTACACCTCACCCCTGGTCTTTGTCCACCATCAAAAACTGTAAACCCTTTTACAAGCCTACTGATTATATTGTAGATAATAATTGAATTCACCATTTCTATACATTGTAACCAAACTTAATAGCAACTAATTGTTTTTAAGGTTGTATATTATTTATATTGGGATCTGTTAACATTGTCCTTCCCCTCAAAGGAGAGGTATTGCAATCCTACAGGGAACTATAAGCCTATACAGTAAAAAAACAGTAATGCTTCAGATCCACAGAGCTAGAAGGGAAGATACACAAGCAATATGAAAAGACAAGGGAGGAAAGTGCCCCAAACAAATCAAGATACCACATTATTAGAATACAGCACAGCAGAAGAAATGACAGAGAAGGAGTTCAGGATGTACATAATTAAAATATTCTGTGAATTAAAGGATGATGTAAGAGAGCAAGTACAGGCAGCAAAAGATCATTTTTGACAAACAGCTACATAAGCAAATATAGGAAGCAAAAGATTACTTCAATAGGGAGATAGAGGTTCTAAAAAAAAAAAACCAAAGAGAATCTTCAAAATGAAAGAAACAATAAACCAAATTAAAAGTTTAATTGAAAGCCAGGCTAATGAAGAGAAGGAGAGAGAAAACTCAAATTACTAACATATGTGATGAAAAAGGTAACATTACAACAGACACTACAGAAATACAGAAGATAATTAGAAATTATTTTTGAAAATTTATACTCCAATAAAATAGAAAATATCAAGGGCATTGACAAATATCTAGAGTCATATGATTTGCCAAACTTGAGTCAGGATGATATACACAATTTAAACACATTAATTTAAAGCAAGGAAATAGAAGACACCATTAGAAGCCTGCCAACCAAGAAAAGCCCAGGATGAATACACAGCTGAGTTCTACAAGACCATTAAAGAAGAACTAATACCAATACTCTTCAATTTATTTCAGGAAATAGAAAAGGAGGGAGCACGTCCAAACTTATTCTATGAGGCCAACATCATCCTGATTCTAAAACCAGGCTAAGACACATCAAAGAAAGAAAACTTCAGACCAATATCTCTAATGAACATGATGCAAAAATTCTCAATAAAATTTGGACAAATTGAATACAAAAACATAACAAAGAGATAGTACACCACAATCGAGTGGGATTCATCCCAGGGATGCAAGGTTGGTTCAACATATGGAAATCAATAAATGTAATTCATCACATCAATAGACTTAAAAATAAGAATCATATGATCATTTCAATAGATGCAGAAAAAGCATTTGACAAATACAGCACCCCTTTATGTTCAAAACACTAGAAAAACTAGGGATAACAGAAGCATATCTCACCATTGTAAAAGCTATCTATGCTAAGCCCCAGGCCAACATCATTCTAAATGGAGAAAAATTGAAAGCATTCCATCTAAAAACTGGAACAAGACAGGGATGCCCTCTTTCATCACTTCTATTTAACATAATTCTTGAAACACTGGCCAAAGCAATTAGACAGATGAAAGGGATACAGATAGGAAAAGAAGAACTCAAATTAGCATTATTTGCTGATGATATGATTCTATACCTAGAAGACCCAAAAAGTTCCACCAGAAAACTTTTAGAACTAATAAATGAACTCAGCAAAGTAGCAGGATATAAAGCCAACACCCATATATCAAAGGAATTTCTGTATATCAGTGACAAATCCTCTGAAAGGGAAAGGAGGAAAACTACCCTATTTAAAATATTTAAAATGGCCTCAAAAAATATTTGGGAATCAACCCAACAAAAGAGGTGAAAAATCTATATAATGAAAATTACAGAACCTTAAAGAAAGAAATCAAAGAAGACCTTAGAAGATGGAAAGAACTACCTTGCTCTTAGATAGGCAGAATTAATATTGCCAAAATGACCATACTACCAAAAGCACTATACAGATTTAATGTAATTCCAATCAAAATCCCAATGAAATTCCTCATAGAAATAGAAAAAGCAGTCATGAAATTCATCTGGAAAAATAAGAGACCCAGAATAGCTAAAGCAATCTTTAGCAAGAAGAGTGAAGCAGGTGGCGTCACTATACCAGATCTTAAACTATACTACAGAGCAATAGTAACAAACAAACAAACAAACAAACAACAACAAAAATCCAGTATAGGATTGGCACCAAAACAGACTGGTAGACCAATGGTACAGAATAAAGGACACAGAGACTAACCTACATAATTACAGTTATCTTATATAAGACAAAGGTGCCAAAAACATACATTGTAGAAAAAAATAGCCTCTTCAACAAATGGTGCTGGGAAAACTGGAAATCCATATGCAACAAAATGAAATTAAACTCCTGTCTCTCATCATGCACAAAACTCAATTCAAAGTGGATCAAGGACCTAGGAATTAAACCAGAGACTCTGCGTCTAATAGAAGAAAAAGTAGGCCCTAGTCTTCATCATGTTGGATTAGGTCCCAACTTCCTTAATAAGACTCCTATAGCACAAGAATTAAAACCAAGAATCAATAAATGGGATGGAATCAAATTAAAAAGTTTCTTCTCAGGAAAAGAAACAATCTGTGAGGTGAACAGAGAGCCTACATCTTGGGAGCAAAGTTTTATCCCTCACACATCAGATAGAGCACTAATTTCTAGGTATATAAAGAACTCAAAAAGCTAAGCACACACACACACACACACACAAAACAAAACAAAACAAAACAAAACAAAAAAACAACTCAATCAATAAATAGACCAAGGACATGAACAGACACTTCTCAGAAGATGATATACAATCAATCAACAAATATATGAAAAAATGTTCATCATCTCTCGCAACTAGAGAAATGCAAATCAAAACTACTCTAATATATCATCTCACTCCAGTCAGAATGGCAGCTATTATAAAGACAAACAACAATAAGTGTTGGTGAGGATGTGGGGGAAAAGGTACACTCATACACTACTGGTGGGACTGCAAATTGGTGCAGCCAATATGGAAAGCAGTATGGAGATTCCTTGGAAAACTGGAAATGGAACCACCATTTGACCCCGCTATCCCACTCCTCAGTCTATACCCAAAGGACTTAAAAACAGCATACTACAAGGGCACAGCCACATCAATGTTCATAGCAGCATGATTTACAATAGCTAAACTGTGGAACCAACCTAGATGCCCTTCAGTAGATGAATGGATAAAGAAAATGTGGCATATATGCACAATGGAATATTACTCGGCAATAAAAGAGAATAAAATCATGGCATCTGCAAGTAAATGGATGGTGTTGGAGAATATAATGCTAAGTGAAGTTAGCCAATCCCAAAAAACCAAATGATGAATGTTTGCTTTGATATAAAGAGGCTGATTCATAGTGGGGTAGGGAGGGGGAGCATGGGAGGAATAGATGAACTCTAGACAGGGCAAAGGGGTGGGAGGGAAAGGGAGGGGGCATGGGGGTAGAAAAGATGGTGGAATGATAGGAACATCATTACGCTAAGTACATGTATGAAGACACAAATGGTGTGAATATATGTTGTATACAACCAGAGATATGAAAAATTGTGCTTTATATGTGTAATATGAATTGTAATACATTCTGCTGTCATATATAACAAATTAGAATAAAATATAAATAAATACTGTGATAGCTTCTATATGTAATAAATGCTCCAAATAGCATGTATTATTACTGTGCCAAAACTAGTTCTGGAAATTACAAATTACAAGGGATAAGAATAAACAGTTCTTCTCTAAAATAATTTAATATTTTATGGATTCATAAGAGTCATGGAAACTCAGATAATTCTCTCAGTATTATCTGCTGCCATCTTCTAAATGATGGTTTTGTGAATGATTGGGCCTCAGAAGCTTAGGCATGTTTAAAGTCTCACTCTTGGTTGAACGATGGCATTCATGTCTTTTTTTGAGAATGACAAGTACATATGATTAGGGTATTTCACTAATCCAAGTTCATATTTGGTACATGTTGCAATTACCAAATAGTTTCTGCTAAGATCTGCAGGTTCAGGTCTTCCTCTCAATGGACTACAGGATCCTACTTCTAGCCTCTTTGTTCACATGTCTGATCCTTTCCTATGGCAGGGGGCCCTTTAGGGCAGACGTGGTTAGAATAGAGCACAAGGCAGATGGGGAGAATGCAGGTTTACCTCTTATCCATTGGGAGTATCTAAGGGTGAAGACACACGGTTGAACTGCTTTGGATCATAATAGTAGCTCTGGGGTCAGTCTTGCGGAAAAAGAAAAGCAAAGGATGCAGGGTAAAATGGACCCAAGGATAAATGGTTTAAGTGCATAGTAAAAACAGAGCCCTTGAATTTTGTGTAGATTCTCATACCACCCAATGGGATGCTGGGTGGACAGTAATATTTTCAGGGCCTGGGGCAAGAGGGCAGATGGAAGCCCATATATAACCTTATATCAGAATGTCAAAAAATTATAAATCAAGAATAGAAAGTGTTGCCGGGCGCAGTAGCACACGCCTGTAATTGCAGCAGCTCGGGAGGCTGAGAGAAGAAGATCATGAGTTCAAAGTCAGCCTCAGCAACAGTGAGGTGCTAAGCAGCTCAGTGAGACCCTGTCTCTAAATAAAATACAAAATAGGGCTGGGGATGTGGCTCAGCGGTTGAGAGCCCCTGAGTTCAATCCCCGGTATCCCCAGTCCCCAAGAATGAAGTGTTATATAAAATATATTCTATTTTCCTACAATGATGGATATGCCTTTATAAGGAGTTGGGAGTCCCAGTTTTAAGTTAAAGTTTTCAAACTTCTCACTGTTCTGCCCTTGAAAATGGAGACATGGGGACATGGGCTCACCCTGAATTGCCTCATCATTTATCACTCCTGTCTTCCCTCTGACAGCTGTGTGGACACTTCAACTTTCATATCCAAGCATTGTCTCTCTCTGGCCCTTCTCACACCTCCCAGCTTATGAATGCTGTACCAGGAGCAGAGTCAGCTCTTGGGAGGAGGGTCTGGAGGCAGCCTGTGCAGTCAGCTTGAGCCATGCAGGTGGAAATTCCAGAATTCTGGACATGTGAAGCATAGTCAAGACACGGAAGGGAACAGGGCTCAAGATGGTCCAACTCTTTTGCCCCCAGAAATTTCTCTCTCCATGCAGAGGGGTGAGCTTGGAGTAGAACAAAGTGCACGTCCCAGGTCTCAAGTCACTATGGGTGCTAGGAAGGATCACCTTAGAGAACCACAGAAAAACCACAGCTTCCCCAACTGCTTTCAATCCTTTCTTCCTTTCATCCAACCATGGTCTGCAGAAGTGTAAGGTTCAGTCCTGTATGGCCCTGATTACACCCTGTGACTCTTGGAGAAAGCATGTGGGCTTAGATTTGACGGGCCAAAGCATCCTAATTTCTCTTGCACCCCTAACTACAAATATCAGGTCATGCTCTCTCTTTTAAGAGGCTCCTGGCTTCCGTGCTCTTTCCTTCACCTATGGCTCCTTCTTTGGGCTATTCTAAAACACTACAGCCCCTTCACTCTGGACCTACCATCTTGGACTCCCCCTCTAATCTGTTCTTATTCTAAACCAGCTGTCTTTCCCCTCTAAGCACCCTCCTCTTGGGAGTCAAAACACACCCAGTCAACACTGAAAGATGTCTGCTTAGTGTCTGAGACCAACATGCCATATGCCCACTATCTTTAGGGCTGGAATAACTTCATGACCTCCCTGCAGTCAGCTTCTGTTGACCTCAAGTTTTTGTAGATAATAGAAAAGTCGATAACATGCCTGAGAATTGCCCCAAAGCAGATTGTCTTGGTAAACCAAGCCCCTACCCACTCTTTTTGGGGAAGACTGGACTATAACACCATCTTTAGCAAGGGGAAAATTAGATGTTAATGCTTTTATCTTCCTGAAGACCTTATCCTCTTACTCTTCTCCAGGAAGTTTTTTGTTAAAGCCCAAGAAAGATAATTTACATTTGCTTCTGTGAAGGGCCAAACCAGCCCCTTCACAGTTTTCATGGACTTAACCCAAATAGGAGAAAGGGGTGCAAATATAATAGAGCTAATGTTGGCTCTGGGGATGGTGACCCAGTCAGTTTATGGTATTTTGATTTGCAAAGGCTTTTTTACTCACACATTCACATTTTACCTGCCTACCAAGGTATCACAAGCTATATATTCTGTCTAAAACATGAATTGCTCCTGCAGTGCTTGAAGTGCTCCCAATCTTCAGTTAGGCCCTATTCTCTTAGTTGGGAGTATTTGTTTCCCTAACATTTTTATTTCTTGTTTTCTATTTTTCATTATTATTTTCTATCCCTTTATTATATCATCGAGGGATGCAAAAAGAGTAGACAGAAGTCAAACTGTCCTGTTAGCCGACTTGTGCATTATTTGTGGAATGTTACACTTTGTTTTGTCTGGTTCCAATAAAAATAAAACAAAAGCCAAACACTAAGGGTTTGTGGAGTCCTGTTCTTGCTTTCCTCTCTTTCTAGACTCAGAAATATCTGTCTACCAAAAAGTGTAAGAAGCACTCATCTCTGGTTTCTTTCTCTCAAACTGATTTTCCACTTCACATTCCGTTCCTCTGAAGTTCTTGCTCCCTCTTCTGTTAATGACAACCCCAGGCTTGAAACCTCAGGGGAGGGACCTGGCTCCCCCCCTCACTCTGCTCTGCACACATCAATCACTCTGCAGTTCTGCTGAGTCTTCTGGTCCAAACGTCTCTCATCTTCCTTCCCATTCCCCACACCCACTCAGGCCTTGGACAGCGGCAACCTTAATGACTTCAGCAGCTCCTGAATGTCTGGGCATTGCCACTGTCTGTCTCAACTCCATCCATCTGCAAGACTGTACCGAAGGGATGGCCTTGCTATGGTTTGGGTATAATTTGAGGGTATCCCCCAAGGGTTCATGTATTGGAATTTAATGCCCATTTGTGAGATACTGAGGTGATAGAAACTTAATCTGATTATGGTGTTCAGAGGTGGGCCTTTGGGAGGTGATTAGGATTAGATAGAGCCATTAAGGTGGAATATTTGTGATTCAATTCTGGTGGCTTTATTTTATTTTTGGTGCTTGGGATTGAACCTAGGGCTTCATACATGCTAAGTGTATGTTTTACCATTGAGCAAAACTCTAAGTCCCTTGTGGCTTTATGAGAAGGAAGAGGAGACCAGGACATACACAAACATACTCTGCCAGCAAGAAGGCCATCACCAGACATAGGTTCTCAACCTTGGACTAGCCAAAATAAACCTCTTTTCTTATAATTTACCCAGTCTGTGGAATTATTAAGAACAGAAAATGGACTAATCAGTTCTTTTACAGCATTCTGCTTCCCTGCTCACAGTTCAGCTTTAGGAATTTAATATCCATATTCCCTCATTAGGTACTCAGCAGTCCCTCTCCCCTTATTGCTGTACTGGTGACTGAACCAAAGTTCTCAAGCAGCCTCTACCACTGAGCTATACCCCCAGCCCTTTTTAAAAAAATTATTCTGAGACAAGCTCTTGCAAAGTTGTCCAGGCTGGACTTGAACTTGAGATCCTCCTGTCTCCATCACCCACGTGGCTGGGATTACAGGTGTGCACCACTATATTCAAGGCCCCTTTTGTTTTGTATCCAATGCAACTTCCAATCTTTCCAATGCATCTCTTTTGCTCTGCATACCTCAAATCTCACTAGGCTTCCTTTGATCAATGTAAACTCACCTACTTTCAGTTCTCTATAAGCTGACTTTGAGACAAGTCATTTATTTGGGAGGTGATCCCGGAAAACACTAGAAGGGTGGGAAGGCAGGTACTGAAAGGGAGTCAGGCAAGAGAAGGAGGCCAAGAAAGGGTGTGCTACTGACATCAGAAAACATGCAAGGATCATTAGAATGTCATTCAAGCACCCTTCTGTGTTATCTCCCCACTTCACTGTCTTTGAGTTACAATCAATTCTGGAACTTCATGGTATTGTGTCCTATGAAGTCATGGTCAACAGTTAATTAGCAAACACTGAACCACTGCTCCTAGGGGAAGCACAAGGCTAGGTTCGTTTCTATCAGTCTGTGGTCACAACATTTCATTAACTGAGTAGCACATAACCTCACCTTATGTGTGTTTCTGTTTAAAACCACCTAATATATATTGTTGATTGATTAACACTGAACTGATGGCCGACAGCATGCTAACTCATGCCTGAACGGAGCTCATCTACCACACACGTTTTCTCCCTAAGGCACATCATGGCATTCTCGTGTATCGGAATGTGCTAGACAGCACTTCACTGTGATTAGGGGCCATTTTGAACAGTGAAATCACAAACACACACACACACACACACACACACACATGCGCAGCCCAAAAATGTGAAAAATGCAGCACTAAATAGATCACAAAAGGACCCTTTTTATAGTGTAAGAGCTGGAACAAGAAAGCAGAACATCAATTTATTCAGCTCAGCTGGAAATATGCATGCTGGGTGACTTAAATTTGTCAGCTCTCTGTGCATCTGTACTAATGACTACAAAAGCTCCATAATTAGTAATGTGGGAATTACAAATAAACCTTAGTGAGTAGGCAAATTTGCAAATACAGAACTTGCAGATTTTGTTTTGTGGAAAGGCAGTTATCATTGCCCTATGAATATTAACCACTTGTAATTTCAGTATTAAATTTTTTTTTAGTAGTAGATGGACACAATACCTTCATTTTATTTATTTATTTTTTAATACTGTGCTGAGGATGGAACCCAGCGTTTGACATGTGCTAAGAGAGTACTCTACGACTGAGCCACAACCACAGCCATAATTTGAGTATTCTTAATTACAAAGAAGACCTGTGGGCCAAACACACCTGCCACATTCTTTTGTAAATAAAGTTTTATTGAACCACAGCTATTATTCCTCTAGTAACATATTGTCTATAGCTGTTTCAATCTATGGTGGTAGAATTGAGACCACATGGTTCACAAACCCTAAAATATTTATTATCTGTTTCTTTCCAGAAAATCTGTTATATACTTGTATGTAGCTGTAATTGAGTCCACCTTTAAATAATTTGTGAAGTTTACGTTTCCCTCATTCCTTATGATTTTAAAAAAATCTTTGATGCAGGTTTTTTTTTTTTTTTTTTTTTGACAGTTCTTCAAGAACCATCTCAAAGGCTAGGAATGTGGCTTAATGGTAGAGCACTTGCCTAGTATGCAATGAGTTTCCTGGAGATTGAACCCCAGGCCTTGTGCAAGTGCCTTGCCATTGAACTATATCCCCAGCCTATGATTTTATATTTAAAAATGTATCTTTTCAGGCTGAGCCTGTACAGTTGAGGCAACCAGAGCTTGATGCCACTGGAGAATGTGGAGAGACTGTGAGCAATGAGTATACTCCAGAGTCATCCCATGAAGGTTAAGGAAACTGGGTCACTGACCTACCAGCTCCTGTCAGTGGTTGGAGATTTGCTCCTGGGGGTATTAAGTCCGTGGTGCTGTCAGGTGGCTAGGTGGAGAGCTGCAGGAAGAAGCAGGTAGGTGTGTCTGGGAAGGGGGTGGTGGGTAGGGCCCAAGTGTATTAGCATCTGAATCAGCCTCCTGACCACTTACCTTTGCATTTTGATCAGAGTGCCTCCCCATAGCAGCTCTGCCTCACTTACCCAAATCCTGACAGTTCTTCAAGAACCATCTCAAAGGCTGGGGATGTGGCTTAATGGTAGAGCACTTGCTTAGTATGCACAAGGCCCTGGGTTTCATTCCCTGTCTGGGGGCGGGTGGGATACAGCTATTGCAAGACTAAGACCATTTTCTCCATCAACTTTGCCAAGGCCACTGCCTCTCATAATGATTCAACTCCATCATATTTCATATACAAATAAACTGAACCTCTGAAAAATTAAAATATTTATGGAGCAAACCAGTGGCTCCATTGACATAACATTAAGAATCCACAGTTCCTAAATCTTAGTGTCTTTCCCTTCAATATCACTGAAATAAATTGGATATTCATTTTTAATTGGAAATATCAGTACCTACTGAGCAGGGGTCCTGTGAATGATTACCTGGAGAAGCTGTGATTTGTGGACAGGTGCTGCCTCCTCCAGGGTAGAGAACCCACAAAAATGGAGATGGAAGCCATCCCTCACTAGTACCACCTTGTCTTGTTGAGTAACTTCGCATGTGGTATCTGTGTACTTGAACTCCTGACCAGGCCTAGACCAGCTTCTTGAGAGTGAAGTTGGCAGGCCCAGGCTGGGGAAATTCTGAAGCCACACAATGCACCATGCACTGCTGTTTACCAGCAATGGTGATTTTCCTCACTGTGAGCCTGCGCCCTCATCTCATCTCAAGTGCGTGTTCTAAACTGTCTCTATGGGTCCCCATCATATTAAGCTCCAGCTACCTACTGGGGGCTGGTTTGATAACAAACACTTCACCAGCTGCCTTTTCTTTCTTTTTTTAAATTTTTTTTTTTTTTTTTTTTTTTAGTTGTAGCTGGACACAATACCATTTATTTATTTATTTATGAGGATCGAACCCAGGGCTCGCACGTGCTAGGTGAGCGCTCTACCGCTGAGCCACAACCCCAGCCCCCCAAGCTGCCCTTTCTTCCACACTTCTACGCTCTCCATCCAGGATCCCTTTTACCTCCCTTAATACTACTTGCACTTGAATCCCTGTTCCAGGGTCTGCTTCCAGGGACCCAAACCAGGACAATTATAGACAGTCCTGGATACTCACTTGCTTCCTCTTCCCTGTCTCCCATTCCCTCTATGGGTGTTTCCTGAGACCTCTTCTCAATAAATTACTTGTATTTGAATCTTTTCTCAGTGTCTGGTTTCTTGGTTCCTTTCAAGAATATGAAGGAAAGCTGCTCAGTTGCTACTGTATTTTCAACTAATGGACATGTTTTTGCCAATTTAACAATTGAGGGAACAAAAAATCAGATAAATATTTTATTACAATCTGCATGTCCCTATAAAAAAGCACTACCCTTTCTGAATATACTAACATTACCCTTTTAAGAGTGATAAAAATACTGAGATAAAGAAACATTGCAAATTGCAAATAAATTAAAATGTTATGTTACATTCAGTGCAACTAATGATTCGTCTATTTTGAATAAAGGGTGTAATTTTTATTGACAGAGAATTTGAATGTGTGTGTGTGTGTGTGTGTATACGCGTGTGTGTGTGTCTAGCCCTTACAAAATACATTCAAAGAATAAATATCACGAAAAGATTAGTCCTTTGGTCCAGCTCTGCTCCCCATCTTCCCACAACGAAAGATTTTAAGAGACCTATCTTCACAATCTCTCACAATCCCTCACCTGTTTCTTCATGGTAACCGGCAATTAATCTTGAAATAAAAAGGGGCTCTTGAAACAGTTAGGAGGTTTTTAGGAGAAAACCCAGTTCAAATGGGCTTAAGAGTAAATAGCAAGGTCTCTTCAGATTGCTAGTAAATTTCAAGGAGAACTAATAACCACACAATGAAGCCACTAGACAACACCTTGACCAGGTGATCAAAATCAGCATCCCTAGTGAGGACAGCCAGATGCTGTGTTCCTCAAGATATGATATCCAAAGAACACAGCACTGATTATAGGACATTCCAACAGGGAGTCCATACATTGAAACTCATCATGAGAAAACACAGTGATTACCCCAACTGAGGGACATTCTATAAAAATACTCGCTTGGATTCTACAAATATATCCATGTCATGAAAGACAAAGAAAGGCTGAGGAACCATTCCAGATTAAGAGATTAAAGATCACTGAGATTCCCCCAAAAGACATGTTCCTCCATTATTTCCCAGATTGGAGGAAAAAACATGTTCCACAGATGCACTTTGACTTATAGAGGGGTGACATCCCAATAAACCCACCATAGGCTAAAAATATCCTAAGTCAAAAAAGGATACACCTAATCTACTGAACATCCTAGCTTACTTAGTAACGCAGTACTCTCTGTAGGGTCTCAGTTGTTTGCCCCTGTGATCTTGTGGCTGGTGGTGAAGTGGCTGCAGTGGCTTTACACCTTCACACTTCACATTTGATGAAAGCCAGCACCCTCAGAAATGTAAGTGGGGATCTTCTTTCCTAGAAATCCTTCCCCTCAACTTTGGGAAATCCAAAATCCAATCAAGAAGCCCCTGATACTTAGAATATAAGGTCTGAACTCTCATACAGAGTGCATGGTCTTCCCCAATTGGACTCAATCATTTTTTCCATTTCTGACCCCTTCTCAGGGCCCGCCCCCACACATTGGATCCCTGAAGCAAATAGCCTTTCTGTTTAAAACGCCACTCCCATTATCCCCTGGTAGACACCTTTTTATCCATTAAGACTCAGATGAAAGATCACCTGCTCTGTGCAATCTGTCTCTACCCCAATCCCTGCCATTAGACCTGCCCCTTTCTGGGTTCTCACAGTCCCTTCTGACAGCCTCCATGACATCATGATTATAGGGTCCTGTTTATCACCCACAGGCTGTGGGCTCCTCCAGGGCAGGGCACTGCCCTTGTTTCAAGTGAGCCCAGTATATCAATAAATTGTGAAGGAGATGGTACCGACCGCCCATCCCATGCCCTCGAGTTTCCTAACCTGGTAAAAGTCTGTGGCATGAATTCATGAGTGAATCTGTGAGAGTGCTTAAAACAGCACTGGATGCAAAATAATTTACTAAAATAAAACGTTATTCAATAAAATGCAGTTTAATTCATGTGGGTATTTTCCTCCCTGAAGGAAAATTACCCTGTTATTCAAGCCACATGGAACCACTGAGAAGTGCATAATGTAGCCAATATGTGGAAATTGCATATGTTCTAATTTCCTGTTTTTCTCTGAGAGGTCACTGTCCCAGCCGGTCAGGCGATGTGTGGTTTGTGGCTCAGCACTCCAGCAGCCCTGGCTCAGAAGAAAGACCATGTTCATTTTATTCAGGAAAGTGGGAAAACCTCAGGAAAGCTACACTGCACAAATCTCACATCACCGAAACCCAGGAGCAACACTCTCAGAAACACTGGCCGGCCTGGCCTGGTGTCGGCTCCTAATGGAGGACTTCATACGGCTCTCCTTCTGTGCAGCCGTGTGCCTCACACCAGACATACCGACACTGACCGCTTCCACAGCCCGGCCACAAAGCAGGCTGCTGATGCTGCCCTTTCTAAGGCCACAAAAATGCCTCCCACTTTAGCAGGCTGGCTGGTCCGGCTGGATGGTGTTTTCAAAGCAACTTAGGAGCCATCATCCAGAAAAGTCTAAGTAACCTCCACTTCGGGCTCATCTCTCGCTTTTAGTCAAACTATGACTCTCAAGAAAGCTCCCACTGCTGAGAAGCTTGGAGGACACCCCTTGAACCAAGAAACCAGAGGTAACATCACCAGGAGTGCAATCAACACACTGGAAGATAAGTGATGTGATTTTCCTCATAGCACACAACTGCTGGAATCAAAAAAATGCTCCTTGCAATAGTGATTGTGTGTCCCTTCTCAACTCTGCTTCAACATCATGTGAAGACTGTGAAATGGACCATGGTTGCAGTATTTATACCATTGGAACTGGCAAAGGCTGCGTACGAGAATGTTGTATGCATTTATAGCAAACCACTGAAGGCACCCAGCTCCTGGGTGTTCTGGATGTAAAAGGGAGAAGTTAATTCAAGTTTTCCAGGTAGTCTTTCTGAGACCCAGAAAGAAAAACGAAAAATAAAACTTATGAAGGTTTTATGGTCCAGAGAGACTTCTATAGAAAGTGTTAAGGTGAACCCAGATGATATCAAGACAAAGTGTCCAAAATATGAATATATAATCATCCAAGTACAATTCACAAATGACATTTGTCTGGTAGAGAACCACTCCAAAGATGCTGGTTTCATGATCTTGTAGGGACGGTAAGCAGTTTTTGACCTCAGTTAGTGAGGCGCTGAATATATTCCAGCAGCTCCCTTTGAACTAATTGCATATGCATCCGTCTCTTATTTCCATCCTACTTTGCATTAGCTTTGCCACTCTGTGGCTCCCTAAGGAGTGATAGAAATCTTGAACCCCATCCTCATTATATGTCTGTAGGAGACCTCTATTTTTAAAATATTTTAATGATCATATTTTGACAAAAAAAAAATGTTTGCTGAGAATTTTGGTCCTTTTTTTCTTATTATTAAATTCAACATCCTCCAGGAGAAGATTTAGAGAAGTAGGGAAGGAAAGAATCAGAGGACATGGTGTTCGGTGACCTGGTAGTCTTGCTTGCTCATAGAACCAAGCATCATGATTGCTGAAACATAACCAAGCCTGGATGTAATAAGAACCAGGAAAACCTTCACCACAGACAGATGGATGTTTTGCCCAAAAGTTTGGTGCTTCCTTGGGCAAATTTAACCAAACAACTTTATGAAAGTTCAACTCTTAACTCCTCCCTCCAGAAAAGAGGACACGAACCCTGAAAAGTAAACAGTGCAACCCAAGCCAGGCTCAAAAGCAGGGGAACATCAATAGTCACTTCCCTGCTGCTTGTAAACCAGCGTTTCCTAACTTCTTCAGATATTATTTTTTTCTGACAGCTCCCCCATTAAAGCTTAACCCTACAAGTATTAGGATTAAGCTAATCCCCAGTCATGGTCCCCACCCCCAGGGCAATGCAGGCGCCATCTGAACATGCAGGTGGAACACTGACCATTTCTTCTGACCACTGATATCCACAGGGGACTTGTTGATGCAGTGTCAAACATGGGGTGGGCCTCTCCTCTATAGGCATCTTTACTTTCTACTGCTGAACAAGGCATTGATAATAGCAGAGACAATAAGAGTTCTGGGCTTGCTAGATTCTATCTCTGAACCAGTATCTAACATACTGGACTGGTTTGGGTTCTTGCAGAAGTAGACAAGGATTACAGGGCAGGTGAGGTATTACCAGGAAGGTCATTCCAGGAAATACTGGTTGGTGACTGAGAATATGAGGCAGGAAAAGGAGGGTCACCTGGAATTCAGTTTCACAAGGTAACTCTGGTAAACAGCATGGAACACGAGCCTCAGAGTGGTCCCATCTGAAAAGGAGAGGGAGCCAGAGGATTTTGACATCAACTCGCATTAGACATTGGTTGAGGGCTGCTCCTGGAGGGTGGGGAGGTGGGCATTAATCTCCCAGGACACTTGAGGCAGAGAAATGCAAACACTAGCATCCAGAGATGACACTGGCACAAAGTGCAAGAAGGCCCAGAGTATGAGCCTGGAGCACATTCATGGTCTCTAGGATTCTTACAACATCCACAAGAGAAGCTGGCCTCCAATCAGCCCAAATATAATAGATACAAAAATAAGGTAAAGATGCTAAATATGGTTCCCAAGGCCATTTGGGGAACAAGTGGGAGAGATCAGGGATGGCTCCAGAGGCCAGGTGCTTAAACACTGGGTTTCATATTTATATTGCCTTACTTTGAGCACATACATGTAGCTCTTCTTGATTTTTCCTATTCAAACTGATTTGACAAACCAATGACTAGTATTTGATGACACTTACCTTATACCAATGCACAGTTGGGAAAACAAGGGAAGGTGCAGAGAAGAGGATAAAAGAAGAGAGAAAAGTAGATGAGATGCCACCAATTGAGAGCATCACATAGGCACAAGTGTGTTGGCTCCTCTTCCCCTGGGAACCCTCTGTCACCCTCAAATATTCACCCTTCTTTCTTTTATTTTTCTATTTTTTTTTCCCTAGGCACTAGGGATTAAACCCAGGGCCTCATACATCCTAGGCAAGTCTATATCTCCAGCCCATTTTATTTCTCAGAGTCTTGCTTAAGTTGCTTAAGGCCTTGCTAAGTTGCTAAGGCTGGCTTTGAACATATGACCCTCCTGTCTCAGACTCCCGAGTAGCTGGGATTACAGTGTGCCACTGTGCCTGATGTATGGTACCACTTTCTTAAGTCATTATAAAACCAGCCTAGAAATAAGATCTAGGAGTCAAAGGGGATTGAAGTCAGTAAAGAGGCATTTGACAAGGATTCAATGCTGAGGATTGAGCTCCCAAATACTGGGAACACACAGTGAATGAGACTAGCCCTGGCCCTAACTTTGAAGAACTCATAGTTTGCATAAGGTTTTAAAGAAAAAAGGTAGACTGTATTCAGGACCATCACAATAGGGATAGGGAGCATGGCAATGGGATTTTGCAGTAAGGGAGATTGGGTTCAACTCTGAATACAGCCCAGGCAAGTGGGAATTTATAGTAAAGGAACCGTGGGAGACAGTGGATGGAAAATTACTAAGAGAAAATTCAGGAGTGAGAGGGATTCTGGCTAAACTGACCTAACAGGAATCTTGCTGAAGACACTCATGGTGATCAGTCATCACCTAGGGGATAATGGAGGATGAACCAGATCAGAGACAGAGGGTGGGATATTCTGGCTAACTTTGCTAAAACTGTTTTTTTTTTTTTTAAAGGAAATACACAAATGGGCCTAAGAGAAGGTTTGGGAACCTGACTGAAGTTTGGTCAAACAAAGTCTATGTCAAGGGGAAAGCTGCGGAAAAACAGCCTTTGTGATAAAGGCTGCCAATGAAAGTGAGGTGTAGACGGCATAGAAATAAATTGTCTCCAGAGGGTCAGGAGGTCAGAGAAAGTTATAAAAAGGGTATTCCTGATGGGCTTTAAAGGATGGATAGGAGTTTAGGAGGTAGACAAGACTGAGAAGGGCAGAGGAAACAGCATGACATCTTTTGGGAGATAAGTATGTTTAAAGTAGATCACTTGACAATTTATTAATTTAGTCTGCTGACCGTACTATTCCTCCAGAGAGAGATAGAGCCAAGGGGAGCTGTTAACCTTGAACTCAGCAAGAAAAAACTGGCTGCTGGTTTAGAAGTGGTGAAACATTATCTAAGGGTTTGAAATAAGGAAAGGAAAGCATTCTTAGCCCTGGCCTTACTATGCTGCCTTCTTAGGTTATCAAACACAAAAGAGTCTGTACACTGTGATACCTTCTCTATGATTCATTTCTTCCTTCCTTCCTTCCTTCCTCCCTCCCTCTCTGGCAATAAAGATGAATGAAATTTTGATTTCTGTTCTCAAGATGTTCTTAGTCCAGTGAGGGCCACATTAAATACAGAAACGATTAAAATACAAGGTCATCAATGCTGAAAGAGAAGGATGCATGCTGTACATACTCTGAGGAGGGTGAATATGTGAGGGTGACAGAAGGGAGCCTGAAAATATGATACGCATTGCCTAAGTGGAGACACAGTCCAGTTTCTAGTGGATGTCTTCCTTGGAAGGCAGTCAAGAGCCCTGTTTCAGACTTATAACTGTCAGCGCCTGTGTTATTTTACCTGAGGGCTTTCTTTGGTCCATGGGACCCAGGGTTAGCACAGGTATGGGAAGCTAGAAGTTCCAGGGGGCAGGCAATGATGGAGACAACCAATGATTGACAGAAGTTGGTGAATAACTCCCCAGCTCCTTTGATCTGTGGGACGGGAGCCTCTGAAGCTTGTGCTCTACCCAGAATCTCAGAATTCTTCCATGGACTCAAGTTCCAGCTGTTTACAGTTGTACCAAGCTTGAGAAAACCCCCTATACTTTCTTCCTTTCCTTCTGTGTTTCACTTTCCTAATTCCCTACTGACGATCTCCCAAATAAACCACTTATAATTGAATCCATGAGCCCACAGTTTGGGGCTTTATGCTGGGTTTACAGAATGGAGATATAGATGAGGAAGAGAAGGATTTAGGGAAAAGATAATGAGTTGAGTTTTGCAATCGTGTTGGAGCCATCAGTGGGACGTCTGTGTGGAAGGTTCAGGAGGTAGGTGCACCAATGGATCTGGCTCTTAGGAAACTGAGACTTGTGCTGTAGTTATGGGTGTGGGAGTTTTTAGCACAGACATGGTTAACTGTTCTTATAGAACAGGTGGGATCTACATGAAAGCCAAGGGAATGTTTCCTTTCAAGACCTTATGACTATTCAATGGTGCCAATGCTGAAAAAAATGCGCAAGAAAGATAAGGATGAAAAGCTATCTGTTTGGGTATGGCAATAGGAAGAAAAAAACAAAAATGGGAAGAAAATGGGAAAACTAGCATTCTTTTACATACTATCCTATTTGATCCTCTTGTCAATCTTAGGATGGAAGTATCATTGGCCTAATGCTAAAGTAGAACCAAGATTAAAAAGAGATGAATGACACCCAAGAGTCCTCTTTCCATTATTATGCTCATCTGCCTGGTGCCTGTAGGTAGAGGCCCACGGGCATCTCTGCAGCCTTGTCCAGGTCAGTTTTGGAAGACAGATGGCTGCTTTCCATCTTCTTCCTGCCAAGTACTACCTGTTAGCAGACTTAATTCTATTCATTTGGCTCCAGAATTCCAAGGACAAAACTCTTGGAATGGCCTGGAAGTATGTTTCCCTGCAGAGCTGTTCTGATTTCTCAGGAAGGCCTCATAGAAGAGCCCCATGGCCTCCAGAGATCATCTTCCCAGCCCAGCCCCAGGGTCCCAATGTGGCTATTGGTACCCGATCTAGATCCACTTTAAGACATATGTTTCTGTCCTCCACCGAGTTTCAGCAGTCCGGCCCTCTTCCTGCATGTCCTCTGCCTCCTGCCAACTCCTGCTTGGCTCTGGGCCTCGTGGTCTGGGTAGTTCAGTCCAGGACGTGCCAGGGTCTCATTATGAAAAGCAGACCCAAACATTTGCCCTGGACTGTAGGAAAACAGATGAGATCATGGAATCCATGACACTGATCTTTTTTGGGAGAACTTGTGGAGCATGGAGGAGGAGTCAGAGGATTAGGGATGGGTAAATGTTATTCCAATGGAGGTTTTATTTCCTGGTTACTGTCAAAAGAGGATTGTTAAGATGATGGTTTTTAAGTACTTAGAAGAAAAATGATGGCTACCAGGCACTCACATGGTGTCCCTAAAACATGAGCTTCATTGACTTTTTAATGTTTCTAGGCAAAAGATCAGAAGCTGTGACCATGGAAGAATCTGATTTTGTGAGGGAGTCTGACAAACTTCTCAAAACAGGCTAAGAGATTCAATGTGTGCATGTGAGCTGGACAGCGATACCGTTAGTCATGTATCCGCCCAAACCCAAAGTCTCTAGAATACATATTTCCTTTCAGGTTCCTTGAACCAAAAACCTGACAGTGTTGGGCCCCTTCCTGCTTTGACTTAGACTGCAAATTTGCTGACCTCGCCTTCCTAATTTAACCCTCTAACAGTTCTCGCTTCATCTAGATCTAACCTAACCTGATTTCCATACTCCTCATTCAAGTTAATATATTGATTTTTGACTTGCCATTGAATTGGCAAGAGAAACAGGGATGAAGACACCAGGAGATCGAGGAGTGGCGTGAAGGGGACATGAGAAGCACTCACCACTTCAATAACACTTTTATTTCCAAAATAACAGATAAACATTTAAACAAGGTAAAGCATTAGGAAAAAGATACATTGGGCTTGACCCAAATGAAAAGCTTTTGTTCAACAATATATATTCATTAAAAAATGATCAACATAGAACAGGTGATAATATTCTAGAGTATCAGGCTGAAGCTCCTCAGGTACCAGGCTTGGAGTTCAGCATGAACATTTCCAGGATACTTTGAAATTTGCTTTAATGAGAACAGTCAGTTGAATAAAATCAAAAATAGATATAGAAGGAGGTTCAGGAGAAAGGAATTTGTTCCTTTTGGGTAAATCACAAGAAAAAAAAGGAGGAAAATATCGATATTTAAAACTGCTCTTTCTAGCCTCATCTATTAAACTTCACATTTTCTGGAGCCCGCTGTTTTGAGGCATTAAGAGACTTGTATTTTAATATAAAAACCACAAAATGCTGGCTTTTCTCTGTGCCGTGCCATTATCTGGCTCTTGGAAGACTTAAAATTCTTCCTTTTAAAACTATTTCCTTTTGGAGGTCAGCTGAAAGTCCAGTTCAAGTACCACATTGATAAAATTGAACACAGGACCACTCTTAAAAGCCAGCAATTATGGGTCCCAGTAGAAAAACACTCCGTGGTGCCAGGCTTCTGAGACATCAGGCCTCAAATGTGGCTTTGTGTCAATGCAGCTGTATCCACAGGCGAAAAGTTAAAAGACTTATTTAAAAATGTTTCCACTTCTGGAAGCTCCCTTTCGGCAACTTCGCTGCAAATTAGGAGCAAGAGTTGGGGTAGAAGAATGTGCTCTTGGCTTCCAGGACTGACTTCTCTGAGTCTCTCATCTGAACCAGGACCCTGTTCTCACAGGTGCCCTGTTCTCCATCCTCTAACCAGGCTTTCTTATCCAGTCTGAGTGGCCATGAACAAGTGCCTTGATAGTTGGTCAGTTTCAAGGTCCAGAAGGCAAAGTCATACTTTTCTGGTGGTCTGTTTTCAGATGGCAAAATATTAAAACCCGTTTATTCATTCTCCAGACAGGATGAGGTCATTCTGATGAGGTCAGAATTTTATTTTAACTGGCAAAATCTGGAGGCATAAGCATATGCAGTTTTTAAGTATAGTTTATTCTTTTGATATCCAGTGAATCCTATTTCTTTCCAACTCCCCAAATAGCCAGTAGTCCTAATTTTGTGCCAATATGATTTTCCCCAAAGTAGCAATCATTGAAGGGAAAGCAGGTATAGTAAGATGAGAGTTTTACAGACTTGGGGAAAGGCCAAGTGACTTTGGACAAATGAACAACTGACTGTGAGTAGAGAACTGAAAGACATGGCTCCATTCTTCAAATAGGAGAATTGTCATTGATAGACAAGAGCAGATACACAGTTTGGTCTCGTTTTAAGTCTGTTTTTTTACTCAAGTATCACATACATATGGAAAAGTGCATACATCATTTGTATATAGCTTGATGAATTTTCAAAAAGTTAGAACATCCACTTAATCAGCATGAGATCATGAAACATAAGGCCACCAGCCCTTCAGAAGACTGCATCCTCTCCTTCCCGCTACCTTTTATCAAAAAGAAGTCAATAAATCTGGCCCCTGCCTGATTTTGTAAATAAAGTTTTACTGGAATACAGACCTACCCATTCATTTACCTCTCATCCATGGCTGTTTTTGTATTAGACTGCAGAGCAAGTATCTGGCCTGCAGGGCCAAAAAGAGTTACTATCTGGATCTTTCTGCAAAA
The DNA here is from genome assembly GCF_001458135.2 of Marmota marmota marmota. NCBI lineage: Eukaryota > Metazoa > Chordata > Mammalia > Rodentia > Sciuridae > Marmota > Marmota marmota. Next base: position 44,046,457 of record NW_026000026.1, on the reverse strand, counting down.
GGTTTCAGGCCATTGTTCTCAAGCAGCATCCATCAGTAGAATAGAATTTGAGTCACAGATGTAATTTAAATTGTTTTGGTGACAAGATCAAAGTGTAAACAGGTAAAATTAATATATTTTCTTTAACTGATGTTATCCAAAATATCATTTCCACTGCTAAACAATATTTAAAAAGGAATATGTGATCACTTTTCCATACTGTTTCTAAATCCAGTGTGCATTTTGTCCTGACAGCACATCTTGGTTCACTTTAGCAGAAGTTCAATGACTCAGCAGTCCCATGGGGGCCAGGGTCGACTATGTGGATACCCCCTCTGGGTCTCTAAAGCTGGTGCACCAGCAACTTTACCTTCTGATCTCATTTCAGACCTGGTATCTACCCTTTCACTGCATGACTTTTGTGTATAAATATCCACAATTCTTTAAAATGTGAATTAAAAAAAAAAAAACACACACACACTCATTCAGAAATCTAACTCTTAGATACAGCATATTCCAAGGACAGAGAGCAGAACATCTGCCAACACTCTCAGCTTTATAAGCAAGGGCAGAATATGGGGAGGATCAAAACCTTTTGGTTTTTTATTCAAGGAAAAATAATACTAGATGCTAAATATTTTTAAGATGAAGGATGGAAAGAAAAAGAGGAATTGATGAGCTTCCCTGAAGAGCGTCTTTGGCAACTCAGCCACGCCATTATTGTTAGCAACAAAAGAATGCTGATTGCAGGACAGAGCACTAATTTCATGTCAGCCTGCCCAATGTTACACACACACACACACACTGAAAGAAAGAAAGAAAAGAAAATGAAAGAAAAATTTGTTGTTAATGTTTACCACCTATAAATCTGCATTTGTCATCTTTTAAAAAATTAGAAGAGCTGGGAACGCAGCTCCTATAGTCTGTGTGACATCAGTTGGCTGGATAGAGTAGCTGGAGTCCTCTCTCACAGGGGAAGGATCTCTTTAGTTGGCCACAGTTCCCACCATTCCCAGTTGTCACACACCAATGTGAATCCCTTTATGAGACTACCTGTTTTTTGAGCTTGTGCCTCTTACATTGGATATGCTTTTGAGACACTGAGGTGGCCTTACTGAGTTATTACAGGCTAATGTTGAAAACAATACTATAACCTATTGGCAGTAGAAAAATTTTGGCAGAAGTAAAAACTATTATTTATGAGGCTTAATATTCCAGTGGTTTCAGTAAACCTTTCAGGGATTTGATCTTTTAGCTTATATCTTAATAGAATAGTTGGTGCTAGATTAAAGGGCAAGTGATTTTTTTTTTAATCCTTCAAATATCTGAGGCAACGAAGGGTTTAATGAGGCAGCTCCAAAAGCATAAGCTTGCAATTACAAACTGTTTCCAATCTTACCAGCCAAGCTGGAAAAATACTCCACCAACACCATTTCTAGATTTATTCTTGCTTAAATTATTGTGGCATTGGAGTTTGACATTCTTGAGGATTTAAATGTAATTGAAAAATCAGGAAATGAATGCTTTATTCCCTTCTGGCATCCCCATTTAAAGTATCTGTATGCTGAAGTTTGTTAATTTGCCTAAATCATGCTGTTTTTAGAGTTATTAAAAGTTCATGAGCCATGCCATTGCATGTTTTATAGAACCATAAAATGCACTCTTTATAAAGTCAACATCTTTTATTTGAAGATGTTTTGATGATGGCCATGGTTTGGATGTGGTTTGGCTTACGAGTTGGAAGCATGGTCCTCAGTGTAGTAATGTGAGAGATGGTGGGACTTTCAAGGGGTGAGGCCTAGTGGGAGTTGGTTGTGTCATTGGGAGCACTGTCTTTAGAGGAGATTAAGGTAGTTCTCATGGGATGATGAGTTCTCTTGAGAGTGAGTGGTTATAAGAGATCTCATCCCCTTTCTGGCTTCTTGTCTGGCCATGTGATTTCTCTCTCTCTGGCCATGCGCTCTCTCTCTCTCTCTCTCTCTCTCTCTCTCTCTCTTTCACACACACACACACACACACACACAGGCTCCCAACATTTTGCCACCTGCCACTAGACTGTTATCAGATGCTGAATCAATAGGAACACCTTATATTGTATTTTCAGAACCTAAAACTGTGAGCTAAATAATCCTCTTTTGTTTATAAAGTTATCCAGCCTTTGTATTTCATTATAGCAATGGAAAACTGACCAATACACTGACCAAAATTATTTTGTCAGAATAATTATCTATTTCTGAAAAGAAACTCAAAGAAAATGACTCTATTTTTTTTCAAAGTTGCTTGATATTTGATTTTTAGTGTGCTGTTGGGAGGTGGCAGTATAAAGACTGCTGTAACAGGCAAAATGGCAGGGGTATTTCATTATAACTTTGTGTGTTAGTTCATTTTTTATACTATAATACCTGCAGCTGAGCAATTTGAAAAGAACAGAGATTTATTTTGGCTCACTGTTCTGGAGCAAGGGCATAATGGCAGCATCTGGCAAGGACATATTAACATGGTGGAAGGAGAAAGGGCAAATGAGCACATGCAGTTGATCCCGAGCAAAGAGACAGGAAGAAGAAGAAGGAGAATGAAGAGACAGAGGAGGAGAAGAAACAAGGAGCAGCCTCATTTTATAAAAACCTACTCTCATGATAACTAACCCAATCCCACAGAAACACATTAATTCCTCTTATTATCCTAACCACCTTTCAAAGGAAGACCCTCTCCTGAGGCGGCCACAAGGACAATCGAATTTCAGCATGAGTTTCAGAAGGGACAAACTACATTCAAGCCATAGCATTCTGTCTTTGACTAGCTGCACACTCTAGAAACGAGTTGGCTACATCCTCTGAGCTTCAATTTCTCTACATTTAATCTGAGGCAGGTAGATACATTGGTGAATCCTAAGTTTTTTTTTACTTGCAGCAAAGTCCCTTCCATCCGATGAAAGCCCCAGAAGTGCCCCAGATCTGGCAGAGCTGCCATGGTTGAGGGGGAGGATGTGAGGCCCTGACGTGGACCACCCCTCACTCCACTCGCATTGTCAACTGAACAGAAGGGGTTGCCTGAGTGCTCGGGTCCTTGTCCAGCAGCACAGTCTCCACACCAAAGAATAAAGTTGTCCAGAGTGACCACAGAGGCCTTTCGGAACTCCATCACACTGTTTTGTCCACCTGGCCACTTTCTCCACGCACCTCTGCCAGGACTTCAAAGGCCTGGACTGTCCTTTGTTTCCTTCTTCTCCACACCTTTCTGCTTTTCTCACCCAGTCAAGAGCGTCTGAAGCCACACCTCCCTCTAGCTAGAAAAATTCCTCACTCACTTTGTGCCGCCCTGACTCACATCTGGCCAGTCCCCTTCTTAACCACGAAGCATCGAGACCTTGCTATGGAATCAACAATCATCCCCAACAGCACCGACACACAGAACAGGTACAGGGGATGTCTTGGTTAGTTGCCATCTGGGCTCCCTTCACTTCCTTCATTGGTTTCCTGTTCTTCCACATTGGTGCCTGTGTTCCTCTCTGACTTTGAACAGTGGGAAGTTCTTGATCTCTGAAAAGGTCACCTTAATCCCACAAGCTGTTTCTTCTTCTTCTTTTTTTGTACTGAGGATTGAACCCAATCACTGAGCCACATGGTCAGTCCTTTTTTATTTTTTTTTTTATTTTGAGACAGGGTCTCACCAAGTTGCTTAGGGCCTGGCTAAGTTGCTGAGGCTGGCCTTGAATATGCAATCCTCCTGCCTCAGCCTCTGGAACCTTTGGGATTACAGGCCTACACCACCACACTGAGATCCCATAAGCTTCTTCACAATGAGGACATTTAGATCATCTTCCAAAATAAATGAAACTCCTCTTAGTAGTAGAGAAAGAAGGTACTCTGCTTTTATGGGTCAAGACATCATTTCAACAGGAGCCTTTTCATTCCCTAAACTGGCAAAGTCTATGGAGCTGCTGTGGTCATTCCCACAATCAGGTGAGACAGTAGATTCAGTGCAATTTAATAGAACTGAGAACAAAAGCTGATCTGTGTACAAGCTGCAGTACAAAAATAAAATAAAATAATGTAAACATAACAAAGTCTTTTTGAAAAAAATCCTTGCCTGGTTGATATGAAGGATTGAACATTCAACATGGCCTATGTGATCAAATACTCCTCCAAAGAACAGGTATCTTTAAGGGAATGAGAGGGGCCAATGAAAAAGAGGAAAGTTGTGCAAAAGGTCCATAGTGGGTGATGGAAAATACTTCTAAATATGACTCATGTTTCAATTTTCCACCACAAAACACCTGCATTTAAATCTGTGAGTTTCTAGAGAGAAAAGACATTTGTTCACCAATTGCTTTGGATAACTCCAAGTCCAATGAGGTGTCCATGAGAGGAGCTAGTGAAATCTGGAGAAAACCATGGAAGGGCTGGCTGCACAGAACAAGCTCTACTGGGCCTCAGGGAATGGAAGTGTACAGATCTGAGGCTTGGGTGGTAACAGTGCTCTGCCCGTGCTGTGCTGAATGACATGTCCTCCCAGCAATACAAGGTCTGACTGAATGCAAAGGTATCTCCTTAATTATTGAAAATTTTGTGTGTTTGTTTGACTCAGAGACATGAAAACTTAGTTTTGAAAGGAGTCTATGAATGGGTGGTGTCAACAATTACAATGCACTCTTGTACACTGTGGGAAAATGTTCTCTGTGAAAAGGAAATGATGGTGTGTATTTGCATATTAAAAACAAAAGAACTTTTTCTTTGGCTTTCAATTTATGTCTCCCCAAACTTTCTGCTCATTGTGGGGAAACATAGGCATCTTATTAGGCACAGATGAACAACCAACCCAAAACTACTGCAATGGGAAGCTGGAACAGTCTCTCACCAAGGGATGGCACCAGGGAAAACCCTGGGGATGGATGACAGCTTTAAGACCAGGACTCAATCAGTTCCACTGGTAAAAATTCATCCCATGAACTTGAACCAGGCATGCTCTCTCCAAGTTTCTGTTTTATTGAAGACTGGAGTTATTGCTATTCAAATATTAGTTTTTAGGTTTTTTTCCCTTGATGATAGAAATAACAAATGCTCATTATTGGGAATCGTATTGGTCAGTTTTTCATCATTGTGACCGAAATACCTAATAAGAACAACTTAGAGGAGGAAAAGTTTATTCTGGGCTCATGGTTTCAGAAGTTCAGTGCATGGTTGGCTGACTCCATCGCTCTGGGCTCCAGATGAGGCAGAACAACATGGCAGAAGGGTGTGGGAAAAGAAAGTGGCTCAGCTCAAGGCAGCCAGGAAGCAGAGAAAGAGTGAGGTACCAGGGACAAGAAATAAATCCCAAACGTGTGCCCCCACTTTCCTCCAACCATGTCCTACCTGCCTACAGTTACCACCCAGAGCAGGAGTCCTTTCAAATTATTATTCCATCAAGTGGATTAATCCACCAACTAGGTCATACCTTTCATAATCTGATCATCTCACCTCAGAATATTCCTTCACTGACTCACTCACACATGAGTTTGTGGTGTGTGTGTGTGTATGTGTGTGTGTATGTGTGTGTGTGTGTGTGTGTGCATGCGCATTTCTAAGGTTTTGTGACTGCAGGAATAAGCATATACAGGGGCACTTTTGATTTGAAAACCCTGTTTAGTCTCATTTTAAACTGTCAGTACTGCACATTTCGATTATCCTTTTCAGGTTGGAGCCATGCTTTAGATAGGATTCATTCAGAGGATGAGTGAGGCTGGAAGGGCCCCGAGGACCACATTACTCCAGCAGAAGTGGGGAAGGTGGGAGAATGGGGATGCACAGGTGCAGGAAGAAAAGCACAAGAGAGAAGCCAGGGGTGACAGTTGAACTACATTTTCTGGGAGAGGGCTGAAAAGAAAAGATGAAAAGGGGCCATCTCTTGTCAAGCAATTCTGCATGACACAACAGACCTGGAGCAGGTAAATGGCCATTGGTAGAGGAAGAGCAGTAGGCCAGGGGACAGGAGAAATGCTTGGTTCCATTGCTAAGCTGGTTTTTTGACTTCAGGTGGGTGATGGAACTTCCCTGAATTCCCATTTCTTCGTTTGAGACAATAGATCCGACCCAGCCAACCTCACTGTGCGGTCATAATGGCACGGTGGATCTAGATTCTGCACACTGTGGGCAGGTTTTGAAATGTGCAACAAGAAATTATTTTCATTGCATGAGAAAGGAGGCCCTGCTGTTGCTTCTGTTTTATTTCCTTATATTTCTCCTTCTTAAGTATTCAGACAATAATGTACCGACTAAAGAGACTTTGTGCACAGTTACATTTCTTGCCAGTAATCTTGTTCCTCCCATGGAAACCACATGATTGTCAGGCAAAGGTCAAAGACAACCAGGAAATAAGAACAAATACCAGGGCACATCAGTGAGACACTAAGCACAGGTGCATGCACAGTCTTGAACCTGGGCCCCTCCCACTAAGTAAACAATCTCACTCCACAGTTCCTGCTGGAATCTGCTCTTCATGATCCACTCATGCGTGGATTAAAAATGATTCCGGAGGCCTCACAGGCCTTCCAAGCTGACAAGCTTGTGTTGTCAGGCCACTGGATGCAGTTATGGGGATTGGGGGAGGAGGCTTGGGTGAGTGAGGTCTTCTGAGCCTTCAATGTAAGGGGTGGGGGCGGCACCGCCAGCACTAGCTCTGCCTCAGCATCACATCCCACATTGGAGAAACAGATGCAAGATTACAGGTGTTAATCCAAATTTCTCTGCAATACACTCATCCCAGTCATTGGTTCAGATTTTATTACATTTGGGAGTATGATTATCCCTAGTCATGGGAGAAAGAAGTATGACTAGACACAGGCAGCTCCCAGCCCTGGGATGAATCCCAGCAGGAAAGAAAGAGGCTAAAACCACAGCCATACCTAATATTTACAGCAGCATTATTCATAATAGCCCAGAGGTGGAAAGGACCCAAATGTCCATCAACTGAATAGTCAGATATGATGCAGTATATCCATATGATTAAATGTCATTTAGGTCTAAAAAATAAATGAGGTACTTGTATGTATTGCAACACTGATGAGGCCTAAATACTAAGTGAAAGAGACAAACACAGATGGCCACATGTTGTAAGATTCTACTTGTAAAAATGTGCAAAATAGGTAACTTGTCCTTAGGACAGAGAGTAGATTAGGAGTTGCTAGTGGCTGGAAGGAAAAAGGAATAAGGAAATGACTACACAGGGTTATGGGGTTTCTTTTTGGAGTGATGGAAATGTTCTGAGGTTAGATAATAGTGATGTTTATAAAACTTTGTGTCTAAACCGAAAGCCATCAAATTGTATAATTTTAAAAGGTGAATTTCATGGTACAGGTATGATATCTTTATTTTTATAAAGTTAAAAATAGGTAAAGGTCTCATTAAAGTCAAAGCTACTGTTAGACTTGGGTAAACTGATTCATCAGCCATAGCTTCCATTCTATTCCTCCAGGGAACATTTCAAAGATTCCTCAAGTCACAAAACAAATCCAAGCTCAGATGATCACATCTTATCCAGCACAGTACAATATAATTCATCTGGGATGGATTTATTACAGAATCTGTTTAAAAAGAAGCCAGAATGTTACTAACAAAAGTTACCTCATGTTAATAGCCTCTTGATGAGAGAAGATGGGTTTTTATATCTCAGCTAAAAATCTCAGAAGATTTTTTTTTTCTTTACTTAAAAAAGGAAAACCCTGGGGCTAGGGTTATAGCTCGATTGGCAGAGTGCTTGCCTTGCATGCACAAGGCCCTGGGTTCAATCCCCAACACCTCCAAAAAAAAAAAAACCCTGATTTTTATGAAGTTAGACAATGGAATAAATTACTTTCTGTTTCTTACTCCTCTTCCACTCAAAACGTTTCAGATATAATACAGAATGAATTATGGAAAAATACAGGCACAAAACTCATTTCTACATTTTGTCAGTACACATCCAACCAAAGAAAGATTTGATTCTATAAAAATTTAAGGCATGTATACATCAGCATCGTTATAAACAAAAGTCAAAGGATGGCTTCACATTTGCTAGGAATTTGATAAAAGATAATATACTTAGAGTTAACTCAAATAAATCAATATAAGTTCTACTATCCCAAGGGTGAAATCGGAAGATATAAATAGAAAAGAAAAACAACCCTGAAAAACCACAGGATAGAAAAGATATGTGGTTAATTGGAGAAATTGAAACTTCCCAGTAAAACAAATGCAAATGAAACTGACAGTGACAGAGAGCTTCTCACTTAGAAAATGAGCCAAGATTAGGAAAGAGATAATGGCCTTTTGTTGGTTTCTCAGAGACTTTATTTTCCCTCTGAAGTATTTTAATTTTCTTTGAGTGATTTTTCATGTTTTTCAAGTTTAATTAATTCTCAAGTATTTCCTTTTTCCTGTGCGATTACACATATAGGCTTTGGGCTCAAGCAGAGCTGGGTTAAAAGCCAAGTTCTAAGTTACTCTGTGTGTGTGTGTGTGTGTGTGTGTGTCTGTCTGTCTGTCTGTCTGCATACACATGCAGCTTATGGTCAGTGTTACTTACCCTCCAAACTATAACAGGTAGCCAGGATGATGCTATTCCTCAGTTTTAAAATGGAGCTATGGAAAATGGAGATCATTAGATCATTAAAGTGCACATCTTACAGTGCTATATAAAGAATCATTGAAATCATACAAATAAACCTCTAAGGGAAACGTTTACATATGACATGTGATAAATGGTAGTTTTAACATTTAAGTGGGGTAGTGTGTTTGCTTTTCATCACTATAACAGAATACCTGAGATAACCAATTTATAAAGAGAAAAGGTTAACTTTTGGGTCATGATTTGGGGATTTTCTGTCCATGTTCAATTGGTCCAATTGTTTTGGATTTATAGTGAGGTGGCATATCATGGTGGGAGTGCATGGCAGAGCAAAACTGCTCATCTCATGGCCAGGAAGCAAAAAAGGGAAAGAGGATGAGGCCAGGGACACATGATCCCCTTTGAGGACATATCCCCAATGACCTGAAGACCTCACAACTTTTAAACTTTCTACTATGTTCGAATATACCACCCTAGGAGCCAAGACTTTACACATGAACCTTTGGGGACACTTAGGCTCCAAACTATAGCAGGTAGCCAGGATGATGCTATTCAATATCTCCTAATCCCTTACAACTTACTTTCAGAGTTAGATGAGTCTAATGCACTATTACTGTTTTTATAATGTGATTATATACCATAAAATCTGACAAAGAATTCTTTGAGAAAATAAAGTTCAGCAAAATTAAAAGCTGTTACTTATAAACACAAAAATCAACTGCACTATTTAACTTCAGTAATGGAATAAGAAACTCATCATAATAGCAACAAAATTTAAATAGGTGAAAATTACGTAATCCAATAAATGCAAAAACCATCCAAAATTATATAGCCCTAATAAAAGAAATGAAGAACAATTTAAGTAAATGGAGGTAGAGATCATGTTCTCCTAGTTGGTATTTTAGAAATACTACCAACAAAAAGACTCCCTAATTTAATATAAAGCTTTAATATAATTCCAATTAAAATAGCCACATAACTGTGAAAAATTAAGTTAAATCTAATTAATTTCATTTTCTGAAGAACATGCTGGTGATACGTAACAAGAATTACAAATCTCTTCATTCTCTAGTTTTAAGTTGCTGATGTGGGAGTTGAGGATTCTTCAGTTTTGGTGTCAAGCCTAATTAGCAAATAGTCACTTATGAATTTACTGATTGAAACAAGAATTAACATGAAAGAAAAGGGGTCTATTAGGTTCAACATTATAATTTCTGGGGCTTTCAGGATGTTAATTGTATTTCCCCAAGGATCCGCACAATCAGTATGGATGTGCAGAACTATAACTTCATGGGAGGACATTATGGGAACGGTCTGTTGTGCACAAGGCTGATGCAGAGCTTAGGTGTTCCTCTGGGTGATGAGTGAACTTGTCTGGTTGTTCAAGACAGCCCAGCCATGAACCAAATAAATTAAGGCACCCAGCTGTGTTGGGTTTTGCACAATGATGCATCATGGCATCCCTCACTGAGTTGCATTCTTTTTTTTTGGCGGGGGGAGGGTGTTACAAAAGATTGAACTCAGGGACTTTCTACCCATCCTGGTTCACTAAATAGAATAATTGAAAAAAATTAATTCTGAACACACACTCAATTTCCCATTCATATTTGCTCTCATAATCGAAGAGAGATCATTTTTACTTGTATTTAAGAGAAAATGGCTTTCAAGAGAAAACTGCCTCTGCTGACTTTCTTTAATCTAAATTTACTTATCCTACCATCTGACTTTCTAAAAGCCAAACTTCTAATCGCTTCATGTAAATGAGATGAATTTCCATTTATTTCCTTTGTAACTTCATGGGCATTTATTATTATTTTTTTTTTGCCTGATCTTGTTTAAAGTAATACATTTGTTGTTGTTGAAGATATTAAAAATCTCTGTTCTCAAAAAAATTAACAAATTTGTATATAAAAACATTTACAGATGAAAGCCTCCAACTATATATGTACATACAAATACACGCATCTATATTTCATAAGCACACATGCATAGATACTTTCCATCACCACTACATATACATTAACAGAAAAATAAGGTGCTATAGATAGTTTACATAATTACTAATGCAGACATTGAGGAAGTTATTCATGCAATGTGGGAGTTAGTGGAGACATGTTGTAAAAAGAATGATGAGTGGGGCTGAGGATCTAGCTCAGTTGGTAGAGTGTTTGCCTCACATGCGCAAGGCCCTGGGTTCAATTCCCAGTATCACACTAATAATGAGTATTATTTATTATGCAACTTTTAAAACAGAAGATAATTTAATTTCCTAATGTGCATATTTATGAATCCTGAAGAATAAATATAACCCACAGGGTCAGCCCACCTCTCTTCACACCTATATTCTGAATTCACTCTTCACATTTCACAGGGGTAGGGTAGGCAGAGGGCAGAGTCTGGATGGAAATATCAGGAGCATAAGTGTTTGTTGGGGTAGTTATATGTGTCAGAATTGGACACTGCTGCTGACTAGCTGTGCAATTTGGGGTAAACCATTCATCCTCCCTGTGCTCAGCAGAATACCTGGCACAAAATAAAGGTCCCACAATGTGGGCTGTCCTTCCTCACTGTTATTTGCCATCATCATCAGCATCTACATTGGCAAAATGGGCCCCCATTTTATCCTGTCACTTAAGTAAAAAGTTGAAGGGAGAGGTGTGAAATGGCTGGTATGTAATTTGCTAATTGCACTAGTGGTTTCTTTATTGTTCTTTAGAGATGGGATATTTAGGAAGTTGCCTATAAGCACATCCTTTAATTAGCTATGACAGTCAGTACTAGAGAGATTAGCGGGATTCACCAAATGGTTCATAACTAGTCCACACAAGGGGGGAGCTCTACTCCCCAGCTCACAGTCACTTTGCATTTCATCTGATACATACCAGAAGGTAAACAGGGCCACTGCAGTTGTCACTCAGAATCCGAGGTGAGGATCCTGGTGTAAGTGGTTTCAAGAAGAGCTCAGGGGGCTGGGATTGTGGCTCAATGGTAGAGCACTTGCCTAGCACGTGTGAGGCACTGGGTTCAATTCTCAGCACCACATACCACTAAATAAATTAAAAAATAAAAAAAGAAGAGAAAGCTCAGGATAAGGGGAGTGGGGTAAGTAAGAGGGGGTGGGGAAATAGGACCTCAGCAGGAAGTCAGCCTCATCTCTGAGCTGAGATGAGGTTTGAGCTGAGCCAGAGGCCTCCTGCATGGAGGCCAGGGGCTGCCTTTTTAAACCCCTAGGCTAGACAGCCACTGGTGTGGGCTGTTCCCCTCCCCTGTAAGGGAGACTCTCCTGGGGAGGGGTACCAGTTAGCAGCCAACAACTCCCAGCAGAGTGGGCTGAGGGATCCAGTGTGACCCAACAGAACTGCTAATACTCACCTACTTTTACAGAACCATCTTTTGTTCTGTTCACTATGCACATGCACGTGAGATCACGGGAACCAAGTACTTGAGGGCAAAACATTGTCAGCATTTTTGCTATTTTAAGAGCTCAACAAATTGCAAACAATGACTCAGAGAAACTAGACAACCAGGGATGTTTGTACTTAACTGACTTTTTAAAAACATAAATTTTATTATTATTTTTTTCAGTGTGGCAAGGCCAAAAGATCAGGAGATGACAGCCATGGAAAAAATGCCCTGTTACTCAGTGCTATGGTTTGAATGTGGCTTGCCCCCACCAAAACCGGTTTTAGATTTGATCGCCAATGTAATGGTATTGAGAAATGATGAGGCCTTTTAGAGTGGTTGGGGTCATGTGGTTTCTGCCTTCATGAAAAAAATTAGTCTAATTCCCATGGCAGTGGGTCATTTATCTCAAGGCAGGTTGTTTTAAAGCATCTGGCCCCCCTTGTCTCCTTCTCTCTTAGCACGCCCCTACTTGCTCTTCTACTTCAAAGCCATCAACAGAAGCCAAATAGATATGCCCTCTACATCTTGGACTTCTAGCCTCCAGAACTGTGATCTAAATAAATCTCTTTGCTTTATAAATTACCCAGTATCAGATATTCTGTAATAGCCATGGAAAACAAACTAAGATACTCACAGATGTGACTGGGAGGGGATATGCAATGCCACAGGGGGCCGTATGGGGAAGTGCCAGGGACTGTCAGGAGGCAGAGGGTAAATGAGAAACCGGGTTTCTAGAGGAAGGAACAGGAAAGGAAGGGTAAGCAGGGTTAAGATTAACCAGTTTAAATTTCAGTGAGCTCTGTGGCCTAGGGGCTGGTATAGTTTGATTCTCTGTATCCCTCCAAAATTCCTGTTGAAACTTAATCACTAATAAAAACAGTACTGTGATGTGTTTATACACGACTGTATGACCAATGTGATTCTGCAACCTGTACACTCAGAAAAATGAGAAATTATACCCCATCTGATTCAAATGTATGAAATGTCAAGGTCATTGTACTGTCATGTGTAACTAATTAAAAAAAAAAACAGTATTAAGGGGAAGGACTCTCAGAGGATGATTTGGCCACGAAGGCTCTGCCCTCTTGAATGAATTAGTGGTTTATTAAAGGCACTGAGGGAGCAAGTTGGCCCCTTCCATCCTTTGCATCATGTGAAGACACAATGTTCCTCCACTCCAGAGAACATGGCAAGAAGGCACCATCTTGGAAGAAGGAGCAGCTGTCACCAGACACTGAACTTGCCAGTTCACTGATCTTCGATCTCCCAACCTCAGAATCATGAGAAATAAATTTCTACTGTTTATAAATTACCCAGCCTGTGGCACTTTGTTATGGCAGTGCAAACAGACTATGACAGCGGCTCTTCTTAATTGTCAGGTATCTGGCCCTGGGATGTTTACGGCATGTGAATAGTGAGAGGCCCAGAGTGTGAAAGCACAACAAAGGAGTGGTTGGGTGTGAGCTGTGGATCAGGTGGTTTGCATGTGAACATCATGCTCACAGGTGACTTCTTTATGATCTCTATGAATTAGACCTTAGAAGGAAGTTCCCTGGGTCAGCAAAGTTCCAGGTGTCAAAGCATCAGAATGCAAGACACACAGGGAAAACTGCAGGAAAACTATTAGACAATCAAACCCAGTCATCAAGGACAACTGGTAGCTTACTTTGGGGAGGCCTCTTCTGATCATCAGACTGTTGCCATGGTCTCTTTCTCAGGATCCTCTGTATCTCAAGTACCCAGTTTCTACAGCTGTGACACAGGACTTATCCAGAGCCTCTCCTTTGCCTCAAAATCTCATATACTATACTTACGTATTTCCTTAAGTTCAATGCCTGCTCCAAAAGAATCACACTACTGACTTAAAGTTGAATGTAACTTCAAGCATTGTTCTTCTTGGTGCCAATTATCTTTTAAGGGATCAGATTTTTAAAATACCAAATCCCCCCCCCCACCTTTTTTTCTCCTAGTATTGGGGTTGGAAACCAGGGCTTCCCACATGGTAGGCAAGCACTCTACCATTGAATCACATCCACAGACTTTGAAAAAATATTTTTTTGAGACAAGGTCTCACACTAAGATGCCCAGGCTGGCCTTGAATTTGCAATCCTCCTGCCTCAGCTTCCCAAGTCACTGGGATCACAGGCATCCACCACTGTGTCTGACTCAAATACCAAATTTCTTGGTAGAAATGTAGGCAGTTTGATTCAGGTCAAGAGCAAGGCTTGAAAGTAGCATCATAAGGGAGGATCCAGATCTGACTTTGAGCAGGTTTTAGCATGTGACAGGGGGAAGGTATAGGATCTCTCTAGTCTTCAGTTGCCTGATTTAAAACTGGAGATGATAGGGCCTGGGGGAGTAACTCAGAGGTAAGATAATCTGCCTAGCATGCCTGAGCCCTGGGGTCAATCCCTAGCACGGCAAAATAACAATAATACCTACCCACAAGGTTATTGTGTAGATAACATTGCATGAGGGTGTGCTGCACCTTAGCACCATAGCTGCACCATTAATACAAGTTGTCACTATTATTATCATTATTAATGAAAACCTCTAAAGGCCATGTTTCTAATTCATAAGGATCAACTTATTAGGAAAGAAAATGTTGCCAGAGGACAGAGGTCAGAATTCTGGCTCAGCCCTACAATCCCATGCCTCAATTTACTCATCCATAAAATGGAGATAATAATAGTTCTACTCAGAGAAGAGTAATATGCTCTTCCAGGTCCTCAGAGATATAAGCATCAAGAAAAGACTCAATGTGAAAAAATTTTATTAGGAGCAATGCCTAAGGGGAACCGTGGGGAAGGAACCTGGGGAGGCCATGAGAGCCACCAAGCTGCATATAATGCAGCTTTTGTCCCTGTGAGAGAGAAACAGAAGGAAGGGTGAAGAAAGCAACATAGACTACCGGGCAGGCAAGAGGGGTTGGCAGGGCCATCAGGGTGTCATGGAGCCAGCCAGCCCTGGCTGACTGAGGAGTCCCATGACTCTTGGAAATGGATCTGCCTTACCATCATCCCTGCTGGGCTCTGCCACCCACCTGGGAATTCAGTGAGGAATTGGAGAGGGCAGCAGCTGACACCCTTGGTCAATTACATTCCTTTCAGTTCCAAGTCTGTGGGCACATTCTCCTGGCCACACAAGTGTATGGAACAGATGTGTCAAAATGTGTGAAGTCCCTGGAACACTGTCAGGGACATGGTGGGCATTGTGTAAGTAGCTGCCATTATTATCATTTTCTTTGCTAGAAACATCTGTACAGTGGAATTAATAAAGGTATTTTAAAAGTCTAGAATAATATGGTATAAACAACTTATTATCTAACTCTTCATATAGCTGTTTTCTCTACTATAATAAACCTACAGAATAAAGTTTTTCTATTTCTTTTTTTCCTCTCTGGATCACTTACTGTATATTTATGGGCTCATAGCACATGCTCAGTAAATGTTTGCAGAATAAATAATGGTTTCAGTTTATCAGGGAAATCACACTGGTATATTCTCTGGTGCTAGATTTGAATTTATCTCTAAAATAAGTTCATAAAAGTTTCTCAGTTTGCCCTTCCTAGGACAGTTGTACCTAGTTATTTTTCTAACATGTTATGATATTTTTTTTTTCAAAAAGAGAAAGCCTGAAAGAAATTTTCATTGAACATCTATCAACACACTATCTGATTTTACCATTTTGGCATACATTCAGCACTCCACATGCCTGGTTCTCTATCTGTGAATTCAATCACAATTGAAATATCTGGGGGAAAAAATTGTGCCTGTACTTTTTCCTTGTCATTATTTCCTAAATAATACAGCATAATAACTATTTATAGAGCATTTATATTGTAGTAGGTATTATAAGTCATCTAGATATAATTTAAAGTATACAAGAGGATGTATGTAGGTTACTTGCAAATACTACACCATTTTATGTAAAGGACTTGAACATGGTCAGATTTTGGTCTTCTAGAGAGGTCCTGGAACCAAACTTCTAAAGGACAATTGTATACTTGTTTTATCACTTATTTATCCATCTCTACATCCTCAACCCATCCTATCGTTTTGCATTTTAAAGTTAACTGCAGATATTTTTGCTTTCCCTTAAATATCTTACCATGTGTATCATTAATTAGAGTTCATGCTTTTCAGATTTAAAAAATTAATGTAAAAATTTACACTGAGTTTTTAAATGAAGGAAACTACTTCCGAGCACCACGTGCCAGAGATCACCTTATTGACAGCAATTGGCAATTATAAGTTCCTAAGGCAAAGTCAATGCCTTTGGAAGGTGGAGCATCACTTGGAATGCTTGTTTATTTGCTTCCCACAGATACTAATTATTTCAGGTTAGGTCTCTAGGAACCAGACTCCAAGACAGGTTAGTATGCATAGGTTTATTAATCCCATGATCACTGTTTGTAGAATGGAGGGGACAGAAGCAAGTGGGCAGAGGGGGAAGTGGAGAGGAAGTACAGGCATAGTCAGTCCCGTGTGGGAACACTGGAAGTGTCCTGAGGTGGGCTGAAATGTCATGTCATTTTACCCTCCCCTCACCATTGGTCATTGGATGTTAGTGTTCCTGGTTATAGCTAAGACTTTGCATTAGGTAGCTCTCTGTAGCTATGATACCCTTAAAATATCTATATTGAAGGATGCCTGTTGTCAGAATTCCCAGAAACTGAGCAAGAAGTCCCTCCTTGAGGGGAGATCAGGAGGCACATCAGAGGGTTACCACACTAATGATGCTTCACTCATTTCAGCAACACATAATGCAACAATTACAAATGCTCTATTCCACAACAACAGGAAATTCCAGCTCAACCACATTTAGGGTCCTGAAGACAGAATTATTGGCCTGCAGTATGTTGTGATAAACATTTGCTTGTATAAAAAATAACATTGCCAAGGGCTAAGATCTATGGCTGACTATTACTGTTATACTTTTAGGGTCTTTCTCATATAGTGGGAGAACTCTATACCTTAGCAGGTGTTTAAGGATGATACATAAAAGAAGGGCCAAGACAGTATTTCAATGTCACACCTTGCAACTGAAACACTGATTTGGGATGTGGCATAAACGTTAATGAACCACTCACCAGGCGCTGTGGTACATGCCTGTAAACCCACTGACTCACTCAGGAGGCTGAGGCAGGAGGCTTGCAAGTTCAAAGCCAGCCCCAGCAACTTAGTGAGACGCTGTCTTAAAAAGTAAAAGGGCTGGGGATGTGGCTCAGTGGTAAACCACCTCTGGGTTTAATCCCTGGTACCAAAACAAAACAAACAAACAAATAAAAAATTAATGAACTACTAACTTGGATGCAGGGACTTGTTAAAAAATAAAAAAACTGAAACTAAAGAAACCAGCAGTCTCAGGACCTCATACAAAGTCATTAGGATTGACCTTGGCTGAAAAACCAAATAATTGCATCAAAATGATATCTAAAAATGTAAATTTCATCCTTTACTTGTTTCCTTTTAAAAATGTGTATCTGGACACCTGCCATTTGTGTATGTCCCACATCTTTTTGACCATATTCCCTACACATTGACAGTGACTTGAGGGATAATTCCCATCTTTTTAACACAGAATTCAAAAATAAAACACTTCCAAGATGAGCTCATGAAAGGTTTTGTTGGGAACTGAGAGATGCCGGCAGGGTCAGGGGCATCATTTTAGAGTCAGGGCCATGGCAGAGCTGTTGTGGCTGTAAGCAGCAGCCAGGGAGGAAATTTCCTGATTCAGCAGCCTCCTGACCCTGGTTACAGATAACCAGCCCCTTAATAGGATGATTCTATTGTGCCATCATGGGAATCTCTTAGGAAGCTTAGTCTGAAGCTGACTTTTGGATCCACCCACAATTCCTCTGTACCTCTCTCTGCCTAAACCAGCTAGAGGCCATTCAGTAGTATGCATCTAAAAACCCTGACCACCACATATCCTGTCACCCACAACAGTGGATTGTGAACACTATAAGCCCCACAGTATACATTCATCAAGCACGATGCTGATGCACAATTTAGGATGGGGCTATGTCTCATTGTAAATTGAAAATATCCTAAGTTAAAAAAGCATTTAATATGCTTCACCTACCCATTTATCCTAGCCTAGCCCAGACTACCTAAACCTGCTCAGAACTCTTACATTAGCCTCCAATTAAGCATTGCAAGACAGTGTTGTATTCGGTAACCTGGGATGAGATTAAAATTCAAATCAGAAATGGGCTTTCTACTGAAATCATGTCACTTTTACACCATTGTGAAGTAAAAAAAAAAAAAATCATAAGCTGAACAAGTGGAAGCCAGGGACTGTCTGTGCTATAGAAACCCAGTATACAAAGTAGAGTATAAATGGAGTTGTTTTAATATAGATTGGTTTCCCCAATCTTTTGCCCTCTAGAACTCCAGGGTTCCTGGAGTTCACCTATAGGAGGAAGACAAACTCCTTTACAATGAGAATAAAGAGGGTCTTTCATATGCTGGGCCCAGCCTGTCTGTCTATCTATCTTATAACATTATATATATATATATATATATATATATATATATATATATATATATATATATATAT
>NW_026000026.1:44020585-44027284 GCF_001458135.2 Marmota marmota marmota | reverse complement strand
ATATATATATATATATATATATGAATCCCACTTGCAAACACACCCTAAAACTTTGGGTTTCTATAAATGTTCATCTACTCTTCACTTTCTAGAATGTCCATTATGAATATATCTGCCAGGAAAATGCTTATGTATTCTTCAAGACACAGACCAATCATAACCTCCATGAACCTCTCACCAAATATTTCCCATTTCATGGATGGAAATTTCAATAGCCTCTTGGCATACATGGGCCTACCATTTCCAGGTGGAATTATTCTCTAATGATGATCTCAGATAATCTGTAAATTTTGATGAGACACACATTTTGAATCATTAATAAACCCTGTTGAATTGCCCAGACTTTTCTTTTCCTTTTACCCACAATATCCACCAGGGCTTCACATCAGCCAAAACTAGCAGGAAGCCAGTTAGCAAGGGAGCCTGAGAGAACATAACTGATTGGGCCAGGCCAGTAGTTATACCCAACTGAGTCACAGAGAGGCAAGCATGAATCTAGGGATGTTGGATGGAACAATCAACTCAACAGAACCTCCTAAAATCAGTGAGATTGAAAGAAATGGGCTGTGGTTACAACATGATAGAGAGACATTGACACTGAAATACTGTCTTGGCCCTTCTTTTATGCATCATGCTTGAACAATGTGGTGAAGACCACCTGCTGAGGTATAGTGTTCTCCCACTATATGAGAATACCACTTTTTGGTGTTCTGTTCATAAGATATCAATTTAAAATTTTTTATTTGTTCTTTTTAGTTATACATGACAATAGTATCCTGACATATTTTACATACCTGGAGTAAAACTTCCCATTCTTTCAGTGGTACATGATGTGGAGTTACACTGGTCATGTATTAATATATGAACAAGGGAAAGTTATGTCCCATTCATTCTACTGTCTTTCCTATTCCCATCCCCCTTCCCTTCCCTTCATTCCCCTTTGCCTAATCCAAAGTACTTCTATCCCCCCCCCCCCTTATTGTGTGTTAGCATCTGAATATCAGAGAGAACATTTGGCCTTTTTTTTTTTTTTGGTATTGGCTTATTTCACTCAGCATGATAGTCTCCAGATCCATTCATTTACTGGCAAATACCATAATTTCACTCTTTTTATGGTTGAGTAATATTCCATTGTGTATATATAACACAGTTTTTCTATTCATCCATCTCTTGAAGGGCACCTAGGTTGGTTACATAGCTTAATTATTGTGAATTGAGCTGCTATAAGCATTGATGTGGCCACATCATTGTAGTATGCCGATTTTAGGTCCTTTGGGTCTATACTGAGGAGTGGGAGACCTGGGTCAAATTGTGGTTCCATTCCAAGTTTTCTGAGGAATCTCCATATTCTTTCCAGAGTGGTTGCAGCAAACTGCAGTGCCATCAACAATATATGAGTGTATCTCTTTCCCCACATCCTTGAAAAGAAATCGATTTTTAAAAACAAATCCTGTATATTTGTGCATGAGTTTTCATGTTGGAAAGTAAGAATGAATGAAGGGGAGAAAAAGCACCAAAGAGCTACCTAATGACATAACATCACAGCCACCTGTCAAAGGCAGGAAGTGAGGAATGTATCCTGCTATCGAAATCAGGAGGAGAGGTAGAAGACACCACTGGTGGTGGGATCCGATTATTCACACACCTTCTCATGGCACTGCTGTGATGAAAACATGGATGACACACCCTTGACTAACTCCCTGGCAGATTCAATCTTTAGAAGATTGAGAAAGTAGTGAGAGGAACTTCTATTCTTGACTTACTTCCAATCAGCAAGGAGGCACTGACTGGAGAAGTGGAAGTGATGGGCACTGGGAGAGGCGACTCTTAAGTCAACTTCATGGCCCTGACAGCTGAGAATGGGAAACCTCGTCAGGCTGGGGATTTTGTCATTTATGAGCAGAGATTTCAAGAAGTTTAAAGGTGAGCTGGAGTCTATAAAAAAAGTGTCTTAGTTCCCATCAAGCAGAATGGGGAGTTCTGGAAAGTGAGGTTCAGACACCACAAAGACAAATAAGCAGATCACTAAAGGAGAAGGATCACAACAAGCAGATGGATGGATTGACGTGTGTATGGACAATGTTGCAATGAGCCAATAGCTAGAAAGGACAAAAATATGGTAAGGGTTCCAGAGACATAAGTGAATCCCAAATAGTGGAGTGGATCTATATTAATAATGTCTTAAAAAATAATGTCCAGAAAGAGAGTGTGTTACAAACAAAAAGAGCTCAGAGAACCATAAAATAAATTTGTAAAGATGCTTGTAAAATACAGTAAGGTTGAACAGTTATAGAACAAAGAGAATCTACTAAATTCCTTGCCCATTTAAGTACTGAATTCACTTAGTATGATCGAATAAAGACTACAAGGTTGGGAAGAATCTATTAATACGTAGATTGAATCCTAAAGTCCAGAAGGTGGTTGCAAGAGGGTATCTGAATGCTCTATAGGCATTTCTATCTCCATCACATGCAAAGCTGTGGCTAAAGATAAGATGTATGTGACATTATTTATGACCATCTTTTAACATTAAAGAGAACTGAGAAAGTGCTAGACAAAGTCAGTAGATAATATCCAGCCCTGGTTCCAAAAACAGAAAATGTCGTGCCCAAAGGATACCTGTTGTAAAATGAAATTACAAGAATGTTATCCTGATAATCTGATGCCTGGGAAAGGGTTAGCTGCCCTCCCCTTCTGTCAGCCTTTCTTCAGGGAACCTGATTAATCATGGGTCCCTACCTTTTGGATTGTAAATAACTCTCCCTAGAAGTCAGACTACTCCCCTTTGAAGTGTAAATCCCCTGTAAGAGGCTTCAGACCCAAGGCTTGAGGCCTGTGAGAAGGGCCAGTTTCTCCCCTTTATTGCTCTCTGCTTCCTGTTAGATTCCCCAGGCAGGACCTTCTGCAGATAGAAATTTTACGGTACCAGATAGCTTATAAATGTTTTAAGAAACTGTGGAGGGGTGGGGCGGCAGGGGGCTCAGAATTTGGAGTCTGATCTCCTCTGGGCCTGCCAGCATAAAAGTAAACTTGAGTTCTCCCATTCTCTGAGCAACCTTTGCTGCTTCTTGACCAGTTTGCTTCCCATAAGAACATGGTAATAGACTCCTCCTGTTATGAAGCTGAGGGCCATTTTACATATGACTCTGGATGAGATTTTTGGTGACATAGTGTTTGGTAACCACAAAAAGTGGTCATATTCAGGGGTCAATTTGAGTTTTCAGAGATAAGCCCTATCAGTTTAGCTAACAGTTCTTATGTGTTTGGCAGAGCTATTAGACTAAAAAAAAAAAAAAGTAAAAAAAAAAAAACCTGTTATAGAAATCTGAATGTCAAAAAATGAGTGACAAATAATGACACTTTTTTAGCTAAATGAAAAACTATGCATAAGAGAATGATGATATAGTGGCTAAATGTCCCCCCACAAAAAGCCTTAGTAGCTAAATTGCTACCCCAAAAAACCAGCCTGTACTGCCTGGGATGTTTATTTAAAAGCTAAAGGAGAGGTGTTTTGTGGATGTTAAGTTGACAAACATCTTGGAGAGAAACAGTAAATTTTATAGTTCAATGTTTCCTAAATATCAATCACTCATATTGTGTTAGGGTTTGTAAACAAGTCAAGATGGCACCTGGCACTTTGCCAGAGGGAGTGGTTTGAGAAGTAAAGCCAGCGAGCCATTAAGATGATAGAGATTCCTTAATGACTGACTGCTGTGTCTAGATTATGTCAATTAAGTTAAGCTGTAATCATTAAGATGATTCCTTACTGGTTGACTGCTATATCTAGTTTATGTTAATTAAGATAAGCTGTGTGTAATTAGTTATGTATATATACCCCTACTGTCCTACAATAAAGGGCTCCCACTCCTGTTGTATCAGTCTTCACAACCCCGGTTAGTTTGCTGCAGCCAGACTGTGGCAATATAGTGCACTCACAATTCCTAACACCGTGTACTGTAAGGGATTAAGGATTTTCCTTGAATAACTCAAGTTGATGTCAAAGGCAGTTAATGGATTTGTGTGCTAATTACATATTTATACCAAAAATGAAATTCATAAGAATTAAAATAAAAATGTAAAAAAATGTTAATTGGAGTTCCATCCAGAAATTTTCTGAGCTCTATCTAGTGATATTTGTAACACTTTGGAAAAAATAGGACCAGAAAACACAATGAGGATACAAAATACAGTTCAACTAGTTGAGACAATAGGTTCACAAAATGAAATGTAGCAGATATGAATGTAAACTCCAGGGAGTGGAGTTCAGGGAACACTGCTTGAGCACATGCTAGGAGAAGGTGCAGCCTCTCAAGGGCATGTATGAAAGGGACTCTAGTGTGAAGTTCAATCTTAGCTCAAGATGATAGAGTTGCTTGAGTAATTGATAAGCATTTAGGCTTATCCAAAGCACTTCCATGAATCCTCAGCTCTCAGTGAGACAGTAGGGCTCAGAATCCATGGGCACCAATGGTGGGACTCTACCACACTGAATTGAGATAAGGAAAGACTCCAGGAAGTAAAAGAAGAATAAAATCTGTCCAAAAAAACGGGGGGGGGGGAGGTTAGCAGAAGAACCTGGGAAGGTTTAGGTTAAAGGGAAGAGTGGGAAGGGAATTGGGGTGAGGGGAGGAATCTGCCTTCTTAAAATTAGGCTCCATCTACTTGGCTCAGGTTAAGATCTATCTAATAATTAGACCTGCCTACGCATGGAATGAACTGCCAAGGAAATTAAAGGGCTTTGAATGGCTAGGGAAGATCAAGAATATGCTGATCAACCATTTGATGGAGCCTGTTGAGAAAGGCTGAGTCCTAAATCAGATTTCCTTAGAAGCAGAAGCTAAGGTGGGGATTCAGATACGTGTGGATTATTGGGAGCGTCTTACAAGGAAAGCAGGGTGGGGCAGAATAAAGAGCAGAACTGTCACCACAGGTGAAGGCTGGTCTTGGCCTGACTCCACAGGGAGCTGTGCAACATGAGTCACACCACATAGTGATACCATTTGAGGCGAGGGACGGGGCTGCACTTTACACCCTTGTATCATTCTTTGTCCTGCTGGGTGTTTTCTTCTGGATGAGGAGGTCCCCACTGGCCTAGAGCAGGTGTGTCAAAAAGCAAGCTACTGAGAACCGTGACATTTCAATACCCACTGCAGCTGGGGAGTGGGTCCTCCCACCTGGCCAAGGGAACCATGGTGGATCAGCTTCAAATGTAGTTTAAGAGAGTAGCCTCTGAGTGTTCCTTTCTGTTTGAAGATGATGGGTGGGACTTGAGTTTCTGTAACTCATGTCTTGGATTCATTTTTACAAATGATAAAGGCCATTTTTTTTTCTTGTTGTCTACTACTGTGTCCCTGGCAGCTAGAATTCATAAAGATATTTATTCTGAGATTCTGAGAAGCTCCTCTAATAGTTTATGAAGTTTACATCATACAGGGGCAGATCTAGGTTTTAGGAAGACTGAGGCTTATTTTATTTTGGAAGCCCTCTTTATGAGAAAAAATACAAAATTATTAGTGCAAAATGCCCACAGACCCCATAAAGGGCACCGAGCAAGGGAAGATTCTCAAAGGACCCTTGAGTGTTATTAGACACATCAATCTATACCTGTGTGCATTAATTATTGTCATATCAATGGGCCCAATGAGGCACACACACTCTCTCTCTGTTTACCTCTCTCCCTCTCTTTTTCTCCCTGCCTATGCACCCTAATATCCATTTGTATGGTCCCCAGGCATGAAATGTACCCCCTCAGGATCTACAGGTAATAAAAGCTTTATTTTCATACTGTACCTCTCTTAATCATTTAAGGGTGCTCTCTATCTTAAAATCCTAAATTAAAACACCTAGTTTTCATCTTTCAGTTCTTTCTTTTCCATTTTATGTACTGAAGAGGGTGATACATGGCCCATAATTCATTTAATAATTTTTCTATTCAATATGATTCAGCATCTACAATACACCATGCAGTCAATGAGAAATAACAGACATGAAAAAAATGTTTCCTTCTGTCTCCAAACACATACCAAAAAACTCAATGCTAAAATTAGCTGGGAATGGTGGTGCACACCTGTAATCCCAGCCTCTTGGGAGGCTGAGGCATGAGGATTGTGAGTTCAAAGCCAGCTACAGCAAAAGCGAGGCACTAAGCAATTCAGCGAGACCCTGTCTCTAAATAAAAATACAAAATACGGCTGGGGATGTGGCTCAGTAGTCAAGTGCCCCGGATTTCAATCCCAGAACCCCCCACCAAAAATAAAATAAAATAAAGTCAATGCTAAAATTAATATTTGTATATTTTTCTTGGTCTGTAAATTCCAGAATAGCAAGTATTCCAGTTTCCTCACCAGGCATTAGCTTCCATGGTAGACCCACACAACTGGCATTGTAGTTTACAGTTAAAAATCAAATTAGGGGGAATAATCTAAGACCTGGGCTTCCTCTGATAGTTAATTGAGTTAGGTTTATGGCCTATGCTCAGGTTAGCATGTTATTTATGATATTGCCAACAAATATGACCTTCTAGACGGCTGAACAGAGCTTCCAATCACTCCTGCAAGGTAGGCGGGCCTGCGACCCACCAGCAGAAGAGGAGCAGCTGCCTGCTGAGAGGCAGAGCCGCCCCCTCCCCCTGCGCTGGCAAGGTAGAGGGAACTGTGACCATCCACAGAGCAGGCCCAGCGGCCTGCTGAGGGGCAGAGC
>NW_026000026.1:43994744-44016786 GCF_001458135.2 Marmota marmota marmota | reverse complement strand
GGGGAGGGTGGAGGATGGGAAAGGCAGCGGAGCACAACAGACACTAGGATGGCAATTTGTAAATCAATGGATGTGTAACTGATGTGATTCTGCAATCTGTGTATGGGGTGAAGGTGGGAGTTCATAACCCACTTGAATCAAAGTGTGGAATATGATATGTCAAGAAATTTGTAATGTTTTGAACAACCCACAATAAAAAATTAAAAAAAAAAAAAACAAATATGACCTTCTAGAGTTGTGGTAAGTTACAACTCTTAGAGTGTGATTAGCCTGGCAGAAAGCTGAGAGATCGTTGAGTACAATTAAAGTGGATATCTGGTTGACTGACTTCCCTTTTCTCTGTCATTGTAAATGACTGATAATTACTTATGGTACTATTTCCCAGTGTGGTGCCCCAAAATTCTTTTCCATATTGTACTGCAGGTCTTCCCCTAATTCAATTCCATTGATGAAAAAGTTGAGGCTCAGGAAGCAAAATTATATACCCCAAATCTCAATGCCAGGCAGAGTCAGAGCTGAGATTGGAACTTGTGTGTTCTTGATTTTCACCCAAGAGCGCTATCCTCAACCACACGTCACATTTAAATTCTAATTCTGGGAAGGTTACTATGCTCTGTATTACCCCGAGCTACCACATGATTGACAGTGCAGGCCAGAGCAGAAATACCAAGGTTCTCTTGTCTCAACAGGATAAAGCTGGCAATCTTTGTTTCTGCAAGGGTTTTATTATACTTTATGGTCACTTAATGTTTGATCAGGCTTTTTGTTTGTGTGACCCAGTTCTGATTTTCAGGTCAACCATGTCCAACCTTTTACCAGGGTGTCACTGTTTTTCTTTTGGCATTTCCATTTCTAACTCTCCACGCTAAAAGACTTATAAGAAATCTGAGGTCTAGGAAGGTAAAATTAGTTTCCAAATGCTACCCAGGGCTCAAACTAAAATTTGATCTTCTAATACCCTGTTTTCCCTATTTAACTGGCCTAGCTATTTGCCCCTGCTCATAAAGTGTTGTAACTACTTGCACAGGTTTTACTCTAAATAATAAAAAAAATTAGAGTTCTCTTTATTGCAGATAGCAGACAAAGCACTCTCAGGTTAGGTGATATCAGATGAAGGCAGAATCATGTCTACCCTTTGTGGGTGGGTGGTGGGTCAAAGCTGTCAGTGAGAAATGTTACAAATAAGTGGAAACCTATTGATAATAACTGAGTTGATTAAGATATGACTTTAGGAATGTCTTTAGAAATCTAGTCTATGAAGAAAAATCCCTTGGCTTGAAATTTTTTGATGTCATAATCAAGTAGTTTAGATAAAAATGTTTGAAATAAGTGAATCTGTTCCAAGGTTTTCAAAACTGCATCCACAGACACTATGCATATGCCATAGGCAAAGGGGCTGTGATCAACTCTTAAGTCTGTTTCCTAAGAGCAGAAGAGTGCCCCAAAAGCTGCTGCTGCTTCTTCTTCTTCTTCTTCTTCTTCTTCTTCTTCTTCTTCTTCTTCTTCTTCTTCTTTGTGTGTTTTATTTTATTTTATTTTTCTTTCATACATGACAATAGTGGATTGCATTACATTCATTATTATCCATTCACAGCACAATTTTTCATAACTCTGTATATAAAGTATGTTCACACCAAATTATGCCATTAACATGAGCTCTCTTATTGATTTTTTTGCATAATTCTTAATACATCTTTATACCACAATTTATCATATCTCTGTTTGTATATAAGGTATGTTGACACTAAATTCACATCTTTATACATGTATTTTGTATAATAGTGACCATCTCCTTCCACCATCCTTGCTATTCTCCTTCTCCCTCCCTTTCCCTCTCATCCTTATTCCCTATTTAAAGGTAATCTTCCTCCCCTGCTCTCTCTCCCTACCCCACTTTGAGTCACCCCCCTTATATCAGAGAAAACATTCGGCATTTGTTTTTTTGGGGATTGGCTAACTTCACTTAGCATAATCTTCTCTAATGCCATCCATTTCCCTGCAAATGCCATGATCTTATTCTTTTTTAGTTCTGAGTAATATTCCATTGTATATAAATGCCACATTTTTAATCCATTCATCCACTGAAGGACATAGATGTCCTTCTATGTCCTTCTATGTGGTTGGCTCCACAGTTTAGCTATTGTGAATTGTGCTGCTAAAAACATTGATGTGGCTGTGTCCCTGTAGTATACTGTTTTCATGTCTTTTGGGTATAGTCCTAGAAGAGGAAAGCTGGGTCAAATGGTGGTTCCATTCCCAGCTTTCCAAAGAATCTCCATACTGCTTTCCAAATTGGCTGCACTAGTTTGCAGTCCCACCAGAAATGTATGAGTGTACCTTTTCCCCCAGCATCCTCGCCAACACTTATTGTTGTTTGACTTCATAATGGCTGCCATTCTTACTGAAGTGAGATGGTATCTTAGAGTAGTTTGGGTTTGCATTTCTCTGATTGCTAGAGATGATGAGCACTGTTTTGTATATTTGTTGATTGATTGTATATCTTTCTTTTGAGAAGTGTCTGTTCAGGTCCTTGGCCCATTTATTGATTGGATTATTTGGGGGTTTTTTGGTGCTTATCTTGTTGAGCTCTTTATATACCCTAGAGATTAGAGCTTTATCTAATCTGATAGATAAATTTTTACCCCTCACCCCTGTGTGAGGGGTAAAAATTTGTTCCCAGGATGTAGGCTCCCTGTTCACCTTACAGATTATTTATTTTGCTGAGAAAAAAACTTTTTAGTTTGAATCCATCCCATTTGTTGATTCTTGGTTTTAATTCTTGTGCTATAGGCGTCTTATTAAGGAAGTTGGAGCCTAGCCCCACGAGATGGAGATTAGGGCCTACTTTTTCTTCTACTAGACACAGAGTCTCTGGTTTAATTCCTAGATCCTTGATCCATTTTTGAGTTAACTTTTGTGCATGGTGAGAGATAGGGATTCATTTTCATTTTTGACGCATATGGATTTCCAGTTTTCCCAGCACTATTTGTTGAAGATGCTATCCTTTCTCCAGTGCATGATTTTGGCACCTCCCAAAAGCTTCTTAACCAAATGAGACATTTGTCTTTTTTAATAGTGGATTCACCTTTGTTCTACGACATACAGGTGAATTCACATAAAGGTGAATCCATGGATCGCTGCAAACCATACAAACCCCCAAACTGAGGATTCATTATTTCTCCCAAAGGAAGATGCTACAACCACTTTTACCCTGCTCCCACAGCTGATACTAGTCATGGGCATGCTAGGTATCTTGCTTATGTATGACCAACTAGTTTCCCAGAGGACTCTGTGGTCTAGCGTGCTCTAGAGGAAGCGGCCAGTGATGAATCACAGTGCCCAGCAGTGACTCATTAACTAAAAGAAAAGATGGAGTGGGGGGAAAAAGCAACTAAAACCTAAAACCACACACAAACTCACGCATGAAACGTTACCCCACTGTGCATGCCAGGGTAACTTCTGCTTTTTCAAAGTCCAAAAAAAAAGAAGAAAAGCAAATTTTCAAAACAGAGCCTAATAAATCTATTGATGGCAAAACTGAACCAGTATAATATCACATATAGTTTCACAAAGAAGTGAATTATTTTCAGTGAAGCTGGTGTTTGTCATAAGAGGAGCCGATAGAGTCGATATTGCCTAATCTCAAATATTCCTTTGTATACCTTGTTTCATTTTCATTGAATTTATCAAACTTAAAAATTTTTAACTTTTGCTTAAATTACCTTTCCTTCATGAATAGAATTCTTGCCTCACTGTAGGTCTTCTCTTAATTAGCATAATTTGATTTCTCAGTCATAAATTATCTAGGAATCCTCAATACGGGAGTAAAATTAGGCTCATCAGAATCAAATGAAAAAGCAAATAAAAAAAACAAACTAAAAGCAAGCTTCAAAGTTTTTGGGATCAGTCCTTTGAAATCTGAAATCTGACATGACTAACTTGACAAAACATACTATGAAGTTAATATTGGTTAGGATTTGGTTTATTCTGGCACCAGTGATGGACAAGTAGATTTTAAAATTGGTGTAGAACAGGGATTGAATGACTTTAACAGTGAGGGGAGGAAGGAGAGGCTTTGGGTAGATGTCTTGGATGGGAGAAGGTGTTGTGAGCGGTCACTATGGTAATTTGTAGTGATATCAAGAAACAAACATATCACCTTTTGGGAGAAGGTCATTTCAATGAGTGAAAAGGCGAACTCAGGCTTGTGGAAGAACTGAGGAGGAGAAAGAGGAAAGATGGATGGGGTGAGTGTACAATATGGCCATCCATCCATGTATCCAGATGCTACAGAGAGCTGGCTCCAAGGCACATAGCTGGTTAGGTTTTAAAGTGAATTATTTTGTTTGATATTTTCCACATCTAGGAGTCTTCTCCGACCAAGCAACCCAAATCAGTAAAACCTTTACTTTGTATTTTACTGTGTGACTTCTCAAACACACATTTGCCCTCCAGTTGCCAATAAAAACATAACAAAACACTACCAGGAACAGTAATTCGGTCTCAAATATTTGTTCTCCGTATCCTGCATTTAATAATACCATTTTTCAGTTCTGACCTACTTAACACATTTTGTCACTTATTAGACATAAATCACCCATTGGGAAGTCATGTTATAAACATTCTGATTTTCTATAGTTTATCTGTCTCATATTTTCAAATTTTGAAATTTCTAAAACACGTTGAGACCACACCCCAGACAATAAAGACACATTATTTTCCAGTTGAAAATTTTCAACATTTTGGTTATAAATTTATGCATTGCAAGTTTGTTATTGAAAATTAGATAATACAGATTTAAAAATCTACAGGTCTATTTGTTAATCTTCAAATTAACAAATTCAAGGATATCCTTCCAGAACTTTTATGTAACCATCTATCTCTGCATCTTTGTTGTGTTTTATTTCATTTTGTAATATTTATTACAACCTAAATATATTGTGTATTTATTTGCTTTATTAGTATCATTCATTTCTATTTGTGTGCATGGGTGTGTGGTACTGGGGATTGAACCCAGGACCTTGCCCAGGTAAGGCAAGCACTCTATCAACTGAGCTATATCCCTAGCCCCAGTATCATTCATTTCTCCCACTAGGATGGGAATCTCTTTAGGGGAATGTGCTTTGCTATTTTTGTTCACTGCTAAACCCTACCTACCCTCATGTAGTGTCTGGGACATTGTGTCTATAAGGATTTTATAAAGGAATAAGAGAATAAATAGTTGGTGCTCACTAAATATTTGAATAACTAAAAGCCAGTTAGAAAAAGCCACCTGATCTTAAATCAGGAGATGACAAAAGGATCAGACATCTTTCCTTTCCACATCATTTTATCTGTGATTGGTTGATTAGTCCAATTGATTTCTGTTATAACTCAACAAATAGCTACTAGCATGTATTTGGTTCACTTATTCTATGAAAAATGATAAAAGTAGTGAGTTTGGTGGTGGCGAGGAGACACTTAGAAATGGGGCTGATTGTACAGGTGACCACCCTGGAGTAGGGTGAACTGGCAAGTCTGTCAGGGAACACATGTGTACCTGGGTTCCTGCTGAATCCCTCTATCCTCACAGTCGGACCCTATACTGTTAGGAAAACACATAGCAAGTGATTCTCAATCATATACAGAGAGAAAAGGTTGAGGAAGCTGAGTAACTTCTGCAGGAACTGAGGAAAGGAAAATAATAAAAAGCACTTTCATATCTCTCTTTATCTACCATCTGGACCCTTTAAGTCACCAATTTCCCATTCACAGACAAAAAGTAGTCAAGGAAGTTTGTCTTGATTTAATAAAGATCCATTGTGCTGTTGCCAGACAATGACTATTTCTGGCAGAAGATTTAAAATCTGATCCGATCTTGCCCTTCCTTTTGATTCTTTTAGTGAATATGCCCAACGCTATGAGACAGTTCCTGAGTGTGCCGTTCAGGTGGGGGTGGGGAAGTGACGGGCGCTAGAATAGCTTATTAACTTTTTATTTGAAAATGATTTTGAACTCATAGGAAAAATTAGAATGTTCCGAACTCTCACCACTCAATAAGAAGAAAATAACAGAACAGAAAATAAGCAAAAGGCATGACCAGACATATCACCAAAGAAAGCATATGAATGACAAGCCTGGGGAAAGATGCTCTGCACCATGAATCATTAGGGAAATGCTAATACCACTATAAGATGCCACTACATTCTTATCACAATGACTAAAGTAAAAAAGGCTGAGGATACCACCTGTTGGGGAACACAAAGAGAGACTGAAACTCTCATACACAGCTGCTGGGGTATAAACTGGTATATCCTCTTTGGAAAAGAGTTTGGCAATTTTATAAAGAAAGAAGCATATACTTACCATGTCACCTAGAAACATTACTCAAAACAACTACACATAAAAACTTGTATGTGGATGTTCATAGCAGCATTATTCATAATAATAAAACTAAAAACAATCCCAATGTCTACCAACTGAAAAATGGATAGGCAAAATGAGATATATTCATACAATGAAACACTAATCATTAGTCTAAAGGGAACAAACTATTGGTACCTTGATAACATTATGTTGAGTAAAAGTAGTTTGTCACTAAAAAGCCATCTGTTATATGATTCTATTTACATGAAATTTCTAGAAAACTGCATAAATTTATTAAATCACTCATGTGTATACCTGGGTGAATGTTATGATATGTAAACATAACCAAATGATGCTGTTTTTTAAAAATGGGAGCACGGTTATGTACTATGTTTTTTCATCTACTCAAAATTATTACCCCAAAAGAGTTTTACATCAGCTCTTTCTATTTTTTATTTTTATTTTTTTACTGACTGTATAATGATTGGAGGTATTTAGCTTCTGTTGTCCTCAGTTTTAAAAACAATATATTCCTTCCATCCATTCCTCAAAACCTCTTCAACATCCTATAACAAATGCTACATGTCTCCTCACCACCCACCATTCCCAGATATGTCTAGGGCTTCCCTCCACAGATCCCCATGACTACTCTTCCTGATTCTCTAGGAATAGGAGCATATTTGGATCACTCATGAGTAGTCCATAAATGCCAGGGGGTCATTGCCACTTGAAACCAAAGAAGGATGAGAGTTGTGGATACACACCCAGCTCCCTCACTCCTTGGGTGAAAACAACCCTGCAATGAATTTATACCATCTCCCAGATGTCCCAGTAGGACTGAGCCCCAGGTGCCCACAGTAGGAACCTGCTCATTAGCATTACAGATGCTCCTTAACTTACAACGGGATCACATCTCATCCATAAAGTGAAAATACCATAAGTAAAAAATACGTTTAAAAGTCGGGTGCGGTGGCACATGCCTGTAATACCAGCAATTAGGGAGGCTGAGCAGGAGGATAGTGAGTTCAAAGACAACCTCTGCAGATTAGTGAGACACTTAGCAACTCAGTGAGACCCCGTCTCTAAATAAAACACAAAATAGGGCTGGAGATGTGGCTCAGTGTGTGGCCGAGTGCCCCCGAGTTCAATCCCTGGTACCAAAAAAACCCAAAAATTAAAATGAAAAAAAAATGCATTTAATACACTTATCCTACCTTAGCAACACAGTCCACTGTAGAAAACATTAGTTGTTTTCTCTCATGTTCTGTTGGGAGTCGCCCCAGCTCCAAAGACTAACTTCCCCATCCCCTCTGAGAAGAGCCGTCCAATGGTGAGCCCTGCTGGCTCACATGATCCTTACCCACCCATCAAAAAGCACCCCATGCCAATTGTCAAACCCTTCAACCATTAAACTGTCATAACTGTCAAACCACCCCTGGCTCTATAAATATGCAGAGCTGTTGGGCATTTTCTCCAATGAAAGCCTTGTTCATTCTTTCATGTTCTATGGCTGACTGGGAGCTCTGCCCCACTGCTGCTACCCAGAATCTCAAGAGAGTGTTGTACTGCACATATTGCTAACCCAGAAAAAGGTCAAAATTCAAAATTCAGTGTATCATTTCTACTGACTTTTACCCCATCATAAGTCAAGGTATGAGTCAGGAATTATTGGTTGCTTTCCCTTCCATATCCACCTCTTTCTATTCCCACAATCCTTCCTGGAAGGAATTTACCAAGTGAATTACTTGCATCTAAATCTTTAACTCAGGGTGGCTTTTGGGGGGGGGGACCTCAAAATAAGACACCACCAAAAAGTGACATTTATTAATTGGCTCATATATTTGGTACTTTCCACTCATTCCCTGTGAATTTATACAGATGGAAACCACTGAGTACTTAGGCATTTTAATGGTATTAACAAGGCATATGATTTCATTTGTAATTTAATGAGAATGCTCTATCAGGGCAAATAAGGGGGCATCATGAAGGTACTGATCTTGGGGTCTGTGCTCATTTGCCTGTTTGCTTGGACAATCCATGCTGCAATACAAATAATTTATGAGACATTTAATGGTGCTATGTTTGGGTTTCTTCTGCAGGTCTTCTACACACAGCCAGGAACACAAAGTCATGCCACTCCTAGCATATGCTTTATGACTTAGAACTCACAAAAAGCATAACACAGCAAGCCTTTTCCATGATAACTTGGAAAAAGTCCTGCAAATTTATGTCTGCAAATTCCAACCAATATGAAAGTTTTGCCTCTTCTTCTTCCAGCTAAATTTTATCCATGCCAGATGAGAGCGCCAAGGTATTGAGAGAAGCAAAGAAATGACATTTTTATGGAATTCAAAGCCTTCGCCTAAAATGTAGGAAAACATACACATCCATAAAATTGACAATTTAATTCATTCTACTTGCTGCTCTTATTTCATTCTGACAAGCTAGAGCAACTGGTGTGTGCTGATTCTAAGTCAAAGCATTTTGGGCAGCTGCTGGGGTGGTAACAGGTTGGCCTTGTGAGAGAAACAAGTTCAGCAACTGCAAACACTTCATAAGTCTAAGATGAACAAAGTCATCATACAAGATAAGCTAATTCCCAGCTAAGGTCTGAGATCATGAAGAGGTTTCTGAAACCTAAGGTTATGCAGCTTTTAATATCATTTTTTTTTTTTTAGTTTTCAATGGGACTTTATTTTTTTAATTTATTTATAAGTGGTGCTGAGAATCAAACCCAGTGCCTTACACATGCCAGGCAAGCGCTCTACCACTGAGCCACAACCCCAGCCCCCTAATATCATTTTTATCTTCCATTAATAACAAATTAAAATGTCATTAAGGATTTGGGATTTTTCCCAAAGGGATCAATAAAACTGGCTTTAAATTTCACACCATAGTTGCCTAATTTGGTAGAAGGCAGAGGAAGAATGGTATACTGCCTTACTAGCTTTAAAGTCAATAATTAAAAACTCTTCCAGCAAAGACAGAATATATTACTCTGTCCCTTGACTTAGGTTTGACCATGAGACATGCTTTGGCCACTAGAATAATTCAGAAGCGTCTGTGTGCCAATTCCAAGCTTAGGCTTTGAGAGGCCTCTTGGGTTTCTACTTGTCCTCCTCCTGGACAACAGAGGAGCCTTCAGGTGGCAACTGCCCACCAACCTGGTCTTAGGATGTACTTAGGTGTTTCTAACTTTAACTTAGCCATCAGCAAGGAACTAAGCTGGATCTAGGCCAGAAGCACAGTCATCTAGCTGAATCCAGCCTGTATTAGCCAACTCCTAGATGTGTGCATTATTCAACCAAGATCTGTCCCTCTGAGCCCAATCTACATCAGCCTATGCCGGGTCAACATTTAGTGACATGAGTGAAATAGACCTTATTTCAAAATTCTCACTGAGTTTGGGGGTGGTGGCACATATAAGAGCTGGTGAAGAGAGCAGTGGGGAAGTACAAGAAACCAAAGAAATAATGCAAAATAAACTTTACCTTCTTTCCTTCCCTGGGCTAGTGGGTAGCAAGAGACGGATTATAATTATGATGCTCACAATTGCTTTAAAAAACTTCCCCATAACCTCTTCCCCAAATATGTCAACTGTTGTGTCCCTTAGTAGGATGATTCCAAAATGCCCAATGGGACTGAGCCCAGGAGCCT
Organism: Marmota marmota marmota; assembly: GCF_001458135.2. Taxonomy (NCBI): domain Eukaryota; kingdom Metazoa; phylum Chordata; class Mammalia; order Rodentia; family Sciuridae; genus Marmota; species Marmota marmota. The sequence continues at coordinate 44,006,784 of NW_026000026.1, read as the reverse complement.
ACACAGTAACCTGCTCATAGTTGCAGACTGTGTGGTCTTGTTCTCCCTTCTTATCTCACTCCTAATTCACTCTGTTTCTGGGAATCACTGTCCATATAGATATCTGTACCCTAATTCTTGACCCAAACTAAGACATGGCCTCATTTTTACAAAGGAAGACTATCGCTCATGGCACAATTGAATGTGTCAGATGCCATGACACATATGACTTCACCTCTCCGAGCCTCAGTTTCCTTACCCGTAAAATGGAGACAAGAATAGCTCTTCCTTCCCTCGTGTGAGGTACGAACATGCAATATGTTTAAGACCTGACTCATGGCAAGCTTTCCATAAATGCTATTTATTTTCAAGCAAGACTTATTTATCCTTACCATCAGGCTTCCAAGGTGCATCTGCTCATGTTGGAAAGGGTGGAATAGGATTGAGAAAAATAAAAGAGAGAGAGAATATGACTAGACAAGAAATATAGTCTTTCACGTTAAATCACTTTAACATTCTCAGCCTGCTGATGGCAGCACCCACCTTTCACTAAACAGCATAGAGAACAACAAAAAAGCATTCTCCATGAGAAGCCGTAATACAAACAATATAAAAGAGGGGTGTCTAGTGGGAGATGTGAGTCAGGTTGCCCCCACACTCTTCCAACACACAAAACCCATCAGATAAAGCAAGTGGAGCCTGAAGCTGAAGGTGAGTGGCTGGAAGGCAGGAAGAAATAGTGCCCTATCAGTTCAGGCTTGTCAAATTCAGGGAGGGTCTCTTTCCACTGACCCAGTGATGAAAGAAGCTGCTTATTCTTTCCCTCCAATCAGTCTGCCAATCCCTCATCATTTGCTATCCCCAGTTGACAAGGAGAGAAAATAACAGCAAAGGAAAAGAAACTTCCTATCACCAAATGTCGACCCTGCTTTCCTGCCCATATCGCAATTCCCCCTTTCACAGACTTAGAGAGATGGAGAAATGGGGGTCACCCATGACTTTTCTATGCTGCATCTATCTCAGTCCCTTTTTACTATCCTCTTTGTTCAATCCTGTGATGTGGCTTATATCACATTATAAACCATACAAGTGGCTTTCTTTCCACCATCTCTATGGTAAGGCCTCTAATTCTCTCAGTAAAAATATTTGCATTTTAAGTGGCATTATAGGTTACAGAGACAGCCACACCTCCAAGCTCCCTGTATTTGTAAGGTGGCTTAGCAGTTCCTCCCATCAAAGGCTTAAAACTGTCATCTCTTGAATCTGGCCTGGCCTGTCACTTGCTTTGATCAAAAGAATATGACAACAGTGACATCATTTTTAAGCTCAAGCCTCAAGGGGCCTTTCATGCTATGCTGCCTCTTTGGGAGCCTTGCTGCTATGTGGACCAGCTCAGCCAACTTGCTAGAGGTTGAGAGCCATGCAGAACAGAGATGAGCCACCCCACCAAAGCCTGCCCCAAGGTCAGCTCCCCACCATCTGGCAGAGGACCAAAGAGGCACAAGGAGCCCAGAAGGCTCACTTAGACCAGGCAATCTCAGCTCATGTTGCCAACCTGCTGAACAAGGAGATAAATCAATGGCTATTAATTTTTTTAAAAAATTTTTTTAGTTGTTGATGGACCTTTATTTTATTTATTTATATGTGGTGCCTCACACTTGCTAGGCAAGCGCTCTAACACTGAGCTACAATCCCAACCCCCAATGGCTATTAATTTAAGCTAAAGATTGAGCATCCCTAATAGAAAAATCCAGAACTTTTCAGGGCATTCTTTTTATTTCAGATTTTTATGTTAGGAATACTCAATCAATAATCTATGCAAGTATGCCAAAATCTTAAAAAAAAATCCAGTGTCTTGAATACTTTTGATCCTAAGTATTTTAGAAAAAGTTTATTCAACCTGTCTTGAGTTTTGATGCAGTTTGTTAGGTAGCAAAGCTAATTGACTAGACAATAAAAATACAATTTAAGAATTAAACTTAGGGGCTGGGGTTGTGGCTCAGTGGCAGAGCAGTTACCTAGCATGTGTGAGGCACTGGGTTTGATCCTCAGCACCACATATAAATAAATAAAAAATAAAGGTGCATCAACAACTAAAAAATATTTTTAAAAAAAGAATTAAACTTAGGACTGGGATGTAGTACAGTGGTAGATTAACTAGCATATATAAGGCTCTGGGTTCAATCCCCAGTACAAAAAAATTAAACTCACTTAATATTTTGCATGAATTTTCCATCCTTCATATTTAAAAAATATGTATTATTACATCCTTATAGCTCTTAAGGGTATAGTTGAATACTGGATGCTCTGGACATTATAAATGTAGGATTTATTCCCAATTCTCAAGCAACTGCAGTAACATATATACACATACCTAAATGAAAGGTTAAAAAACACAGTTCCACAATTTCCATGAGCCAAGGCTGACCAAAAGTTACACATTTCATATTTCCACAACTCCTAGTTATTTTCTTTTGCTATAATAGAATACCAAGCTGGATAATTTATTTTTTGGTACCAGGGTTTGAATCCAGGAGTGCTCAACTACTGAGCCACATCCCTGGTCCTTTTAATGCTTTATTTTGAGACAGGGTCTCGATAAGTTGCTCAAGGCCTCCTTAAATTGCAGAGGCTGGCTCTGAACTCGTTATACTCCTGCCTCCTGAGCCTCTGGGATTACAGTTACGTACCACTGTGCTGGGCAAGACTGGGTAATTTATAAAGGAAGAAGTTTATTTTGGCTCACAGTTCTGAAACCCCAAGAGCATAGAGCAGCATCTGCCTGGCTTCTGCTGAGGGGCTCATGGTGTAAATTAGGTAGAGGTGGGGCAAGGAGGCACTTTTTCTTGCTTCAGAAAAACCCATTCAGTAATCCAGCCAGTGTCCAGAGAGAAAGACCTCAGTTCTGCAAGAAAAACATTAATCCATTTTGAAGGACCTGACCCAATAAGCCCACACCTCTTAAAAGGCCTAAACACTCTCAACACTGCCGTTTAGGGAGTCAAGCCTTCGTGTGAGTTTTGGTGAGGACAAACCACAGCATATGCCAATGTCAGTTCTCTGTCCGTGGTGTATATCTGTTTTCTCCTCCCTTGAAATTTTTCCACTTGGATGACAACCTAGTGAAATATGGTGTTTTAGAGCTCTGTTATTGTCTAGTTGCATTTTACTTAAGTTATTTATTTATACAAGTCAAACATAAAGATGTTTTATCTAACAGGAAAGACAGAGGAAGTGAGAAAGAAATCCTGGGCTTTGTTAAAGTGCATTACAGTGGGGACCAAGTCTAAAAAAATCCCTGAGCAGGCAAAACCAGTCAGGTTTCCGAAGTGACCTAAGCTTTGCTTGATTTGTAAACAGAAGTGAAACTTAACTTGAGTTGTTTCCTGTATTTCCAATGTGATAAACCAAATAAGACAAGCATATGATTTTAAACAAATGTTTTCTTTGCTTTACATCCGTCCTGTAAAAGCCCTTCCCCCTCTACTCCCCCTTATTTCCCTTGGTGAAGCTCCAGCACCACTTCTGGTTTAGAACTGTGTGATTTATGAATTGTTGATTGCTCAAACAAACTCTTTAAAATGTTATTGTGCTTTAATTTACTTTTTAACAGCCTCAAAAGACAAGCTTTCAACATCAAGATAAGGCTTCAGTATTTATATCTGAAACTATTCACATCCTTATCCTATTGTGATTACTGTCAAGAAAACTCATATTTAACACTGTCTGGGATGTATGTAGTATGCACTTACCAATTATCGACTATAGGTCAAGGTCTGTGCTCTAAGAAATGAGGTGAGGCATAGGAGAGGAAGACCAATCCCTAACCTTCAAAGGTTAAAGGAAGGATAGAAATGTCACACAATGACTATTATTTTACATGATAGAGAAAAGCATATTTTGTAACCGGAGCAGATGCCACGGGATCTAAGCTCATGGAGAGAAGATTGACAGCTTCCCAAGAGAACTTTATGTTTAAGCCAAGCTGGGAGGTATTTAACCAGGGGCCACATGAACATATTGTTGAAAGCTAGATCTCTATAGTTTTGTTCTCTTGTCCTCTTATTCCTCTAAAGTTTTGCCAGCTTACTCCAAAAGAGTTTGCTTTTTGAAAACAGTTGTGTCTGAAGGGATCCAGCTTAGGAGGTACATGGTATTGGAACAGTGATGAATCTCCCAAGCTTGAAACTGGGCAGCCCTGGGTTTGAATCCAAGCAACACATTCATTAGTGGTAAGGCTTTGGATGAGTCACTTCAGCTCACTTGACCTTCATTTTGGTACTTATAATTGAGTATAATGATATTTACCTTAATTATGTTTCTGTGAGTTTAAATGAAGAGCCCAAAAGGACAGTGTTTATTTTGCTCATGAATCTGCCATGGGGGCAGGGTTCAGCAGGGACAGATCATCTGGCACAGCTTGTCTCTGCTCTTCCAGTATCAATGTGGGGAAGGTCTGGCACCAACCTACTAAAGCCTCCCCCACATGTCAGTGGGTTGTCAGTTGGAACCCCTAAACATGGCCTCTCTGCAGCATCTGGGCTTCCTCACAACATGGTGGCTGGGTCTCCAGGGCATGCATCCCAAGACTATGAACAAGCCAAGTGGCAGTCACATCACTCTTGCCGATCTAGGCTTTAAAATCACTTGGTGTCACTTCTGCCACATTGTATGTATCAATGCAGTCACCAAGTCTTTGTCCAGATTCAAGGGGAGAGAAAGTAGACCTCCCCTCCTGATGGGGGAGTAGTAAGATTCTGGAAGAGAAGTAATAGCATCATGACCATTTTTGGAGCATATGATCTTCCATAGTGACCCAGACCAATGCCCTTTTGAGTCTCATTTTAAGATGGAGATTTACAAATCTATAAGGAAAAAAAAAACAGATAAAAAGTGGGTATGGGAGAAAGGTAATGGAAAGTGTAGGAGAAAGGGAGAGAGGAATGGAATGGGTACTATTGATAACAGCTCTGTCCCCAAGTTGCCAGCTGGGTTATTTGTTATTTTGTTATTTGTGGAGCAACATCAGTATCTAGATCACACTGTGTGGTAAGAACTAAATGAATGAACCCATTAAAATGTTTAAGCCATGCCTGGCAAGTGGTTCATGCCCGCTACATGTGGGTGACTCGACTCTATGTTTTCAGAGCTCCTAACCTGTTGATCATGGGGCAGCCCTGCTGCTACTGCATCATGACACCTGGAAGCAGCTTCCACTGCAACATCCAAAGCTATGGCACACCATCCTCCCACTCACACCGACAAGCTTGGAAACAAATATAATTCCAGAGTGCCATGCACTAGGTACATACCCCTTCAGGTATCTCTTCTCTCACGTCAATTCATCCCGACCTCCCCACCAGGCTGAAGGGCTTGCATATTTGATCTTTCTGGTTGAAGTTTAGAAGTCCAGATCTCTAGTCTCCATCTACAATACAAAGAATCCACCATTTAAGATTTGTATGCATTTCAAAACCACCATAAACAACCACACAGAGGAAGGACCTCTTCCTGACCTGGCTCTGGGAGGAGACACTGACAGATGAGAGCACAGTGTTAGCTTTTCCTTCCCATGTTGATCTATCTCCACCTCTGCACCAGGAAACTGTGGAGGGGGGCTTCCTTGACCAGAATGCTTTCTAAATTTCATGCTGATGCTCAAATTTGAAAAATTCCAAATGGTTTTTCATTTGTTTTAAAGACCATTCTGTCATCTCTGTCATTTAGTGACAATTCAGATTTTCCCTTACACCTTTGCATCACTCAGCTCCTTCTAAAAGGGCCCCACAATCTTCCAGTCTAGGTGCCTGAATATGAAATTCCCACATTACCTCATATTTAATTTTAACTATTTCTATTAACTCTCTACCCTTTTCAAAATACCTAAGTCCATGAATGCAGTCATTCTGCTTGCAAACAAAGAAAGCAAAATACAATTATTAGATCACAGCTCAAGTTCTCTTTGACCATCACCACTAATACCCAGATCCTCAGCAGAGGTGGACACTGTTTTAATCTGGGTTATATCTTTCTATGTTGTTCTGTGTATTCTAGCATTCAATCACACACACGCACACACACACAATTTCTTTTCTAAATAAATGTCTACCATTAATTTAGTCTCCTCACTTGTTCCATTCTCAGGATGTCTTATCAAACTCTCTGACCACTGTCTCAGGTCCTCTGTGTCTGCCTACAACTATATTTTTTGTTTGTTCTAATTAGTTATACATGACAGTAGAATGCATTTTGACACATCATACATAAATGGAGTATAACCTCCAACTCTCCACCAACATATTCCTGGCACCCTGCAGATGTAACATACATCTCTTCCTTCAGGTCTAGGTCCCTGTTAGGTTTCTGTTCTGGAAAATCCTCCCTGGCCCTCTCTGGTTACTTGAGAAGATTCAGTTCTCAGGCCTCAAAGCAAAATATTTGGACTTGAGTTCCAGATGAATCTCTCAGACAAATTAACTTTGGATCCTCGTGTATATAATGAGGTGATTATATTAGCAGTTATAACCTGCCTGATAGCAGTGATTATAATCTATCTCACAGGATCGTCCTACACAGCCACATCAATGTTTATAGCAGCTCAATTCACAATAGCTAAACTATGAAACCAACCTAGGTGCCCTTCAACAGATGAGTGGATAAAGAAACTGTGACCTATATTCACAATGGGATAATATTCAGCCTTAAAGAAGAATGAAGTTATGGTATTTGCTGGTAAATGGATGGAACTGGAGAATATTATGCTAAGTGAAATAAGTGAGGCCCAAAAACCAAAGGCTAAATGTTTTCTCTGATATGCAGATGCTAATTCACAATCAGAGGTAGGGGAAGAATAGAGATATTTTGGACTAGACAGAGGGGACTGAAGGGAGGGGAGAGGGCATGGAGGTAGGAATGATAGGATAATTCATTATCCTATGTGCATTCATGATTACGTGACCTGTGCAAGTCTACAACATGTACAACCAGACGAAAGAGAAGTTATACTCCATTTATGTATGATGCGTCAAAATGCATTCTACTATCATGTATAACTAATTAGAACAAAAAATATATTTTAAAAAGATTGTCCTTAATTCTAGATAGGGTAGAGGGGTGGGAGGGAAAAGGAAGGGGCAAGGTATTAGCAAGCATAGTGGAATGCGATAGACATCATTATCCAAAGTACATGTATGAAGATATGAATTGGTGTCAACATACTTTATATACAACTAGAGATATGAAAAATTGTGCTGTCTATGTGTAATAAGAATTGTAATGCATTCCGCTGTCATTTATTTTTTAAAAAACCAATTTAAAAAAAAGCAAACAGATTGTCCTAAAGATCAAGAAAAATAATCCACGAAATACACTGGCTCATTGAAGGCTACTCTGTAAATGGTTATAGTAATATCAAATACCACCACCATTAACATCGTCACCTTTTTCAGAAACATTTAAATCCCACTCCTCTTCCTTTCTCCTTCTCCTTCTTCTTTTCTGTTTATTTTGAGATGAATTATCACTATGTTGCCCAACTGGCCCCAAATTCCAGGGCTGAAGTGACCCTCCAGTCTCACCTTCCTGAGTTGCTGGGACCACAGGCCCATGTCACCACACTGAGCTTAAACTTTCCTTCTTGATCCAGATTTTCCTCTGAACTCCCACTTCACAAATAGAACTACTGGAAAATATTCTTAATAAACTCTAAGCTTCATTTATATCACTTTACAACACGTTCTAATAGATAAGATTTTGAATTTAATGTATCATCCCACTATATTCAGGATGGGCTGCACAATGGCAGATGAAGGAGAGCCGGTGAATAACATCAGGTTTCCTTTTGAGGAACAGAAATTCTACTTCTTCTTTCCTAATGTTGTTTCTGTTACCGAACTTAAAAAGTGTGTACAAATTAAATAGGCATAAATGCTCAATATTCTCACTGTTATACAGTTATAAAATCAAGCACAATTCTAAATTGTATAAGTACAAGGATGTAAATCAGTACCAAAAAAACAACTTGGTTCACTTAATGCAATGAACGACATTTGTCCGTAATTAAGTCATTGCACACCAATATGGTGGAGTTGTGCCTTCTATGAGGGAAAGGGCTCAAATAAGAGAATAAATCATTAATTACCTGAAAGCTGATATGCTCTACTGGAGAGGCTTGGGGTAGTGATTTGCCTATCTGAACTATCATGAAGTTTTCTTTCATTTATTCACCTTCAGTAGATTTTGGTTTACCTTGGCTTTAGGCAAAAACATTATCTATATCTAAACCCTCCTCTGTCCCTGCATACCCCGCAACAATCCTAATTGGGATGACTTAGTCTGGAAGAAAATAAAATTAAACAACATCAAACCCAAAGGCAGTCATGTAACTGCAGAACTTGGTTGCAAAGTTCAAATTTTCAGGGGTTCTCAGCTCTGGCTACACATCTGAAAAGCTTCAAGCCTGCACCAAACACAAGGTTACATCCCAAATTAATTACAGAAGAATATCTGCACGGGGAACCCTTACAGCCCTGTTTTCAAAGCTCCCCAGACGATTCCAATGTGGCAGAGGTTGAGAATGGGTGACTTGGTGATTTAAGACTTTCAAGCTCATTTGTTTTCCATCCACAGTGATAAACATATTTTATACCACAATCCATACCCTAATACATACATGTGAAACAGAAACACTTTATAAAATAATACTTAGCTCTTAGCACCAATCATACGCTCTGATTTTTCCCATTCCCTTCACTTTGGTTTAAAACAATGTTAGAGTTGGGTATGGTGGCACCCTATACTTCCAACTATGTGGGTAGCTGAGACAGGAAGATCACAAAAGTTTGAGACCAGCCTGGGCAACTTAGCAAAATACCGTCTCAAAAATAAATAAGTAAATACATAAAAGGGTGGTGGGGCTAGGGATGTGGAGATGTCACTCAGTGGTAGAGTACCTCTTAGGTTCTCTATGTATGTTTAATCCCTGATACTGAAAAAATTTTCAATTTAAAAATAAATAAAGCAATGTTCAATGTACTCAGCTTTACCAATCAAGGAGTAAAAATTCATTAGAGGTTAAGACCCAGTTTAAAAACATTGCTCTAGATATACAGAACATAATCTGATAAATTATTCAAGATTATGCCCTGAAATAAAAATGTATGCCAAAAATTCCCCCAAGAATATATGAATCTCTGAGAATAAGTCCTTATTTATAGATGCCCATTTTTAACAGTTGTATTATATGCCAAATTCTTCATTTTGTGAAGTAGGAAAAGGTCAAATTCATGTACGCTTTCCCTCTTGTAGGTACACATGACTGTGTTTGTTCTGCTTTGCCCACTAGCTGCTATTTCATATCTATATTTTCATGCATAATTTTGTCTATTTGAAAAAAATCCTTAAACAATTGCATTGTGGACCCTTAAACTTAGAATGATGCTGTTGCCCTGGGTGCTGTTTGGGGCACTGGTGTTAGTTTTTCTTTGCCCACACACCATGGTGCATCCCAGCATGTGGCAGGATGCAGGTCTTTGTATCAATACTCGGCTGAGTTTTAGCATTCTGGCACATATTTCCAATTGGAAGTTAAGACAATGGCCCTCTAGGGAGTCTGATAAAAAGCACATATGGCCTCACAGAGGAGATTTGCGGTCACTAGTAGTATCTTAATAGTTATGCATCTTTCTAGCCTAGAACCCTTCCACCATGGGGTTCTCTGGTTTCAGGTCCCCAATGCCCTTACTTCCCACATAAGCAAAACAAAATTAAGTATTGCTCCACAAGACACGGTTTGTATGAATGTTGCCACGGTAGCATTCAGAAGCGTTTCAGAGCTTTTTGAGGATCCGAGAGGAGGGCACCCCACGAGGTACAATGCTATTAGTCAACTTCCAAAGGGGTTTTGGCTTTAAAAAACAATAAAAAGCCAAACCCAAACAATATTAGAGAGAGAGAGAGAGAGAGAGAGAGAGAGAGAGAGACTCACTAAACTGGACTTACACTGACTACATATGACATATGCTATAAAATCTTACATAAAACACTTGTAATGCTGGCCGCTTAAAACATGTTTTATATAAGAAAACATAACCATGTATTAAAATGAGAAACAGGCTGAGCCTTCCCTCTGAGTCAGGGTTGAGCAGCTGGAACAACTTGGGAAGCTGTCCCAGCCTTTTGGGGGTAGTGTCAGAGTGTGCATACAAGAGCATTTCTTTGGCAAAGGGCATCTGCTTTAGATTGTTACTGAACTTGAACAGGGTTATGTTTCTAAGAGAAGTGCTCATTCCTTCCAAACTTGCTTACGTGCATCAACAAACTAGAACTTCTATAAGGACCACTTTTTTGAGGGGTGGATATTCTGTATACACTTGCACTACTCTCGCGATTGTTAATGGTGATCATGGGTATATTACTGTGATGGGCTGAATGTGTTCCCCAAATTTAATGTGTTAGAAAGTTTGTTCCCAGTTCAGTAGTATTGAGAAGTGGGCTTTTGGGAGGCAGCTATACCATGAGGACTGTGAACTCATGAATAGATTAATCCACTTATGGATTCACATTTTAATAGATTTGGGGGAGGTATTATAAAAGTGATCTCTCTCTGGCCCACTTGCTATCTTACCATGTGATACCCTCTGTTATGTTATGATGCAGCAAGAAGGCCCTCATCAGATGCCAACCAGATACTTCTCCTCAGCCTCCAGAATTATGAGCTAAATGTACCTTCCTTTTTTTTTTTTATAAATTTTCCAACTCAGGTATTTTGTTATAGCAATAGAAAATGGATGAAGAACATTATTTTCTTTGATCTCTTAAAGGAGGTAAAATTGGTTAGGTTCATTCCATCTCTGTGTATCCAAGCTTCACAGATTAAAAGACTGAGTTACCAATTTGATTAATTTTTATTGGTACTGTCCTTGTCATCTTCCTGAGTGGATCATGGTGTTATCTCAGTGTAAGAATTTATTCACTCACTACAAGTTTCTTCTATCATTCCAATCCCCTGTATGTAGTTCCTTACCTACAGATGCCTCAGTATCCACAATTTGGAACTCAAATCTAAGCTTGTTCAACTTTTCTCACAGCTTTTACTACTAACTCTGTATTCCCAATTTTAGAAAGTATTAAAATATCATTCTATAATACTAATAGACAGCAAAGTGTGCAGTCACACAAAGTAAAACAGGTTTCTTTATTGTAGGATTTCTGGAGCATTCATGCTAGCGTAATCAAAAAGGGTTACAATATGTTTCAGCATATCCCCAAATACTTTGAATTTTTATTCCTTAAAATCTCAGGATTAGGCCAGTTGTGAAAGATGCTGTCCTGGAGTACTTTTCTCTCCTACTTTTTTCTCTCTTTCTTTTTACCTTTAAATTACTTGCATGTACGTTTGTCAGCTTTCTGTTACTATAACAAACACCTAGGATAATCAGCTTATAAAGAGAAAAGGTTTCTTTTGGAACACAGGTTTGGAGGTTTCGGTCCATGATTGATCCCATTACTTGAAGGCCTGTTGTGAGGCAGTACATCACAGAAGGAGCCTGTGGTGCAGCAAATCCATTTATTGCTTATCAGGGAAGCAAAAGAGAGTGAGAAAGAGGCATGCCCCCTAATGACCTAAAGACCTCCCACTAGACCCCACTTCTTAATGGTTCAACCCCCTCACAATAGCCCCACATTGGGAACTAAACCTTTAACATGCAGGTCTTTAGAGACATCAAAGATCGAAATTACAGCATAAACCATCTTTCTGAGGAAGAAGTGAAAGAGAAAGAGTAATATTCAAAGAAAACCCTGCTGTTCTTTTAGAGTTAAGACCTATTTTTGGCTGTCCAGTACAGCAGCCACCAGCCATATGTGCTTTTGATTACTTGAAGGGTGGCAAGCCCAAGCAGATGTGTGTTTTAAGTAGAAAATACACACAAGGTTTTAAAGACTTAAGAAAATAAAACGTAAATAATTTCAATAAAAATTTTCATATTAATCACATTTTGAAATAATTTGAAATATGCATATGTTGCCATATATATATATATATATATATATATATATATAA
>NW_026000026.1:43958513-43994729 GCF_001458135.2 Marmota marmota marmota | reverse complement strand
AGGGATTGAACTCAGGGGTACTCAACCACTGAGCCACACCCCCAGCCCTATTTTGTATTTTATTTAGAGACAGGGTCTCACTGAGTTGCAGTTGCTGAGGTTGGCTTTGAACTTGCAATTCTCCTGTCTCAGCCTCCCAAGCCGCGGGGATTACAGGCATGCGTCACCACTCCTGGCTTACCTTGTATTTCTATTGGATGGTGCTGCTCTATAGAATAGTCCCCAAAGCCTTTCTGGTCACAAGCATCCCTTGACTAAGCTGGAATATTTTCTTTCTTTCTTTCTTTTTTAGTTGTAATTGGACACAATACCTTTATTTTATTTATTTATTTTTATGTGGTGCTGAAGATCGAACCCGGGGCCTTGCACATGCTAGGAGAGCGCTCAACTGCTAAGCCACAACCACAGCCCTAGGCTATTTTCTACATTCTGAACACACACAATGCCATATTATGAATGTATGTACACAATGTTATCTTCTGAATACACACAGCACAAAGACTTGAGACACACAGGATGCACGCGCCCTGTGTGTCTCAAGTCTTTTTGCACACAATGCTATATTCTGAACACAGATACCACATACAAAGTAGCCACCCAGTTTATGACACCTTACTCTCTGCTGCCACCTGCTGTTGACATCCTGCCCATCTAAAAAACAACAAGCAATTGCTGGTGTGAAGAAATGATTACACTTTTCTCCCTTGAACCACCCTGCATCCTGGAAAGTGGGGAGCCTGTATTCTCATTCTCTAACTGGAGGAGGTGAGAAGACCTGCTTAATGCCATGGGTTGGCAAAACACAGGTTCGCTTTGGTTTGTCAGTCGCCATGGTCTCCCCATTTGGCCCTCTGATGGCTCCTGCACCTACTTCCTAACCCCATGGACCCTTTCTCCTTTGAATCCTCATTGTTCTGTTTATAGATCTCAGCTTATACATCTTTGTCACAATACATACTTGTTACATAATATTATCATTGTTTCACCCACATGATTCCCCTGATGATCAGGATGGATTCTGCTCTGGTTTAAATCATCAGGGCAAATCACATTTGGAGGCCTCAGTTAATATTTGATTAATGTAAAGCATATTATAATGTCCACTGTTAGACACCTCTTTTTTGTTTTTGGATCCTGGGAATTGAACCCAGGACCTTGTGCATGCCAGGCAAGCACTCTACCAACTGAACTATATCTCCAGGCCTGAACACCTTTTTAACATGTAAAGTTTTGCTATGGAAAGATGAGAATTGAGTCAATTTCTCACAGGTAGGACCTACAAAGAAAAGCCAAGCCTTCCAGAGTTCTAATTTCCACTCTTAAGACCTCCCCAGGGCAATTCTCTATCTACAAGGAATAACTCCTCTCTCTCTCAGCCCACACTGTCAGTCTGACCTTGTCCACTGCTCTGGCTGTGTCCTTACAGGGGTCCTGCCTGACTGGCCTTCCCAGTCATAAAAACTACTGGAGAAGAAGCTGGATGGGGGAAGGAAAGAAGGAAGTACATATTTCCTTTTCAAAAGTTACAGAATTAAGATCATAACTATGGGAAATTCTAAAACATGGACATTGTCTGAAACGGACATAATGAAAGTGGAATAAAGATGCTGACGTTAGCATGAGAACCTTAATACTTCTCCCCAACCCCAAAGATCTCCTGGTCACAGTTCTGGGAACACTCATCCCCAGGAAGAAGTAATTGTTGGTAAAAGACATTGTAGTGCCTATGAAAGACTGGATCACCTTTTACTCTGGCATGTTCTCTTTCAAAGATCAAGCTAAGAATTTTGTTGACCTTAAATAATCTAAACATCAGCACCGAAACTCAGATTAAATTCTTTTGAGTCTTTTTAAATATATAAGATTAAATAAAATAAAAACCACCAAGATGTTTTGAGTCATTTTCTGAAATAAATACATTTGCTATTTTAGAAACTTCTAAATCTTCAGAAATGGCAAATGATTCTAAGAATATGTATGTATCCATGGCAATTTTTTGACCGTTTCTATTTTTTTAAAATGAATTAATGAAATGGGACAAGAAATTCATGTGTTCATTCAACTTAACAAACACTATTTGATTTTGTTCAAGGTCTAAGCTAGACACTGTAGGGACACAAATGAGGTCTTCTTTTAGATTTGGGCCATCTGCCAGGGATGGAGAAGGTGAGTGCATTTATGGCTGGGGGAGTGTAAGCAAAAGCATTTTAGTTTAGATAGAATTATTTAGCCCAAAGTAGATGTGCCAAGATATAAGCATTAGACTCCCACTTGACCCTAATTGGGGGGATTCCTGTGGAAAGGCCTGGACAAGGAGGAATTCAATTTACAATGCAAGCTTCAGGAAACACTGAGAATCTCTGAGTAGGAAGTAGGATGCCGGAGGAAAGGGCCCTTTAGAGCAGGCAATGGAGATGCAAACTATAAACTCGAACTAGAAAAGAAGGTGCAGGCATGAGAGTCACTGAGGGAGAAGACTGCATTTAATCGTCCCGTGCAGATGGAAAGAGGCCACCCAGAAGATAAGGAAATTGGGAGGAAAAACTGGTATCAACAGGTGGATGATGACTGTATTATTATATAAGTTGAATACAACTTGAAAAATCCTCTTCCTCAAAGCCCACATACACAAATAGAGAATAAAGGAGGAGTGGTGTAACAACTGCTCCCCCTATTCAGTAAAGCTAGTGATCAACTTTTCTGTGTGGGACACAAGCAACCTGACCTGCTTGGTCTTATGAAGACTGGGGGAACTGTGGTGTCAGTGGCCATGTGATTATTTCATTTTTGGAGAAGTTGAGTCTGAAGTTCTAGGGGAGCTCCAGATTGGGAAATGCAAGAGACAGTCGAAGAATTGCCAGAGACAAATGCATCTCTCGATATCCAGAAAACAGCACTTCTATAAGGAGGGAGGTCATAGTTTAGAGAAACCAGACCACACTTAAGTTTATTAGAGGTGCCACACTTGATAAGAACATGATAAAAGTGGGGACAATCCACAGGTGGACAGAAATGAAATATGTTACTCTATTTAAGGAAACATATTTGAAGGAGCCTTGAATGATTGACTTGGGGAAAAGAAAAGCAGGAACGTCTCCCTCCATCCTGTGAAGGTGGAATTAGACTCAATCAGTAACAGTAAGAGGCAGACATAGAAACAATGATTAGAAATTGGAGGCAGGCAAATTGCAACACTGTAGAGTGGGGGCAATTTCTTCTTCATCAAAGATTAAAGCCCAAACTGGACAATAGCCCTGGGGGTTGTTATAAAGAGGGCTGGAGATTATGATGAGAATTACTCAACAGTCAGATCTCCCTGTCAGTCCCATGACCCCATGGTTGGAGGCAGATTGGAGCAACAGATATGAGCTGAAGAGCTACCTACAGAGAGTGGGCAGGTGAAAGGTCAAGTAGGTAAGATGCCCAGGAGACACACTGTATTGAGAGAAAACAAATGAACTGCAGAAGTAATCATGTACAAAATGAAAGAAACTGGTGGAGATAAAAGCACTGCATAGGACTAGGAAGAAAATTAAGAATGCCACATTAGGAAAAAAACAATTTTAAATGATAAGGTGCATAAATCTTACATGAACAGAGCTGTTTTTAAAAATCCTTACATAATCCAAGGTCTTGAAGATACTCTCTTATATTCTCTAGAAGGTTGATTGTGTTAGTTTAAACATTTAAGTGTACCCACTGTCTGTCAAAAAGACTCTCCTCTCCCCACTTAGTTGCAATGTACTCTGATTGTAGATAAGTCAAGTGACTGTATATCTTGTACATCTGTCTCTGGATACTCATTTCTGTTCCATTGATCCATTTGTCTATCCTTGCTCTGCTGCCAGTTTTATTAGTTAATTTTATAGCAAGTCTTGATAACTGGTGATGTAAGACCTCCAGATTTGTTGTTTTTAAATATTGTGTTGAATATTACAATTTCTCTTTCATATAATTACATCTAAATTTTGGGATCAACTTGTCAATTTATACAGAAAATAAACTGCTGGGACTTTAATTGGAAATTCAATTAATTTATAGGTTATTTGAGGGGGAATTGACATCTTTAAAACACAGAGTATCCCAGTTCATGAACATGATATACCCTTCTATTTATTTAGGTCTTCTTTAATTTCTCTCAATATTTTGTAGTTCTCAGTGTATCGTTCTGACACATGTATTGTTAAATTTATTCCTAGGTATTTGGCATTTTTTTTTGCTGGTAATGCAAATCATATGCTTTTTAAATTTTTTCTAATTATTACTAGTATATTAACTTCTGAATAATCACAAGTTCAGAAACTTTTATTTCTTTTCCTTGCCTTGTACCATGGTAAAACTATCAATACAAGGTTGAATAAAAGTGATAGGTGATAAATGTTGAGAGTGCATGCTTGTTTGGTCAGAGTAAAATCATTCAGAGTTTCACCATTAAATATGACTAGTACAGAACTTTTATTTTTTTTAGCCATATTCAGAACTTTTATTATATTAAGGTGGTTAGTATTAATTAATCCTAGTTTGTTGACAACTGAGGTATTTTTAATTTAAGCATTAAATTTTACAATGGACATTTAATAATTTGGAAGTTTCATCAAGAGTGCCTAGTATTTACATCATTGATCAAGGATTGTCTTATTTTTTTTTTTTGTAGAAATTAGAAGTTTATTAAAGGACAGCAGAAAAGGAGGAAGAAGGGGACCCAAAAGGTGGAATCCCAAGGATTGTCTTATTTTGGAAAGACTATCACCTTAGTCAAACTCAGTAGGTCCTGTGTACTACATAGGGCAATAAAATGGTAGACAGTCAACGTACATTTGTATCAAGCCATTTAATCTCTGCACTGTTAAGTCTTTCACTAGATCTGGGTCTCTGGATCTCAAACTTAAAATATGGATATAATATAATGACAGCAGTAGTTACCATTTATGGAGCACACACTATATGCCTGGCATTGCATTAAGCCATTCACGTATATTATTGCGTTCAGTCCTTGTGATAACCCTTATAACAATAGGCATGGCATTTGAGGCAGGATGTGATAAATTTACTTGCCTGTAATCACAAAATTAATGAACAGTGGAGGCAGAATTCAAACCCAGGCTGTCCCTAATTCCACATTAACCTCTATCCCACCAGGAATAAAATATTCTCATTTTAGCCCCCTAAGTGAAGTCACTTCTCTTTGTTACAGCCTAGAATGCTAGACATGTTTGCTAACTATAAAGCCAAACTGAGAGCTACCTAATGCTGAGCTTCATCAGCAACCCTTAAAAGCAGAACAATTCTTCCTGCATCTTTTTAGATTTATTCCATCCAAGGACAAAGTAAATAGTTCTCTCTAGCAACCTGACCCACCATTTATTTCTGCCCAAAGCAATAGATATTTAAAGCTTTGCAACGACAAAAAAAAAATCATCTAAAAAAAATCTCAACTGCTCTTTAATGCAAAGATTAGTTTATAAGCTAAATCTAGAGGGAAACATGATTCTTCTCAAAAGATACACTTTCTGGTCTATAGCTTCCTCTTCAAAAATTATATGAAACAAAAATGATCACTGAAAGATATTAGACAAGTTGCTCTTCCTTTTCTAGAACAGTTCTTATTCCTTGAGGATCCATTCACCCTAGTTATCTGTTGCTGCATAACAAGATCACAAGACTCAGTGGCTTAAAACAATAATCATCTCATTATTATTATGGTTTTCTTAGGGGCTGGAATTCAGGAAGGGCTTGGCTGGGTAGTTCCAGCTGACAGTTCTCAAATGTGGTTACAGCCAGATGGTAGCTGGAACTGGAACAAAGAGTGGTGGTGGGAGGAGGCACAGCTGGAACAGCTGGAGACTGGTAGGACATCTCCAACTTGTATCATGTAGTTTCAGGGCTTTGTCATGTGGTCTCTTTGCATGGTTTAATTTGGGCTTCCTCACAATATGGTGGCCTCCGAACAGTCTCCCTTTCTTATATGATGCAGGTCAGAGCTCCAGTAAGATCTACTAGAAAGTAAAGTGGATATTGCCTTCTTTTCCTTTCCTATTTATCCTCAGACCTAAGGCAGTATAATTTCTGTCACATCTTATTGGTTACAAGTGAGACACAAACCCTCCCAGATTCAAGGGGGAAAGGATTAGACTCTATCTCTTGCTGGGGAGGTGCTGAGAGAAGGTATAGGATGAGTAGGTTATGTTATTTTGGCCATCTGTAGAAAAATACTATCACAGACTAAAATTAATAATAGTAAAAAGCAAATGTCACTGCCATTCTCATTCTTCAGGCATATAAAACAAGCAAATCATGACCATACAGAGGTGGGGGAGACACAATCACATGTGTTCTTTGACTCAAATACAACTTTAACAATGAATATAATGTATGGGAATTACTTCTTCAGCTATAAAATATGGCATGACTGATTATGGTTGGCGATTTATTATAATTTGGAACCAATTTTGATAAGTTCATCTCTGAAATCTTGAATGAAACTCTCCTTGTAAAGTTTAGTCTATTCAACAAGTATTACTTGATTTGCCCTGGGAAAGTATTTGGGTGTTTGCTGCAGTTTCACTTATTTAATAGAGAACTTATATATATGAAAAAATATAGAACTTATTATATATATGAAAATAAACACTATTGCTAAGATTGGCTTTACCAAACGTTTCCCATGGGAAAAGTCATTATACTTTTATGCAAGAAATGATTGCCTGGGACTGCAGTGCAGAAAGACCTGTGGATGGGAAAAGGCAAAAACGAGAGATGCTGGGTGATTGGTCAGTCTGCTTCCACTGGCAGTATGGTCCCATTGACAATTTAAGAATTCAAAAATAGGATTTCTTCATTTTCTCTCCTGAGTTTGATCAATTCTCATTTCACATCTTCTTAAGTTATTCCTACTTTAGTTCTGATATTTTGAATTTATGAATCAAGGTTATTTTATATATATATATACACACACACATATTCATTATTATCTCTTTTTTCATATTACATATGTATAATAACTTTGATTCATAAGTACATATATTATATGTATGAAAATACTTGAAATATTAGTGTTTTCTTCTGTTTGAGGGGTATTTGTGTGGGGGCAGTTGGAGAGAGTGAGAACTTATTGTCTGAAGTCTTTGATTTTCAAATGCTGTTTTCTTCAGCTTGTGTCTTTGCTGCGTGATCTCTGCTGATTTCTGCTCCTTTTACAGTTCTTTTCTGGACCAGCTCTAGTTGATGTAGACAAGGGACAGCATGAGAGTGACTAGTTTTCCTGATTCAAACGCGCCCTCTACTGTTGAAATAGTGAAGTGTCATTTCATTGTTTAGTGCTTTGTCTTGGAGAGGGGTGTGTCTTGTGGTTTTGTGATTCTCTTTGACCTCTGCAGGACTCTGTTTTTACCCACTTTGTATTCTTTCTTGACATCATCGAGTCTCCAAGCTACAGTACCTTTCTTAAGTTCTCCCATCTTTCCCGGGGTTTCACCTTTCCTGACCATTCAGGATGGGGTTTGACTTTCCAAGTGCAGTGTCTGGGCTGCATCACCCCAGGCTCTGTACCCTCTGTCCTTCACTTGTCCTCTGTGGTCTCCACCCAATGCCCTTGAGAGGGGTGGGCTCTCAAGGCTAGATCTGCCTGGCTAGATCTGGGTGATTATCTTGATACAGGCAATTTGAAATTTGTAGAATTCTGTTTTTAGTAATTCTGAGGGCATGTGTAAATGATTATTTGATTTGCTTTATTTCTTGATTAGGGTGATTGTTTTTTCACATTATGAGAAGAGATTTGTATCTAGGCAACCACCATTATTCCACTGCAAATCATGCTTTATGTATTTAAATAACAGTGCCATTTACTGTGCTTTAAAATACTCATCTTACCGCCACAATCTTACCTCCACAGGCATTTCTTAGTTCAGTTACCCCCTAAGTATACTGGAGGAATTAGTTTGAAGATACCCTAGGAAAGCAGAATCTGAGGATGCTTAAATCCTTTATATAAAGTGGCACAGTATTTGCATATGACCTATGGACAGCCTCTAGTACATTTAAATCATCCCTAAATTACTTATAATACTTGTTATGAGTATTTATATATAAAAATATATCATATATATTTATAAATATAATATATACATACATACATACAAACCTAGTAGGAGTATGTTGTGTGTGTGTGTGTGTGTGTGTGTATCAGGTATTACACTTGTTATACTGTATTTTTTAGTTAATAATGATAAGAAAAAGAAGTCTGTAGAGGTTCAGTACAGATGAACTTTTTCTCAATATTTTCCATATGAGGTTGGTTTAATCCACAGGTATGTAATCCACTGATACTGAAGGTCAGCTGTATAATGATACACACACACACACACACACACACACACACATAACTTTTAAACCAAGGTTTCTTTATGATAACTAATACATGTTCACAACTGTTTAAATTCTTTTCTGATTATAAAGCTAGCATTTTTAAATATCATCAGACATCACCAAAACAGAAAAACCTTCCACATTGACTGCAGCAGAACCCCTTGACAGCATCTGCTGTCCTGAAGTAAACACTAGTTCACAGAAGTGAAAATCACATCTGATTTTCAAGCTGCTTTAGGGTAACAGGACAATTCACAGATTTTGAGCAGAGCTCACCTGTGCCACATGACAGCCTGTACAGATTCACAATCTAGCTTCTCACTGTTTTAACCTGGGCCACAGCTCTGCAATAGATCCTGCAGGTGTTAGCCACATTTCTCCTGCACCAAGTGGCCAAATTCCACATTGCCAGTGCCTACATCATTTTGCCTGAGGTTTTCTATGGTTTATGGAGTGGGTTTTTCCCAAAGGAGAACTGAAGTGCTGAGATTCAACCCTGATGGGCCACTAACAGTATGCAACTTATGACTGACAGGAGTTGCATATCCATATCAGGCCCTGCACCCTCCACCCCTCTAGCCAGATGAGGTTAATTCCAGGTAACATCCTGCAAGATAAAACTCAGGAAGCAACCTGGGTCCCTGAGTCACTACCTGGAAGAAGAACTTCTCCACCTATATCATCATCTACACAAAAACTCATGCGTTAAATCCCTGACAGTTTGGGGTTTATTTGCTGACCTCTTCTATACATATAACCATCTGGCCAGACTGCAGCCACCTTTCATCTCTCTATTACTATGAATTTTGAAGTAAAATGAACAAAGGCCTTGCCTCCCCATTTAAAACTTCTATTTTTGTCCATATGGCATGTAAAAATTCTCTACAACAAATGATGGGTGCACTCCATGTACCAAATTTAAGTATTACATGCGCATAACATTTTTATTCCTCTCCTTTAAGGCAGGTGCTGTTCTTATCTCTTTTTTTTTCATATGAAGAAAATGAGGCCCAGAGAGGTTAATCAGTTTGCTCAGAAATCTACTCCAGTACTTGGAGTCCCCAGGGTTGGAGCACAGGCCGCCATCTCTGGCACACATGCCACACTGTATTAACTCTCCATCTGGACTTTTGTTTCAGCATCAGACACCTCCTTGTGTACCACACACTTTCACTACACTGCACTGGCTGCTGGGAGATCTCGTGGTGACACTCCTGATTGACTCGGCTTTAAGAAAAGTTTATTGGAGGCTGGGGTTGTGGCTCAGTGGTAGAATGCTCGCCTAGCATGCATGAGGCACTGGGTTCCATCCTCAGCACCATATATAAAATAAAATAAAGGTATTGTGTCCACCTATAACTAAAAAAAAGAAAAGAAAAGAAAAGCTTATTGCACCCAGATCTCAGGATGGGAGGAAATGTGACCCACCATGGAATGAAACACCCTCTCCCTTTAAGACTGGACTTTGAAGGAGGCACTGCCTTTTCAAAAACTTATCAATTCTGACCATTATGGGAAGCTGTCTCTGCAGACAACCCTGGATTATATTTGCTTCCATCTATTTTAAGATGGAATTCTAAAATAGAATTTTTAACAGAATTCTAGGCATATGCAGACTTAAAATTACAGCTCCCTGTCTGATGAATGAAATTTCTCAAGCTATATCTTTTATATTAACAACTCAGGTTCTGAATTACATTATACTTTGGCCCAAGAGTTGAATCAATGAGGCATCAATTCATATGGTGTTTCATATTTTCAACTTTGCATTTTTCCAAGTTGTCCAAATTATGCACAATGGGTGGCTGTTATCTTTATAATCAGAAATAAAAACTATTATCAGCTAATGAGATAACCTGCAAAAAGGAAAGTGACTCAACAATTACAAAAGCTATAACATCACTTCTTTATGGCAAATGTTCTGACCTCCAGAAATAGGCTGTTTGGGGCATGCTTGGACAAACTTAAGATTTGATGTATTCTTTCTGTAAAGACACCAATATTCTGGCACCAATAAATCACATTCACTTGAGTTCTGTAAGCAATGACTGTGATACTGTTGAAAGTCAGGGGATGGCGAGACGGCATAATCTCCAGAGGTCTCAGTTTTAGAAAATCTCAGTGTC
Source organism: Marmota marmota marmota (assembly GCF_001458135.2). NCBI lineage: Eukaryota > Metazoa > Chordata > Mammalia > Rodentia > Sciuridae > Marmota > Marmota marmota. The sequence goes on along the minus strand of NW_026000026.1, from coordinate 43,984,239 downwards.
CTGAGTATGAAAAAGTGCTTATATTTCTAATGCTTGGGTCTAATGCTTATCTGAGGCTTTCTTCTTGGCTAAAATATGAATAATCCCAGAAACTCAGGAGGCTGAGGCAGGAGAATCCCAAGTTCAAGGCCAGCCTCAATAACTTAGCAAAAATCCTCAGCAACTTAGCAAAACCTTGTCTCAAAATAACAAATAAAAAGGACTAGGGTTGTAACTCAGTGGTAAAGTGCCCCTGGATTCAATCACCAGTATCAATAAAGTGAAATAAAGTAAAATACTAATAATTATTGCCAGATGAATCAGTTTTTCATCTTGGGAGGCAACATGGACTCTGGAATTTGGAATAAAATTCCTTATTCAAATTCCAGCTTCCAAACTGTCCCATCTTGGGATCTTAAGCTAGTTAGTTATACCCATGTGAGGTTCAGTTCCACTGACCCATGAACTGTGGATAATCATCAGGACTGTGCTGTCAAAGTGAGATGTGATAATAAGGTGGCACGCTCAGCCCAGAGCCTGGCTCGGAAAAGAGCACCTTCTCCATGGGAGAACAGAATAAGTATCCAGGACTAGTGTTAATGATTATGAAGGTTATTCTTATTTGCTCTTTGCCAGGTCTCAATGTGTAGATCTAGCTGGATTGAAGTGAGGATTGAGCCAAAAGTCAGATACCTTCTCATCATCTCACCAGATACTTATCTGGGCTTGATCGAGAGTTGCAAAGTATACCACTAGGTCTCCTTTGTGATGATCCAAGAAGATGCATCCTCACAACACCAGACACTACTAGTATTCTCACTGGATTGGCCACATGGTGCTATTTTCTCTTTTAAGTCACTTATAATTTCCAGATGGAGATTTTGCCTTTTGACATGGCAGTGTTCTCAGTCCAAACTCTACTCTGTATCAAGTTCCACATTCTTCTCTGCTGGTTTTTGGCTATGAGAAAAAGTCAAAGGTGGACCCCCAGAGCTGTAGAAAAGCCAGGAGTACCAGAATGTAATCCCACATGGTATGTGATTCTCTGGGCCTCAGAATCCTAAATTGCACCCCAAGGTGCCCTCTGAGGTCCCAGAAGTTCTCCAGTTCTTTTTCCTCCCAATGTTCTCAGCTCACTACTTTAGGGAGCCTATCCATGCCCTGCACTGTCTGCTGGAGCTAGGAATTTCCTCAATTCTTGACTTCAAAGGGGCTCAGGGTTTTCTCTGCCTAGTTTCTTCCCTGAGTTAAACAGCAGCTTGTGTTTCAGATGTGTCATGGACAGCCTATGCTAAACTTTATTTATAATCAGCCACTCCTGATTCTAAATCCTGGCTCCGGCACCATTTACTAAGCCTGTGACTTAAGATGAGTTTGCTTAACTTCTTGGAATCCCTATTTAGCCATATGGAAATTGTGGATCAAGTACTTACCTTTCAAAACTGCGTGGGGACCCTCAATGAAGTAAAGCAGGCAAGAGTTCCCACCATAATGCTCAGCACACAGCAAACAGCCTCCAAATGTTAAAGGTGCTAGGCATAAGATTTTGGGCACATTATTGGACTTTTCTAAGATTTGGTTGTCCCCTTTTGTAAAATCAGCGGATATGATTCCACGATTCTGGGAGTATTTTTGTTATTTCTGGTTCTTTGTCCACGTCAATGCTCAGGCAACTTTAATTTGCCATCTTGTTTCAACACTGAACATTCTGCCTCTTTCCTAGCACCTGGAAGGGAAGCAGGTGCATATAGGTAATTTACAAATACCCAGGGCCAACCCTTCACATTTCTAATGTTACCACTCCTTTATCAGGAGACTTTATTTTTCCTTCCCAAAGAAACAAAAATATATTCAGGTAGATTCCAAACAAAGGCATGCCTCACCCCCACCCCCCACCCACAATTGCAAAATAGCTTCTGCAGCATTATTTTCCCTTTGAGAAATTTCTTTAGTTTTTGGAAATACACACCAGGAAGACTGTGGATAATGGCAGGTGCTGATTGTAATCACATGCCCAAAGCCTCTCAAAAGTCAATTAATATTCCATTTGCTCCTAACAGTAAAATTTGACTATAAAGAATGAAAAATTTTTTTAAAAAAACTGGGAATTCCACAAAGAGAGCCTTTGCTCTACTTGTACATTTTGATTATTCACAGTATTTTTCAAATTCATGTACAATGAAAATGACACTCAAGAAATTAAAGATTTCAGATGAATAGGAAATCTCCCATATATCATAAGGAAGATCAGTTCTCAGCCAGAAACTAATGTAAAGTTAGAAGGAAATAATGGTGGCTATTTCTGCTGTGAGGAAAGCCTCAATTTACTTGAAGATTTAGTTTTAAATGGCCATTTCTTGGAGCCATAAGGCTATGGAGAGGTCAGATCCAATCAACAATTTTTAAAAGCCTGTTAAATCCCTGTGGTGCAGTTTTATACTAGGGATTTTACTCTCCTGGTAAAATGTGTGAAGAATGCAGAGCTGAGTTCCTAAAACACTATTTTGCTTTATGAGTGAGGCCGGGCACTCAGCCGGCTCCCCACAGGTGAGACCTGCTCCCATCTGCAGCATTCAGCCGGTTGTGAGCAGGAGGCAGGAGGGACCTAGTGGATGTGGAGGGAAATCTATTCCTGGGGCTTGGGGCCTCCTTCCAGATATTTCTAAAGAGCTTCACCTCTGTCCTCCCTGTTGGAATAACTTTTGGTTTACAGCTAGCAGCTATGAGCAGCTCGGAGTGCTGTAGAATCTACACTTGTTCGGGTCTGATAGGAACGTCTGCAGGATGGGGTGCTCTGCTCTAGCGAGCCGTTAGTGAAACCACACCCTTAGCACATGTGGTTACGTTGCCAAGCTGTGGGGCCAGGAGGGAAACTGATAGCCAGGAGCTTCGACATGGAACTTCTAACTTAGAAACCCCCTCCCCTAGGGACAAAGACACTTCCTGATGATAGCACTATTTAGAGCATCCTCATAGGTGGTTACATTAGGCATAAGATGATTGGCTTATGGATACTATCTTGCTTGTGTATGATTGACGGGCACGCCCCACTCGAACCCTATAACAATTGCGTACATTCCAAAAATGAACTGAGCTACTGGACGACGACCTGAGGTGGGTCTCCAGCCAGTTCTCTCACCAGCTCCCGGAGTCTGTGTGTTGATTCGGCATCTCTACCCCCCATGACAAGGTAGCCAAGCAACTAGTTGACCAGAACCACAGCACTCCCCCTGTTCCCTTGGTCCCTGATCACACAGCCTTTTTAACGTTTCAGCATTTAAAACCAAAAACACTCTGCCACTAATGATGGATAGATAAGCCAGAATAAAAAGTGTTCCCTCTTACATGGACCCGCACCTAAAGCTCTACACCTCCCTCCCTTATTTCCTTTTTCTCTTTAATCAACTACAGTGGTCTTGCGTATGTTCCAAGACCCCACTAGTGGACACCCATAACTATGGATATTACCAAATCCTATACAAGCTATGATTTTTTTCCCTATACACATGAAGGAGTTGAGCATGTGCTATATCAAGATAGGCTGTATTGAAGTTATTGATTGTTTGAAGCTGAAATCACTTGAGGAACCATGTGTTAGTTTTTTACCACTGTGACAAAATACTGGAGAAAATGCACTTAAAGGAGGAAAAATTTATTTTGGCTCATGGTTTCAGAGTTTTCTGGTTCATAGTCAGTTGGCTCCATTGTTTCTGGGTCTGTGGTAAGGCAGAACATCATGGCCGAGGGGTGAGTCAATAAATGGTGCTTATCTCACAGGAGATGGGAAGCACACCCCCAGTGACTCACCTCTTCCACCAAGGCCCCACCTCCTAAAGTTCTATCACCTCCTGGTAGTGCCACCAAATGGGGAACAAGCCTTCAAGACATGAGCCTTTGGGGGACATTCCAGATCAGAACTATAACAAACTAACTTCAGAAAGGGCCATTTCTACTGTCTTTCTTATAGCCAGGAAGCCATAAAGATTCTTTGGGGAGAGATGTTCTTCTCATACCAAGGCTGGAAAATGGTATTGCTCACCAGAGACTGGCAATTGGGCTGCAATAAACCTGAATAAACAAACTCTGAACTAACTCTTATCTTCCCTGAGCTTCCACACTCCCTGACCATATATCTCTTAGTGACATCTCTGGACTCTTCCACCCTAATCCAGATATCCATTCATCAGTCCCTCACAGATTTATTGTTCTTTGTTTAAAACTTAGAAAGTATCCTGCTTTGATCATTTCTTTGGACTTCATTTTCCGGTGAAGGTCCCCATGTACATGTACATTTAAAAACACATTTGTGCTTTTCTCTTGTTAATCAGCTCTTGTAGTAATTGGGGTTCCTAGATTTAGCCAGAGAACCCTCATAGAACTACAGGGAAAGTAGAGGGAAACTCTTTTTCCCTACACATAATATCTATGATAAAGTTTAATTTATATATTAGATATAGTTAGAGATTTATGACAATAATAATAAAATAGAATAATTGTAGCAATATACTGATAAGGCTACAGTTAATCTGATAAAGGAGGAAAAAACTACTAAATGATTAAGCGATGGATAGTGAATATATGGATACACTGGACGAAGGAATAATTCATGTTCCCAGCAGGATGGGCAGAGTGATATTTTATCATGCTTCTCAGAATGGTGTATAATTTAAAACATAGGGTTTGTTTATTTCTGGAATTTTCCACTTAATATTTTCAGCCTGCAGGTAACTAAAACTGGGGAGATCATGAATAAGGGGAAATCACTGTCACTGAAAAGAAGTTAATGGTAGACTTGAGGGCATACAGAGGATTGAAGTCGAATATAACAAATATTTGTTATTAGCATTTGTATTTCAGAGGGAAACTATAAAATCAAACTTCATGGGCATTTCTCTACAGCTTCTCCTGGACCAGAACTGGAGATTTGGGTACCCCTTAAAGGATGCAGCTTTTGAATACAGAGACCCATACTCGACATGATGATGCAGGATCATGGAATGCATGTGTTCCTTAGACTCTGACTTCCAGAGGACTGAAAGGGTCGCTTTGGTGTTTGAGCTCTGCCATGGGTACAGGTGGGCCCAAACCCTATTTCTCCAACTGATTAACATGACCTTGAGAAAGTTACCTATGTTCTCTAAGTCTCTGTTTTCCCAGAGTAGAATGGGTATAAGAGTTTCCATCCTAAATATGGGAATAAATATTTAATGACAGGGCATGAACTATGCCCTGCCTAGAAATCACACACACACACACACACACACACACATCTGAGTGCTCACTAAATATTGATTCTCATGATGACCATTTGTGATCTTAGTTCTCAGGACTCCATCTCTGGTCTTTTGCTGAAATCAAATGATGCGTTCACCCCAAATTAGAAGGCAGTAATACCTCCACTAGACTCTGGTGTTAATGGGAACCAAATGCCAACATCTTAAATACCACTTCAAAGCAGGAAGCTAAGGGAAATAAACACTTGAATGGCAATATTGGGAATTTCAGAAACCTTATTTAGCATACCCTTTTCTTAGGTGGTTCCATTCTTTTTGTAGCCCAAAGCTCTCATTCAAGCTCTGGATTCTTGGAACTAACTCCCCTTGACACCTCCAGTTGGGTTCTCATAGATTTGTCAAATTTTACACCTATCAGATGAAACTCTTCATTGTCAAGACGACTTCTTCTCCCACATTTACCATTTCCTTAACAGTTAGTTCCTCCTCTGGTGCTGGTGGTCAGGAGAAGCCCAGCACTATTCTTGGCCCTGAACTCGCTCTCTTTCTCTTTCTATCTCTCTTGCATGCTCCTCACATCCAATTTATCACAGTTTTGCTGGATCATTCTCCAAATTCTGTCTCTAATTTTTCCCTGTAGTCCAGCACCACTCTCTGAACAACCACATTCTGTTCTTATCTGGTCTCCCTGACATCATTCTTGCTCCACTGAAATCCTATCTGTAATCAGCAGGCAGGGGGATCTCTTATAACACAAAATCCTATTGTATCATCGTCCCCACAGAGGACAATGGCTTGCAGTAGAGCAATGGTCTTGGATACTCAGGAAGTCCCTACCATTCAACGGAGTTGAACTAAGAACTAGTACTCTACAGTGCATGCATGGGTCCCAGTCCCTTCTTTCATTTTTCTTGAATATGGAAGATTTTTATAGATATTTCAATTCCATCACATGCCACAATGGTAGAAGATAAGGGAGAATCATAGCTTTTCCTAATGGCAAATATGCCTCTTGCATTGACTGCAATCTTTGACTCTTGGTCTTTTCTCCACTTCTTCTCTATTTACAAAAACATCACTTTTATCACATGCTGCTCTAAGAAAAATACAATGTGCCCAGTCCACATTCCTATCTGACTTTCTTTGGAAACAGAAATCAGAGTTTGGTTGTGTTGAGCTCTTTACGTAATTCCATCATCCTGTCCTCTAAAGTAATCCCAAGAATCTCTTCCCTCACCTGCTTCAGGAAACTTGTGCTTGGCTACTTGGTGGTAGGAAGGGACAAAAATTGATATTTAAGTCATTGTTGATGCCCTATGTAAGCTGAATTTAGATACCTGAACTCTTTCTTTATCAATTTTTTGGAGGCAAAGGCCTGTAAGTCCTGCCTGTGATAGCTGATTGACAGCCCTTGAGAGCAATTGCTCCTTGGGACAGAACCTCAGAGCTAGAATAAAGGAACCTACAAGGTCAGAGCAACTATAGCTGGTCAGGTGCAAATCAAGGGCACGGTAATGAATTTTACAGAAGTTAAAATGATTCATTTTATTTAAATCACACTATCATAGTATTTTATAATAATTATGAATCAGTACTGAATTGTTTTTATTTTCTTTCTTTGTCATAATCCATGATAGTAGAGTGATTATGATCAGAATCACTCTATTATCAGGAATTTTGAAATTCTACTACTTACCTCCCAAATACAATAATTTGGAATCTAGTGAACTGAAGCCAGCAGGAAGTAGTTAAAGTGAATTAAGTGATTACATCTCAAGAGACATGTGCCTGGCACCTAACAATGACTTTAAAAGAAGATTGTGAAATAAAAGGGACACCAGTGGAGGAATGGAGGGGAACCAATGAGTAGGAGGAGGAGAGGGAAAGTGGAAATCACGAGGAATGAAACTGACCAAATTATATTGTTACATTGTGTGCATGTACTAATATGTAACAATGAATCACACTCCTATGTATAATTTTAATATACCAATACAATTTATATTTAAAAAAAAAACAGATCATGCAGTGACATGGGTTTAATGGACAACAAGTCCCCAAATCCATGGTCAAGAATCACTCACTTCACTTGTCCAAGGAAGCCTTCAGCTCCCATTCTTTACTTGTACACATTCCAGAGAAGGTGCCAGAGCACCCCCTGCACCCCACTCACCTGGCTGCTCAAGGCAGGACACAGGCAATTCACGTCGGGCATTTTGACCATGGAATAACTACTTCTCACTGAAAATGCCTGACTGTTTTCTGATTTTGTGCACTGGTTACACTTTCTGGATATCTGATGTCTGTCTCACTTTACACTTGGTTATGAGTTGAATTGTACCCTTCCAAAAAGGTTATGTTGAAGTTCTAACCTCCAGTGTATGACCTTATTGGAAGCAGAGTCTATGCAGATTTAGCCTAGTTAAAATGAGATTGGGAGGTCGGCTTTAATCCAATATCAAAGGGGAATTTGGACATAGACATGTGTAGAAGGAAAATGATAAAAGGTACATATAACAGGGAGAATGTCATGTGAACACTGAGGGTTAGATTGAATCAGTTGCAAGATAAAGAAAGCTGGAGGCTACCAGAAGCTAGGAGAGAGGCCTGGAATGATCCATCCTTAGCACCTCAGAGAAAGCATTACCCCTCCCAACATCTTGATCTCAAATTTCTGGTCTCCTGTCAGACAATAAATTTCTCTTTTAAGCTGCCCAGTCTGTGGTTTTTGTTATGTAGCCCTAGAAAAAGGATATTCACTATTTTCTATGTGGAAAAATTATGGAGACAGAGTAGTTCCTGAGTGTAGCTGGTTTTGACAGATCTGATATGAACTGTGGTTTCTTTACTTTATTAAGTAAGAAAGTTACTTTACCTCTCTGTGCCTCAGTTTCTACAATCTGAACAAAAAGGGGAAATACAACTATTTCATAAGTACTGTGAGGACACATGAACCACCTAACAGGCTTGTTAGCATTTTAAAATGAGGCCTCATATGTGAAGCCCAGGGCAGAGAGTCTGGCATATGGGGAGCACTCAGTACCCTTAGATACTATAATTACTACTTGGGATTTTGAAGCATTTGTCAGATGAAGCTTATGTCTCATGCAACATGTAACATGAGATCTGCATGTTCCCAGGGCCAGCTTCATGGCATGCGACACATGCGGGCACACAGGGAGCTGTGTTCAGAAGGGCCCCTTGGTTCAACATCAGATACTGCTAGAGAATTAAATGAGATGGGACTCAAACACTGACCACTGGGTCTGGTAGCAGAGAAGTCACTGGAGACCTTAACAGATCTGTTCTGGATACAGCATCCTGACTAGAGAAGAGCTCGGAAAGAATGGGAGGAAGGGCTTGGAGATGGAGCATGGAAACTCCTGTCAAGGATTCTGTTGGAAAATGAAGTAGAGAAAGTAGAAGTTGGAGCTGGAGGCAGATGAGGGGTCAAGAGAAGTTTCTATGAAGATGGGCAGAGTTTTAGTATAATCATGCCTAAATGGAAATGATCCAGTAGAGAGAGTCACAATAGCTACAGTAAAGTCCTTGAGTATAGGAAAGAAGCCAGGATCTACTGCAAAAGCAGAAGATGAACCCAAGAGAGGAGCAAAAATGTCCATCCACTGAAAGAGAAAGGGAAGCAGAGCACGTGGAGGCAGAGAAAGGGAGGCAGATACAAGTTGGGTTGGGAAGGGTGGAAGTTCCTCTGATTAGATTAGCTCTAGTTTCTCGGTGAAATAATAGCAAGGAGGGAAGGAGGATATGGAAGGTTTGAGCAAGGAGGAATCAGAGTGGAATAATCATAACTCATTAGTGGATTGTGAAATCAATTTAGAAGGTTGCCATCAGAATATTTTAATTAAATGAAATAACATAGGATCAAAGAGAGGAGAAAGGAAAGAGGGGCAAGTACTGTCATATGGAGTGTAACAACGGAGATATGTTGTAGGGATATGTTCTGAGCATGCTATCATGGGATGATTTTGTTGTGCAAACATCCCAGAGTGCACTAACACAAGCTAAGATGGCTATGATATCATTAGGTGATACGATCTTACGGGACCCCTGTGGTATATTAGATCCTTGTTGACCAAAACACCGTTATGAAGCTAGGGTTGTATTAGTTCCTACTTCTTTTTCTCCATGTATAAAAATGTACCTTTAAAACCAAGTTTCTCAAAGACTGATCTGAAGAGGAGAGTAGGTGGACCAGGAAATGGTAGAACCCCTTGAACCTGAACCCTGGAACTTGGTTTGCTGGCCATGTCCTTCTGCTTGGTACAGGCACAGCCCAGGGGAAGTGTGCTTCAGCCAGGGTTGGAAGTAGTCAGGAGAGTACCCTGGAGGAGACCAGGCAAGAGAATCAAGGTCTACGCAAAGGAGGGGTTAAAACTGTAGAACATGAAAACAGCACCCAGGAAGGAAGTAGCTCAGAGACAAGAGAGGGACAAAAGACAGACCAGGTGGCAGGGTCACTGGATTGTGGCATATGGTGGTGGCTGAGTTAATGCAACTCTACAAGAAAAATAACACTTCCTGCCTTCTTCTTGTTATAGTTTGGATCTTGAATGTTCCCCAAGGTCTATGAGTTAAAGACTTGGTCCCCAGTCTGTGGCACTGTTGGGAGATGGTAGAACCTTTAGGAGGTGGAGCCACTGGAAAGAAGTTTGTTATGGGGTCATGCCCTTGAAGGAGATATTGGGACCCCAACCCCTTCCCTTCTCTCTCTCTCTCTCTCTTTCTCTCTCGTTCTTGGCCACAATGAGGTGAACATTCTTCCTCCTTCACACACTCCCTGCCATGATGTACTGTGCTGCCACAGGTCCAAAGCAACAGGCCAAGCAACCAGGGACTGAAAACTCTGGAACTGTGAGTCAAAATAAACCTTCACTCCTTTTGTTTATCTCAGGAATTTTGTCACAGTGATGGAAAACTGACTAACATACTACCTAAGCTTCAGAGCAAGGGAAATCTTATTCTTTGCAAACATTTATTCACAGTGATCTTCTGTTAATTGGTTTATCTATTTCTGTGCTGGGATTTTCATATGCTGCATTAAAAATTTTTGAAATCAAATTTTATCATATATATATATGTGTGTGTGTGTGAGTTTTCTCAGTACTCACCAAAAATGTTTCCTCTAAAGAAGTTTTGGTAAATTAAATAATACTTAACCACAGAGTTGATCATATAGTCATATATTAACTTCAGTTAAGTCAACATTCAACTGCTATTTTGCTATATCAGTTTTTGTCTGTTTCTGGAATGTTTATTTTATGAAAACAAATCATAACCCTGGGGTAGAGGGTGGAGCTCAGTTGGTAGAATATGTGTTTAACATGCATGAAGCCCTGGATTCAATCTCCAGCACCTCCCAATCACAATCCTGGCAAAATATGAAGAAGTCTTGGTTCTTATACCAGATTTATTTTCTCTGGAAATCCCTAGTATGTCTTTCCCAGAAGGCTTTCAAACTTTATACTTTCTTCCATGGGAGATATAAATAATTCTGACAATCTAGTTTTGTTTGTTGGTTTGCTTGTTTGGTTTTGGTACCAGGGATTGAACTCAGGAGCACTCAACCACTAAGTCATATCTCCAGCCCTTTTTACTTTTTATTTTGAGACAGGGTCTTGCTAAATTGTAAGTCTCACTAAGTTGCGGAAGTTGGTTTTGAACTTGTAGTTCTCCTGCCTTGGTCACCCTGAGCCCCTGGGATTACAGGCATGTACCACATTGCCTAGCTCAACTCAGAGTTTTAAATGAGCTATGGGAAAATAGTAGCTAAAATGTTGCCCATTCCTTTTGTGTTGTGCCTTTTCATTTGTTGTTAGAGTTAATAATTTTTTCTCTTGCAGTTACTATTTTTATTATTTCTTGATTCTTAAACTTGATGAAAAAAAAACATGCCTTTAAAGAAAATAAAAGAGATATATTTCCATCTTAGAACAATAGCTTAAATTAAATCTTATTGTGATGTATCTTGAGATCTTTTTTTTTTTAAAGAGAGAGAATTTTTTTAATATTCATTTTTTAGTTTTTCGGCGGACACAATATCTTTGTTTGCATGTAGTGCTGAGGATCGAACCCGGACCGCACGCATGCCAGGCGCGAGCAAGCTACCACTTGAGCCACATCCCCAGCCCGTATCTTGAGATCTTGAACCCTGACATTTAAAATCTCATCGGATTCCATGTGGTCCTGCCATGCTATTCTGTCTTCTTTGTCTCAAGGACCATTTCAGCTGCTGCCTGTTTAGAAAAGCAGATGTGTGGAATTCTTCCTGGTGGTTTATCCCTCTTAGGATCTTCACATTAAATTAAAACCCCCTGGCAACAACATGCTTCGCCTCTGCAGCCTCCTGGGATTGGTTAGTTTGAAGCAATTTGCATACCTAGCCCTTTTATGCTTCTATTGGTAGGGCCTGTGCAACCTGCTAGAGATGGGGAGAGGAGAAGAAGGAAGACCAGTGCAGCAAGGATGGAGGAAGGATGATATATATGGACTCAGATGCTGTTATGTGTATTCAGGGACTAAAGATTTAAAAAACATTGGCCTGGGGAGTGAGGGTGTGCGCTACTGTGCCCTGACATGACTAGGAAAATTTCCATTCAATCATCACATTCTCTGGTTTCCTAGATCCAAGGTTCTCAACATTCTCTATCCAACCAGGTGTGGTGGCACATGCCTGAACTCCCAGTGGCCACGGAGACTGAGACAAGAGGATCTCAAGTTTAGGGTCAGCCTCCGCAAATTAGTGAGGGCCTAAGAAACTTAGTGAGACCCTGTGTTAAAATTTAAAAAAAAAATTTAAAGGACTGGAAATGTGGCTTAGTTTTAAAGTACCTCTGGGTTAAATCTCCAAAAGCCCCAGCCCAAAGAAAAAAGAAGTCAACATTCTCTGTCCAACACCTCATCAGTTACTCTTCAGGGAACCTGGAGCCAATAATAATAGAAACAGAAAGCTAACTATTTCCAAGAAGGATATTTATATCTCAATAGGCATCCAATGATTACACAGAATATTTGTAATAAAACCTAATGCATAAAATTCCACAACAGAATTGTGAGAAGCAAAGACTGCTGGAAAAGATGGTTTCTGGTGGGTTGGTGTAACGACTCACAGGCCAGGAGGCCAGCTATGTTGTTATGGTTTGGATCTTAAATGTCTCCCAAAGGCCCATATACAAAGGGCTCAGACCCCAGCCCATGGCACTGTTGTTAAGTGTGGGAACCTTTAGGAGGTCAGGCCTAGTGTAAGGAAGTGAGGTCAATGAAAGTGTGCCTTTGAAGGGAATATTGGGATCTCTCTCCACTCCTCCCTCCCTCCCTCCCTGCCCCCCACCCCCACTTTCAGCAGCGAGGTAAAGTGAGTATCTTTGTTCTGCTATGTGTTCCCTGCCATGAGATTCTGCCTCACCACAGGTCCAAACAACACAGCCAACCAACCACAGACTGTAATCTCTTACACTGTGAACCAAAACAAACTTTTTTTTCCCTTGATTCTTTTAGATATTTTGTCACAGGGATGAAAAGCTGATACCTACATATTATCATGCCTGGCAGAGGGTAGTAAAAACCTCCTGTTCATCACACATTTAGGAGACCACAGGAAATGAAAAAGCCTATCTTCCTAACATAGACTCTGCCCTGCCAGTTTGTGTGCAGCTGAGAATAGGCATTCCAGACCACAGGTGCCAGTGGTCTGCCCACATATCCTCAGGTCCTTTTACCATGTTCCTGTGCATTTTCACTTGTATAGGCGGCACCTGTTTTGGTGGAGAATGGCCCTCAGGATTTGGGGGCTTGATTTGCCTGTGTGCAGAGAGAGCTGGAAGTGTTTGGGGTGGCTTTCAGCCAAAGTCTGACTGACACAAGGGTATGAGTACTCCAGTAATCTGGCCTCTGGTCTGGCTACTCTGATGAGGGTCTACACTGTTTCCAGAACTTTCCTGTGAAAGTGTGCCCAAGTTTGCCTCTGTGGCCTTTGTGGGATATGTACCCTTGCGTGGCTTCCCTTCCTATCATCTCTCCCATCCCCTATTTTCCTGTGACATGTCCTAGTCCATTTTCACATGAATCCCCACCTCAGGGTCTGCTTCTAGGGAACCTGGCCTAAGACAGAGATCTTCCAAATCTCCAGTTATAGACAAAGGAGGCTGTTTCTACTTAAATTTAAAAAAAAAAATAGGGCACACGTCCATGTAGGACCTAAGCATTTATTTGTTGTCTAGACTGTTTCCCTCAGACTTTCACCTCTTCCCATACAGTCTGATTCTTTAAGACGAGATGTTGACCCAAGAGTCCTTGCCTCTCCTTCCTTGTCTGAAAGTCTTCAGAGGGTCTGGACCATGTCCCCAACACCCTGACCATCTATCTCTGCTTGTTTTGTGGAACCCAACCAGGAACCTTGCATGCTAAGTGGAACCCTAATGGATTCCTTGCTCCAATGCCCCCCTTGGTTGTCATTCTTTGCACTTGGTATTCCTGCCTAGAACCCTGTTGCTAATAGCTAAGACCAATGAATCCATCCATCACAGCTTAGCCACTCCTTTCACTGTGAGTCATTATCAGATGCCAGGACAGGACTGAGTGCCCTTTCTACAGGCGACCACATCAACCTTGGATAGGAAGAAGATTAGAACCTACCCTGTTCCTGCCCTTTCCTAGCCTTGCTCTTGGAAATGCCTCCACCTCTAATCCCAGAATCCCACAGTTTAAGAGAAGGGGATCACCTGAGCCAACATTAAACTGGAGTAGGTTAACAGTACTATTTAGATCATATGTATCGCATTAGGCCACCCTGTAAACTGTTTACAGAAAAACAATGGCTAAAAATATTAGGCATAATTGGGGCATGATATGTACCCAGGGAATATCATATATAATATTATTTTGGAATACTAGGAACACACTAACTGTTAATGCAGGAATTCCAAAATATAGAAAGAATGGGCAGGGCACCCCATGGACAGATGGCCAGGAACGGGATTCCACCTTGTGGGAGGGACAGGGAGATGTCTTATTGTCGTTTTGTATGCTGGACCTCACCCAACCCTGATGGAGAAGATAAGAAGCTATGAGGACATTCAGTATTTTTTTGGGGGGGGGAATTGGCTAACTTCACTTAGCATAATCTTCTCTAATGCCATCCATTTCCCTGCAAATGCCATGATCTTATTCTTTTTTAGTGCTGAGTAATATTCCATTGTGTATAAATGCCACATTTTTTTTTTATCCATTCATCCACTGAACGGCATCTAGGTTGGCTCCACAGTTTAGCTATTGTGAATTGTGCTGCTATAAACATTGATGTGGCTGTGTCCCTGTAGTATGCTGTTTTTAGGTCCTTTAGGTATAGTCTGAGAAGAGAAATAGCTGGGTCAAATGGTGGTTCCACCAATCCCCCCCAAAAAACAAATGCTGAATGTCTTCTCTGATATAAGGGGGGGTGACTCAAAATGGGGTTGGGAGGGAGAGCAAGGGAGGAAGATTACCTCTAGATAGGGAATAGGGGTGGGAGGGAAAGGGAGGGAGAATGGGAATAGCAAGGATGGTGGAAGGAGACGGTCATCATTATACAAAATTCATGTATGAAGATGTGAATTTGGTGTCCACATACCTTATAGACAGAGATTTGATAAATTGTGGTATAAAGATGTATTAAGAATTGAAATGCAAAAAAAAATATGAAAGTAATGCACTCCTCTATTGTGATGTATGTAAGAAATAATAAAAAAATAAATTAATTAATTTTAAAAAATGAAATCAGTAGAGAGAGAGAGAAAAAAAAAGAAGTTTTGAGGAAGCCACTCTAAATGAAGCACTTTCCTCAGCCTGGGAGGGACACCCTCTAGTCTGCTCCTGTTCTACCACTGCACTGGCTGCCAATCCCTCCCTCTCTCCCAGACTTTTCTCTAGACTTCTTTGCTCATAAGCATGAAACCTGATGTTTTTATGGCCCACAGGGGTAGACTCTCTATCTTTTGGCAACAACAGTCAAGCCTAGAATCAGAGGAACCTTTTCCATCTTCTCTGTGTTTTCTTAATAAAAAAAGAGCAAAAAAAAAAAAAAATTTCTAGAACCTCTGCCTTTGTTCTCATTTGGATCCTATTTCCAAGGGGGAAAAACATTGCAAAGGAAAATAACAAAGATTTTCAAGTTCAAACTCCACACTAGTATGTCTGTCTCCCAAGTCAAGCACTGACCACACAGCTCTGTCCTTGCCAGTAATGTGTCAGGCTACAAGATCCTTGAGGCCAAGAATCATAAAGGGAGCCCTGCATGGGCCAGATTACAAATGAACCTTGGAGTCAGCCAAGATCCAACACCTCCCAGAAACGCTGAAACCAGAAGCCATATCTCTGCAGCCCAGGGACCCGTGAACACACTTGGTCAGAATGTACATGATGCCTGCAGGCTTCAGGGACCTGGTTTACCAGATGAAGAGGGTCCAAAACGATCCAGTTTCTTCTCAAATTAGTGTGTAGGTTTAATGTAAGTCGAAACAAATCCCATGAAATAAAATTAGATTGAAAAGACTGAGTTGGCAGCCATAAAGAAGAATGAAATTATGGCATTTGCTGGTAGATGGATGGAACTGGAGAATATCATGTTAAGCAAAATAAGCCAACCCCCAAAATCAAAGACCAAATGTTCTCTGTGATATGTGGATGGTAACTCACAATAAGAGGGGGAAGGTAGGGAAGAATAGAAGTACTCTGGATTAGACAAAGGGGAATGAAGGGAAGGGAGGGGGAATGAGAATAGGAAAGATAGTGGAATGAATTGGACATTACTATCCTATGTACACATATGATTACACGACCAATGTAATTTTACATCATATACAACCAAAAGAATGAGAAGTTATATTCTGTATATGTATGATATGTCAAAATACATTCTACTATCATGTATAACTAATAAGAACCAATAAAAAATTAAATTAAAAAAGAGAAAAGACTGAGTTGGGTACAGTGGCATGCATCTGTAATTCCAGCAATTGGCGGGGAGTGGGGTTAAGGAAAAAAGATCACAAGTTGGAGGCCTGGCTCAGCAACTTAGCAAGACTCTGTCTCAAAAACAAAAAACAAAAACACAAGGCCAGGCATGGTGGCACATGCCTAAATCCCAGTGGCTCAGGAGGCTGAGGCAGGAGGATCACAAGTTCAAAGCCAGCCTCAGCAACAGGGAGGCACTAAGCAGCTCAGTGAGACCCTGTCTCTAAATAAAATTCAAAACAAGGCTGGGGATGTGGCTCAGTGGTAGAGTGCCCCTGATTTCAATCCCCAGTACCAAATAAATAAACAACAACAACAAAGGTTGGGGACATCAGTGGTAATGCAGCCTGAGGTATTTGATCCCAAGTACAAAAAAAATGCAAATACACACACACACACACACACACACACACACACACAGGACTAATGAGCAAATATGCCAAGAAATTTTTAGTGGGAGGATAAAGGCGCAGAAATTGGAATGGGACTTACCCTTCCACATGCATGTGTCACAGAGCTGGAAATAACAGTTTATTCACCAAATGTTACTGGGCCTGAGGGCAAATTATTGATAAAAAAAAAAAAAGCATTAAATTTCCTTCTTCCTTCATAAACTACCTGCCAAATGATTCCAAATGAATTTAAACAGTAATCTGTAAAACTGAAACCACAGACATTTAAAGAAAATATGAATGTGTAGTTGTTTGAGGACTTGGAAAGATTTCTTCTGTGCACAGAAGCCATGAAAGGAATCCAGAGGAAATGTACAAACAGTAGACTATGCATGCAGAAGGGTAAAGCTTTTGGATGGTAGGATGATGAGTGTTGAGGTGCCTCCTGTATTCTGACACCTGTGTGTGGAGGTCAGCTAAAGGCCAGGGCTGGTCCTGTACAGAGGCAGCTGCTGACTACAGCTCTGGGCCAGGTGTGGGCTTTTGGCTGACTTTGGGAGACTCAAAGGTCCAGGTGCAATCAACCATGCAGCAGCCCTCGGTTACCACCCAGGAAACGGAGGACAGACATTGGCCTCCATTCATTTTTCAAAAGTATTCTTGTAAGCCAGTCATAATTTAAATGCAATGGGGAGTTAGCTATCTGGGAAAAAAAATAATGTGACAATTTCTCTCACCAAGAAGAAAAATGCTTCATAAAACAAATTGAATTTCATCTAGCTATTTAAAGCAGCTACATGTTTGGGTTTCTGAATTTTGAATTTCTGATCTAGCAAATAAAATTCTATCTGTATCGTAAAAACCAAAATATCTTTTTATCCCATTCCTTGGGTTGATCTATTCAATTAAAGGAAATTCTTCATTAAAACAAATGTTTCCAAGTCTGATTTTTAAAATGACTCAAATTCTGAGAATTTCAGGCAAGTGGGGGATTGCAGGCTAATATCTACCTCTGTGAAGTGTTACTTGGCCACGTGTTGTCATCAAATAAAAATGACATATAAACTCACAGCAGTAATTACGATACTTCTTGAATTCATTTCTCATTTGCATACTGTAAATCTCAACAATATCATTTAAGTCAGTCTTAAGATGGTTTTAAAATATATATCAATACGCTTTTTTAACCTTTTCTACCCAATATAGAATCAGAGGTTCTCAATTAGAGTCCACCAATTTGGGGGGGTATTCAAAATTAGTAATGGAGGTGTTGATAACCAAAGATTCCTGACCAGAAATATAATATCTCATACAGGCTGAAAAAAAATATATATATATATATATCCTCACTTAAAAAATAAAATCCAACTGGGCTGTGGATGTAGCTCAGTTGTAGAACATTTGCCTAACGTGGGAGGCCCTGGTTTCACTGGGAAAAAGAAAAACAAAAATATAGCTCTATTTTCTTAGAGTCTTTAACAAAATAGCTCTATTTAAAATTTTACCAAAACATTAGAGAGTTTAAAAACAGTTTCTACTACAAAAAGCAGTGTGGTTTAATCATTCATGCATTTAATGCTCTTGAGTCCTTTCACTGGAAAGGACTGCATTAACTTGGGTGGTTCTGTTCACACTCTGTAGAATCTCCACACTTCTGGTTAACACTAGAAATGCTTAAGCTGGAATACCCTGGGTCCTGACCAATCACAATAGACACTGGCCATAAACCAGCAGGCTGAAAGTTCTAGATTGTCCAGTTTATCAGCACAGCCTCTTTCTTCCTCCTCCCCAGCTTCACAGTCCCCTTCTCCACACCCCCTAGACATGAGCTTCCCAAATTCCACCTTCACCCCTTTCCTGCTTGACCTGTGGTTTCTCCCTGGGCAAGTTCACCTATTCCCGATTCTCTCCCTGCTGGGCCCCAGGGACTCCCTGTGTTTCTTGTTGCTTATTGAACCTTTCTGTCAGTGACATAGAGGACTCTTAAACTCAGTGGGTTAACAATCACACTCAGTATGTATTTCCTCCCTACCCTCTTGCTTGGTCACACATGCAAAAACATAAAAGTGTGCATGCACTCATAGACACTCTCACACACACTCTCCTGAACTCCTTGGCTTGACTCAAAAGTCATTATCCTTTCAATTATCTACCTCACCTCCCTTTGGTATCCCCACCCCACCTTGTAGGTCTATTTTGCACAAAACACTCCTTCCCTTGACTTCTGTGATACCACCCTATTTAATACTTATCTCTGAATAAGACTCCTTGCTTTCCATACTTTGGAAAACTCTATGAAACAAATCTTGAGATTTACTCAGCATTAGAAAACTAGAATTGTCTGAGATGAATGTTAAATTTATGCAGCTTTCTTTTTGATTACTGTATCTATCACCTTTCATGGGGCTTCTCTGCTAGCCCACAATTCTCCTTTGAGTCACTGAAATACAAACTCTGCTTCCCCACTTCACCTTCTCTTTAATTGCAATTGAGCCTGAATAGCCAAGGTTACAGATCTGTGGAAGGTTCCTTAAGAGTTCAGTTGCAGGCAAATCTTAGAAGCAACCAATTTCAAACAATAGGTGCATATGAACATATACCTCCTGGAATGAAGGATCCACTGTTAGCAGCCCCCAATTCATATCACCCTCGTTTGAAACTGGGTGCATCTATGTCGGTGTTTGCCTGCAATCTACTGTTAGGGCACTTTTCAGGAATAAATGTAAACATGAACCACCTAGTGAATGCACATGGCCAGTACCCAGGGAGAAAGGGAACTGAAAACTCATTGAGTAGGTCTATATTCTCATTCAGTGGATGTGATAAACCAAGATGAAATGGTGCTCTTACTACAAGAATCCCAGGGTTTCCATCCCATATGCACAGCTGCATTTGAGACCATAAGAATTGGAAAGGCTGGTTTGCTGTGCTCTGCCCAACCCTCCAACAAGCCCTTCTGGGTAGGATGAGGGCAGCTCCCGAGTCCCAGATCTGATCAAAACCCGGGGAAATGATTCATGTCAATCAGATGCACAGAGCTGGCAAACCAATAACTGATTCCAAATTTACAAAGAAGGATTACTATGCCTGCCTAATATCTGGAGCTTTGTTTTACCACCCTGAGTACTCCTAGCGGATGGGCTCCAGCTTCCTTGGAAACTGATCTAATCAGCTACAAATTTTGGGTGAAGATTTTTGGCACTATTTCCCCACGTGGACTCTATTGGAACACTGGATTCAGAAAAGACTTTGCGGGAAAGTGTGTTCTGTGGCCAGATGAAGTTGGTGAACATTCCCCATTCCACACTATGATGTCATCCTAGAGTCCCAATGCACATTATAATAATAAAGATTCTGAGAAGTCCTGCCTTTTTACAAAGGCAGTTTATCATTAGCATTTCCTAACTTATTTTACCACTGTATCTCTACTAATTCTTTAATAAAATTGCATCCTAACACACAGCTTGGTGTCTCCTGTTCTAGACCATGTTGCCTGGAGTCTGCCTTGGAGCACGTCTACCTTTAGCAAGTCTAGCTGGGATGCAGCAGAATGACTTGGATCCTGGCTCCAGCCTTGGTGCTTTGACCCCTTTGTGGTTCCATCTCCTCACCAAATAATGCAGTTAAGGTTATTTTTGTGAGAAACAATTGAGCTACTATTTTTAAAACTATTTTATAAAGCGCCATGAAAATATTATTTGCTTTCCCAAGAGGGACCTAAGTATGACCTTCCTAAGTATATACTTCTTTCTGTGTAAGTCCTCAAAGTGCTTTGAAAAAGCGATAACTTGTCCATTCATTTATTCAACACTTAACTCCTTCAGCAGTAGGTCCTAAGGCTATGATACGATTTTGAAACCTAGCAAGTTCTTAGACTTCAGCAAGTGGAGTCCACTGAATATTACCTGGAAGGGATACATATACACATGCACATAAGGAATTCTGATGGCACTAGGGGGTTGCCTTTCCAGGGAAAGGAGGAGGAAGTCAAGGAAAACTTCCTTGCTGAACCTATTAGGATTCTTGAAGGATCATTAGATTAGGTGGGATGGATGTACAAGAGAAGTAGGCAAAACATCAAACTGACATAATGTAGGGATTATGTGAAGAATGGGCCCAATTAATGTGGACCTCCCCTTGACAGATGAGAAATGACTAGTCTGTCTCCTCCAAATAGAGGATGAGGGTTTAGCCCAGTAAGGAGGTTGTTTCTGAAAAGTGAAACTCCTCTTTAGAGTAGGTAGTGGGTGAGGACACCTTTAGATAAGAGAGCTGCTGGGATGCTCCTTCTCAGCAAGCACACAACTTGTCCTAGAAGGAGCCATGGTTCCCCACCTTTCCTACTCTAGAGGTCAAGTGTGGGCTATTTATTATAAGGATTTCTCTTCTCTGTTTAACTGTCTGAAGGAGAATGTCTCAGACAGGGAGGTCCTGGTCGGTCTTCCCCAATGTCCTCAGCCTCCAAATATCAAAAGCAAACCCCAAAGCTTATGTCAACTGCCTTCTCCCCCAAATCCCACATGCCAAAGCCCCTCACCACTCAGACCCCTCCCAAACCACAGCCTGTGACATCCCCTAAGGAGGTGAAAGCATGAAGAATGTACCCATGTCCCAGAGACATGAGAAACCTGAGGCATAATGGGAAGTAAGTACCTCTATAAACACTTATCAAAACATCCTTCTATGCTTGAACTAGAGACAAAGTCAATAGAAGCTCCAGAGTCAACAAACATGACTAGTTACCCAATCTGTGGCATGCCATTGTCCCCCCTTAAAAACCACAGAGTGGGGAAACCAGACAAATGGGAGAGAGGGGGGATTGTAAACGACTGCTTCCATTGCACAATGATGCAGCATCATAACAACCCATCTTTATTTAAAATGTTGATCATGAATTGTTTATCATGAATATTTTTACATTCTGTTTCTTTTTTAAAAATACCACATTAAAATACTAAACTTAATTACTGAGTGCTGTCAAATGTTTATTTTTGCTTCAATATTTATAAAGTCCTGTTGGTGAAGGAATGCTCTGAAGTTTTCTTATGGATCACAACATGTTCCTAAGAAACCCCAATGTGCCAAAAAGAGCGGTTACAATGTGTGCAGGGGTTTGTGTGCAGCCTCTTCTGCTGAACTAGGAAAGCCCCTGGGATCTGAGAGCTCTGAGAAGAGAGGCGCCTCTCAGGGCCCAGGGGCTGATCTTGCCCTGTATTTCTTGGCAACATGTCACAGGCTTTAAAGCTTAAGTCCTGGAAGCCCGGCGGTTCCCCGACCATCCAGGGGCGCGCCATCGCTGGTGGGTGGACACCGCACTCGTGGAAGCCGAGGCCGAGGGTGGAGGCCGAGCCCTGAAGGGGGCAAGGAGGCCTCAAATGGAAAAGTGGCCCCGTTCCTTCCCGGCAGGAACCCAGGACTCCTCCTCCGCCTGAGGCGACTCCATCAATCACTCAGGCAGTCCAAGCGCCCCCTTCCCGGGCTCGCTGATCCTCCCGCTGGGGTCTCACCCGGTGTGTGTGACTCGGGGCCCAGGTCCCAGACACAGGCATAGGGCATACTTGACACGCCGCAGGGGGCCGCAGGTAGAACTCAACAAAGGTCCCCAACTCCCCACTCCCGTGCACGTGCACAATCACACACACAGGAACACACACACCTGCACCTCCCGCCATCGAGCCTGCACCACCTGCAGTTGCCACTCACCCAACCCCCGCAGAGGTGTGCGGAGGCCACCCAGTGACCCTTCCTAGACCAGAGGCCGCCTTGCTCTGGGGAACGTCACCCTGTTCTCAATCCCGACCTCCGGAGTCCCTGATGCCTCCTCCCCCATCCGTCCCCTACGACCTGGGGAGAAGGCTCGAGGGCTCTCTCCCGTAAATCTCCTCCAGATAAGGAGAGTGTGAGGTAGCAACTCTAGCCTGGAACCCCCCCAGCTTCGCGACCAGGTGCGGGCACAGGGGGTGGGGTCTCCGCAGCTGCCGCCCCTTACCTCTCGCGGGCCCTCCCCGCAGGTCCCCGAGGCGGGGGCGACCGGTGGCCCCGCAGAGGAGCGCGGGGCTGGGATTCCCCGCCCTGGAGGAGCAGGAGGAGGAGGAAGAAGAGGAGGAAGAGGGGGAGAGGGGAGGAGAAGGAGGACGAGGGGAGGGAAGAGCTTTGTGTTTGCCTCCCGCCCTCCCCTCGCCAGAAGCGCTAGCCATCCCCCCTCCTCCCCCAGCCACCCTCCAGACTCCCCGAGATGGGGCGGGGGCGATTGGGTAGGAGATGGCGAGCAAAGCGCCTGCGCGACCCCAGGTCTAGCCATTCCCTTACCATCCCCCGGTACCGCCCACCCTCCGCCCCTCCTGACGTCCGCCCCGGGCACTTACCCGGTTACCAGAAATCCAGTCTGAGGCCAGAAGAAACTGAGATCCGAAAGTTTTATCTAGCCCGGAGCAAACTTGGCTGGACCGCCTTGCAATCCGCCTCGCGCCGCCGCCCCTTTCCTTTGCACTCCCCACGGAGGGCCCGAGTTTTGTTCTTGGAAATTTTTCCCATCCTCCTTTCTTTAGCAGAGACGCTCATCCACTTCGGGTAACAAGCGCCGCCGCCCAGCTTCGGATCCGGGATCAGCAGCGCAGGCTGGGGAAGCCTCACCCGGCAGCCGGGAGGCCAGCGCTCTCTGCGGTCCTTTGTCCCAGGCAGGATCTTTAGCATAGGACATGCTCTAGGAGCTCTGGCGACGGCTGCGGCCCCGCTGAGGGTAGTCTGTAAGATCCTAGCTGGCGAGGGGACTGCTTAGGGTTGAATGTGTGCTGGGCTGCCCGGCCCCGCCTGGCCCTGACTGAGCGCGAGAGGCCGGCAGCGGAATGTGGTTTGGCCCTTTGTAACCCCACTGGAGGCCGCTCAGAAAGGCATGCAAGAAGGGAGGTGCGCGGCCAGTTCCCCACTGGGAACCAGCTGTTATTTTTTTCTGAGTCAGGCGGGTCCTTGGTCATCTGCTGAATTTTCTCCCTTCCTGAGGGGTACAATTCCTTTGGGGGATAATTGGTGACAGTGTTAGAATTACCATACTAGCCTGTGTCACAAAGGGAAGCTCACAGGTGTCAAAGAGACCCTGTTTTGCACAGAAATGGAAAAGAAACTGACAAAGGCTTTATTTTTGTTTTTGTTTATGCAGATCAGTAACAGAGGGAACTTGGATTTCCTTGCTCTTTGGTGCTTGTGAATAGTGGCTTTTAAAAATCTCAATATTTATCAGTTATTTGTCATTAGCTCAGGTTCCGCAAAACATAAGCTGCTGCGCTCCTCTTCATGTTTCAAGAAATTCATTTAGTGAACAGTGAGTACCTGCTATGTGCCAGGTGCTGTTCTAATGCTTGGGATGTGTTGGGGAGTAAAAGAAAGATCACCCTGCCCTGGTCCAACGGACGTTCTTGAGGACTAGGCTGGAGACAGAAGGGAAGTCATGAACGTCAATAAGTAAATTATCTGGAATTTTAGAAGATGTTATAACAGAGACTTAGGCTGCTTTTGCTAAAAGCACTCTCTTCATTTAGGCCTATAGATGCCCAATGGCTAACTGAAGGCAGGACAAAGCCTGACATCTCTGCCTTCATTTTGTGTCTGTCTCCTTTTTATTACCTTAAAGTTTGTGACCCGCTCAGCTCATCAGATAGATATGTTGATACTTAAGGGGTGTAATGCAAGATCATTTGGCACTTAAATTACCTAACCTAGCTCATCCACCTTCAAAACTGAGGGCATATAGATCAGAGTAACTAAGATATGTTGAAGATATGTGAAGACATTCAATTGCC
Source organism: Marmota marmota marmota (assembly GCF_001458135.2). Classification (NCBI taxonomy): domain Eukaryota; kingdom Metazoa; phylum Chordata; class Mammalia; order Rodentia; family Sciuridae; genus Marmota; species Marmota marmota. Next base: position 43,959,831 of record NW_026000026.1, on the reverse strand, counting down.
AGACCCCTGGAGTGACAACTAAAAGTCTTCAGTCATTGCCTTATGTCTGCAGTCACCTTTGATTCTAGGAACAGCAGAGCCTCACAGATCACCCCATGATAAGATCACCCTCTGAATGGGGGACAATTACCCCATGACAGGAACTGAGGCTTCCCTCCTAAGGGCAGGAGCAGTCATCTCCTGGGAAACAGGTTGCCCTCTCAAGTGATACAAAATTCTCCAGGGCCACCTCATAGAACCAGTCCTGAGATAATGATTAACCAGATCATGGTCTAACCAGCATGACTTACTCTACCAGCTGTGCAAACTCCCAACCATGCAAACCCCCAACCCATCTTTATTCCAATTTTCCAAACAACCTCTGAGTTTCTGTCAGTTCTTTAAAGATAGATCTTTGATCATTGTACCCCTATATCTGTTCTTTCCAAGCATGGCCATGACTCAAGCACCTTTTTTGTCTTTCTAATTGGCACATAGACATGAGTGACCACCAAAAATATATTTCAGCATAACTTAAGAGGGGCAATTCAGAAGAGCTACAAATTTCTCCATAACAGGACACCTGGGGCTTCCTTATCTGCTTAGGAAAGATCTTTTCATAGGAGGGGATGGGGTCTGACACTTGGCCCAAACAGAATTGCCACAGGTGGTCTTCTGATGACTATTACCTGGAAGACTTCATCTGCATAATGAGACCTTTGCTGGGTGCATTTGCCTCTTCTCACCCTCCCAAGACTTGTATTGTCACCTCCTTTACAGTGGTCTCAAGCCTCTTTTCTTTCTGTAGCTCAAAATGTTATTGAAGCTTCAACTATCAGGCCCTTTCTTTGAATCTCATACTTGGCATATGGCTCCCATGTTTCTGCACATTAATAAATATCTTTCTTTTCTTTTCATAAAAGAAATATGCTTTATTTTTCCTGTTAATGTGTTTATTGCTAGTTTATTTCAAAGACTAAAATTATTGAAACTTAAGAGGTGACAGAATGGTAGTTATCAAGAATACAAACAATAATGAGTGTTGGTGAGGACGTGGGGGGAAAAGGCATACTCATACATTGCCGGTGGGACTGCAAATTCGTGCAACCAATCTGGAAAGCAGTGTGAAGATTCCTCAGAAAACTTGGAATGGAACCACCATTTGACCCAGCTATCCCACTTCTGGGTCTATACCCAAAGGACTTAAAAACAGCACAGCATACTATGCAGTCACGTCAATGTTTATAGCATCTCAGTTCACAACAGCTAAACTGTGGAAGCAACCTTGATGCCCTTCAATAGATGAATGGATAAAGAAACTGTGATATATATATATATA
>NW_026000026.1:43948761-43958380 GCF_001458135.2 Marmota marmota marmota | reverse complement strand
TTAGGGCGTTCCCAGTTTAGGTTCCAGGTTTAAGGTTTAAGATTATTCCTGCTGGGAATAGGGCGTATCCTGCTGCCTAAGTTCCCCTTGAGTTCTCACGGGATTCAGACAGTATATCTTGGGAGACAGAAGCCCAGTGGAGGTGGATTTGGGCAGAGAACGTGGATTTGGGCAGAGAACGTGGATTTCCCCAGAACGTGTTTGTATACGGCTGGTGTGAGTTCGGGAATAAAGAGTTGCTGTTTGAATCTACAAGCTGTGTGGTGGCTCGTGATTTTGTGCCCAGCCAGACTGCGGCATGACTGCACATATGGTGGGATGCTACATTGTGTACAACCAGGGAAATGAAAAGTTGTGCTGCAATTGTGTGCAATGAATCAAAATGCATTCTCCTGTCATATAAACCTAATTAGAATAAATAAATAATAAATAAATAAATAAGTAAAGGGGGGCATTTTATCACTGTAACCAAAGTACTTGACAAGAATAACTTAGGGAACAGAGATTTATTTTGGTTCAGTTTCAGACGTTTCGGCATATGGTCAACTGGCTTCATTGCTTTGGGCCTGAGATGAGGTAGAATGTCATGGCAGAAGGGTGTGGTGCAGGAAAGCTGTTCACCTCATGGCAGCTGAGAGGCAGAGAGGGAGCAGAAGATAGATTGCCTATAGGCTTTTAGAAATGGGGACCTCAGAGAAAGGGATTCTGCCACTCCACCCTAGGCTAAAGCTTTTTCTGTTTCATTTGATTTGTTTGTGCCTATCTGACTGGAAGGACCCACTCATACTTGGATGCCGATACATTCTGTTGTTGCCCCAAGCTCTTCCTTCACAGCTCTAACATTAGTCAACCCCAAAGAGTTATTCTGAACCCAAGCAATTCTTTTGTTTTAAGGAGCAAGTACAGGACAAACTCAGGTTAAAAAAAGCACATTAAATATCCCATTATGGGAATAAGAAACTAAAATTAAACACTTTCAGTTGAGTCAGAAGAAGAGAACAATCAAGAGAGACTTTTTAATGAAAGTTAACTATCAAAAGAGTATAAAAAGCCCTAGACAGAGAGCTACCAACAGTACCCTCTTTGGGACCTCTCCCATGCTGCTGATGTGTTCCTGATTGCTTCTAATAAATCTGCTACTGAGTTCTTACCCTCTGTCGTCTGTGTACTTCATTCTCTTCATTCTTCTGGTGTATGAGACAAGAGTCCTCCAGTGTCCACACACCCTGTGTTACAGGAAAGGGAACAGGAACAAGAAATACCCTTTTAGGGTACGCTTCCAGTGACCCACTTTTTCCAATCAGGCCCCATCACCTACAGTTTCCACCACCTTCTAGTAGTTCATTCAACTAACAGTGGATTAATTTACTGATGGGTTCAGAGCATTCACGATCAATCACTTCCCCAAAGCCTCACCTCTAAACATTGCTGCACTGGAGACCAAGCCTTCAACACATGAGCCTTTAGGGGACATCCAGCTCTAAACCACAACAACTGCTAATACCCAATAGTGACGTAAGTGTCTGAGTCCAGCTCCAACAGGGGGTCTCAGGAGACAAATGGATGGTGAGGAGTCGGCGAAAGGGGGTGGAGAAACAACACAGATACCAAAGTGAAGATGCTGAATCCCAATCTTTACTTGTGAAGTTAATCATATATACTTTTCATTTTGGCAGGCTCACAGTACTTTGTGGTTACAAAACAGGAATCATTATTCAAAGAAACAAAATATTACATAGCTACAATTAGATAAGAAGAATGTATCTTGGCTTATGCATAAGCAAGCATTTTTACTTTCAGTTCGTGTTTTGCTTTGAGCTGTTTCTGCTTAGTTAACTTTTAATAATAGTTAGAAGTGTCCCAGACTATTGGCCTATACCTTGACTATTCTTTCTTGACTTACTGACTAGAATCGGCGCCACGGTTATGGCAAGTGGTTAACTTGAAAAGAGAGGCTACTAATTTTAATCAAATAAGAGCAAGAGCACAAACCATTGTGCACAGGAACAAGAACAAGTTTCCCAGTACTAAGCACTAATCTGTCTTCTTAACATTAATTCTTCTTCTCTAGATTTTAATTTAACTTCTCAAAAACTTCCTTGACTGTTTTTCCTACAGGGGGTTTTTCATTAAACATTAGCAATTTACGCTCCACAGCTGAATCATTGCATTTAGAGCAAACAGATCTATTCTTTAGAAGTAGTTGCATTAATTGGGAAAATCATGTTTTTTCCTTCATACTTAATGGTCATATGAGAAGTCGCAACTATACTTATTAAAGGAATACAAAAACAAAGCAGCCCATTCCCAGAAACATACTGCGCTCCTCCAAAGGATGGACACCTTGTGCCAAACACCTCAGTAGGGCCTTGCCATTGCCTGAGTCAGGGGATGGGTGCAGCATGTAGGCACTGGGGCTACAGCTATGAACCAGACAAAACACCTTGCCCTGTTGAAATTCACATTCTAATGCAGAAGGAGAGACTATAAATCAGACAAATAGAGTTATGAGCTATGAGAAAAACTAACATGGAAAGAGAAAGAGAGAGTGCTGGGGATGCTGCAATTTAAATTAGAGACTTCAGTCAGAGAAGACCCCAGAACTACAACAGTATAAAAAAACTAACCCTAGTCCTTATGTGAACTCATCTCCTATTTGGTAGGTTTGACCTCCCATCCCAGGGGCCCTAGACACATGGGAGTAGCCACTCCAGTCATCTGCAGAAAGCACAAGTGTTCTTGAGACACTTTTGTCAGCAGGGTACCAGCTAGCCAAGGAAATGTCATTTCTAATGAAGTTATTCCTCCTTTAAAGCAAACCAAGCAGCAATGATTCTGGAAGCATTGCTCAAAGCTGGCAACTCAGCAATTTGTTTCTCTCCTCTTTTGAGCAGGGCAGGAAGAGATGAGTGTTGTGTGCCCAGGAAAGAGCAGCTTAGTACTCCAAGGTTTAAGCTATAAAGTAAGTGTAATAACAATTGTGGCAATTATTATCATTTAATGGTTTGTGCTAGTGCTGCGTGAGATTGTCTTGTTCCATTCCATAGCCATCCTGAGACAAAGAGATTATCAGTGGGGAGTTAACATTTCCAAGTATTAGAAATTTCCTAGTAGATATGGTAGTTAGAAATACCTGTCATTCTCTTAAAGAGAGAGAAGGTGGTTCTTAGTATTGATGTGGATATATATGAATTTTTTTTCATTGTGTCTTTGTTTCAGAATCTAAAAGAATGAAGTACCAGTGATCATCTCTAGAATATGAATTTTTGGGACTTTCACTTCTTGAGTTGTATGTTTATGAACTGTTTGGATGTTTAAAATGGTGTATTAAGGTTTTGTTAATCCAATAAAGCATTAATTTTATAGGTTGAACTTTACACATAAAATTACAAGTATAAAAGTAAACATATAAGCACCCAATATTTTGATGCCCTCTTTGATTTCATTAATTAAATCATTTAAAAATGTCTCAGTCAGATTTCTGTAGCTGTGACAAAATGTCTGAGATAAATATAAGGAGGAAAGACATTTTGGCACACAGTTTCAGAGGTTTCAATCCATGATGGTGTGGCTCCATTGCTTTGGGTCTGTGGCAGGGTTGAACATGGTGGCAGGGAGCATGTGGTGAAGCAAAGCTGTTCATCTCATGGCAGCTGGGAAGCAAAGAGAGGGAGCCCCAATATTCTTTTCAAGTGTACGTCCCCGATTATCATCATGAGGGGGTCTGAGGAAGTCTTTCCAGAAGCAGAGGAGATCTCTACTCAAAACTTCCAGGCTTTTAATTTTTTTTATTTGTTCCTTTTAGTTATGCATGACAGTAGAGCGTATTTTGACATATTATCTATACATGGAGTATAGCTTCCCATTCTTGAGGAACTTCCCATTCTTGTGGTCATGTAATCAAATATGAACATAGGAAAGTTACGACCAATTTATTCTACTTTCTGTCTCATTCCCATCCCATCCCCCTTCCTTCCCTTCATTCCCCTTTGTCAAATCCAATGAACTTCTAGTCTCCCCCTGCCACCCCAACTCCAGGCTTTTACTTCTGGGAAACTGAGGCAGTACAAAGGTCCCCCATCAAACCCTGCTTCTTTTTTTTCACATTTTTTATTAGCTACACATGACATTTCAATGATCTTGGTAATTCATATATTTGAATCAATTGCAAACCCTGATTCTTGCAATCAAGTCAGAAAATTTCAGACATGTTGTTCAGAGGAACAGGCATGAGTTTATTGAAGAGACAGGAAAAGGAAAAGGGGACATTCTCAAGAGAGAGGGGGATCCTCTCAGAAAGGAGAGAGACAATGTATCTCTCCTATATGCCAGTTTTTATTGGGGATCCCAGAAAAGTTTTCAGAGTCACACCTAGGTCGGTCTCTTGATTTTTGACAGACAGCAGGGTGATAATCAGATTTCCTAGTGCCCACTGCCAAGACAACTCTAGGTCACCTTGGCCCAGGGTGACTGGCTCTAATTGGATTCCTTTTTCTTTTCTTTTCTAATTGGATTCTTAACCATGAATTTTTACAGATATTATGGTTAGGAGGAATTATCCTTATCTCCCTGAGCTCCAGGATCTGGTCTGTTAAAAGGGTCACAGGTTAACTTAGTTTCCTCTTATCCACATTATTTTTGGTCTGCAGATAATAGTTAGTTTGTGGAGGAATATGACATACCTTATTCAGTTAAGTCAGGCACGGCTGCAGATAAATTGCTTCTTGGAAAAGAAAGCATGTGGGGATCAGCACAGTAGGTCCGTTTTATAGAATTATTCCCTTAACCTCATGTTCCCACCATTGGCATCTGTCTGTCTCCTATCAGTAACATAGTAGGGTCATGGGCTTTCTTTGAATTGCCTATAATGAACAATCAAGTGACTTGTAGGACAACAACAGGTGTACTAATCCTGAGAATAAACAGGTGGAAACAAAGGAAGTCTATTAAGAAATTCATCAATGGGGACAACTCCTGGTGGGCTCTATTAGGTCACTGTAAAGTCAGGGCTCCTGGTCACAGGTTTCTCAGTGCATTTCAGAAAATAAATTTCCTTAATAGCACAGAGGCACTAAGATAAAACCTGCCCAATCATTGACCCCAGCACTTGCATTAACAGAATTGACTTGTAAAGGAAGGCCCCCTGAATAGGATGGTCACCATGACAATTCTGGAGAGGAACAACCAGGGTCAAAACCCACCCCCTTCCATCCTGAAGGAGAAGGAAAACTGCTGATTGGTAAAGACTACAGAAGGTGGAACCCAGTTCTAACAAACGTCAAACAGCAATAAATTTGTGGGCAGCATTGTTTCTTTTGTTGTTCTCTACTTGGAGATTTCTCTCTCTCTCTCTCTCTCTCTCTCTCTCTCTCTCTCCTCTGCCTGACTTAAGTGAATAAGATATGTCACATTCCTCAGCAAACTACCTATTATCTGTAGGAGAAATGAAGACCCAAAATAATGTGGATGAGAGAGAGAGAGAGAGAGAGAGAGAGAAAGAGAGAGAGAGAGAGAGTTCTGTGTTCTGTACTTGAGTTTTACTTTACTGTCATTTTATTTTCCCTTATAAGAAAATTCTCCTACTCGGTTTTTTGTGTCTAACTTTAAATTTCCTCTTGTCAGGACACATGTACAGAGGTTTGGGGCTTCAGGTTCCTACCCTCCTGTGACAATGTCACAGAAACAATCTAATGACCCATTAGGTTTTAGCAAAAAGGAAGAGCATTGTTAGTAAGTGAAAGGTGAAGGTAGACATTCTCAGAGAGTGAGCAGCAGCCTTGGGCTCTTCTTTGAGGGGAAACTTGGCAAGGTGTAGGTATAGGGTGGTGGCCTGTGGATGGTTCTGGCCTGGTGATAACAAGGTGGTTTTTGGTGGTCTGGTCATTCTCAGGATCTTCAGGTCGATGTTTCCTCTATCTAATCAATAGATGATGTTGGGAATGTAGCTATGTTATAGGTGTCTTAAAATATTGTATCTCCCTTTATTTTTTCTAAAAATACATGTATTAGTATATTATGTAGGCTAAATAACAGTGCTAGAGCAATTTTCATTAAGAATGAATTTACAGTAACTAAGATTTTGAGTCACTTTACAGTAACTTTAAGATTTAGATCTCTCAAAATTGGGAGTGACAAGCCTAAGGAAAAAACCAGCCTGGGAGGGAAAAATGTCTGAGAAATTTTAGCAAAATGCTTCCAGATTAAAGTTACAGACTATTTTTCCTTCCCTTTCGTCCTCTTTCTGTTTCTCTTTTATTTCTTTTCATTCCTACCTCACAATTCCTACCTCAGTTCCTTCCTCGGGGCCCCATTTCCTAAATGTTCCACCACTTAGGATAGCACCACAGGCCAGAGACCAAGTTTTTAACACCTGAGCCTTTAGAGACATTTACGATACAAATCATAACAATTTTCAAGCATTGAGTTGTGTTACTGTTCTTTTAATTTGTGTTATTAGTTTATAGGTTCATTGCATTGTGCATTGTGCTAAGGAATGTCACTTATACTGATTTCTGCTTTTTGAAATCATTAGAACTCTCCTTGTGGCCTAGAATAAGATCGATTTTGAAAAAAAATCCTTATTTATCATATAAAAGGTATATCAAGCACCCCCCTAATCGAGTTCAATTTCAGCATATAGTAAAAATTTGTTTTTTTTAAATGAACATGAACACTAAGTAATTAAATATTAATTTATCTTGTGTATTTATTCAAAGTCTCTCTGTCATTGATTTTTACGATTTTAGTTATCAGCTGGTCTCCTAGTTTATATCTTGCTTTCTCCCCTAGCCCCTTTCCTGAATAAAATAGATTTAGGGCAGATGTGTTAACATCTTCCATTTAGACTAGAGTTCTGGCATTTTTCTTTGACTTTCAACCATTTGCATTCCAGCATTTTCATGCTGTGTTACACAGGACATAAATATTTATGTGTACTATAATTTCACTGTGGATTGCATTAGTCATCAGTATAATAAACCTCTTTGCCCCATTCAATGTGTTTGCCTGAGTTTATTCTTTGACTGAAATCAATGTCATGACCCCTCTTCCTTTACATTTGCATTAGCTAATAAAATTTTGTCCATCTTCTATTTTAAACCTCTCTGCATCACTTTATTTTAGATGAGTTCTTTTGAAGGAACATACATCACAATTAAGTTTTATTTTTAAATTCAACTGGTGAATTTGATTCAATTTCTACCATATTGTTTTATGATTTTGGGGTTTTATAAAACCCTTCCATTTCCTAAGTTCTTCTATGCCTTATGGTTAAACTGAGTGTACTTTATTTCTTTATATATTCTCCAGTTGTTTGAAAAGCATAGTTCTTATTTGAACATTCCTTTCTCTTTTTTAAATATATTTTTAGTTGTAGATGGACACAATACCTTTATTTTATTTGTTTTTATTTTTATGTGGTGCTGGGGATCGAATCCAGTGCCTCACACATGCTAGGCAAGCACTTTACCACTGAGCCACAAGCCTGGCCTCTGAACATTCCCTTTCTTCAATATACAACTTTTGACTATCCACTGGTACCGGTACTGTTATACCTTGTAGCATGATATGATGAAACATAAAATCTTTCCATTTAGTTGCTTATAATCTAAAACAAGGACAGACAATAAACACATGAAAATTAAGTATGAAAATACATGGGGCATGATGCATATCATGAAAAAAATTAAGCAGGATGTTTTGAAGCAGAGTGTCTGAGGGTTTACTTTGGACAATCAGAGAAAATTCCCTGAGAAGGTTGCTTAAACTGTATGAATCAGAAGGACCCAGACAGATTAAATATCTGGAGAGGAACATTCCAGTCTAGACAGAAGGAACAGTCAGAGTCCCCACCCTAAGGTGAGCATGCAGGAACAGGAAGAAGACCACTGTGGCTGGAGTTAAGGGACTTAGGGAGAATTATGGAAGGTTTCAAGCAGGAAAATGGCTCAGATTTGCATTTTTTAAAACAAATTTGCTGTGCTGGGTATCAACCCAGGGCCTTGGGCTTGCTAGGCAAATGCTCAACCACTGAATTATACTCCTGGCCCTTGATTTGCATTTTAAAATGATCACTATGAGGCCAAGGGAGAAAGAATGGCTGGGTGGAGATGAACAAGGAATGGAAAAAGGAAACAAGTGGGGCAGGCTTGGGGTTACCAGGGAGGAGGGATGGATTAGGCAGACAGTTAGAGATGGAGGAGGGAAGATTAAAGGCATACTCTGAAGTTTGGACCCCAGGGAAAGCATCCTTAATCATCTTCCTGGAGTGCATTTGGATGCCATTTAGATCACACTTCAGCTGAAATTAGCCATCAATAAATTTGTTAAGCTTGGAGGGTGACTTAAATTAGCAAATATTTGCTTCCATTATCTGAAAAATATATTGTCTCTTTTGTGATCTTGAACAAAACAGAAGTTATAAAGAGACAGGTGGCATGTAAAACTCTGTGTGTGTATATGTGTGTTTGTGTGTGTGTGTGTGTACCCCAGACTTTTCTGCACTTTTCGGAGGACCAGTTGTCAGGGGACACTGCAGAAGTCCTGCAGAGGAGAGGGAAAGAGAAATGACACATACACTGAGGTTTTTCCTTGAGCACCTGGGTGAATGGTGGAGTCATTTACTGAAATGGAAGAAATTTGGAGGGGAGGAAAAAATAAAGAGTTCTTGTTATCTTTAATTATTTGAAACTGCCTATCATGACTATCAAAATAAAGAAATAGATGGGTCTGCCATATACAGCGTGGAATTTATCTTGCTTTCCAACTCTCTTCTCACACCCCAGGAACTGCTTCCTCAGTCTATCTAGTCTTTGTTTATATATGCTGAACTTTCAGACAGATAGTCGTGTTAGTGGATCATTATTTTTAGACTACATGACTCATCTTTAAGGAATTATTTTTGTTTGTCTTCACATTTCAACCCAGGCCTAGTTATTGTATTTATACAACTAGCTTTCATTATCTTTTCTTTATCATGCACAATGATCTACCTTTTCATCTGCTAGATTATCACATAAAATAGTTTTTTATTTTATTTTATTATTATTGGGAATGATGTAGGACCTCAGTTTTCTGAACATATGTGCTTCTGAGAAAAATCTACTTTCTTCACGTGCAAATGAGTATGGCATTCTCATTTTCTGGGGTAGATTATCTGCAGAGATGGCCCTTGACAGTTTCTCCCATCCTGATGTGTGCATATCTGTCACTTTTCACATAAGAGGCTGGTCCTTCTTCCCTCTCCTTGAATCTAGTTTTGTCCTCTGACTTGTTTTGGCCAAATGAATGTGGCCCAGAAAGTGATGTTTGTGTGACCTTTGTCTTAGGACTTTAAAGGTCTGGCAGCTCCCATTCTTTTTTATAAACATTTTTTTTTTTTTTAGTTGTAGATGGACACAATAACTTTATTTGATTGATTTGTTTGTATGTGGTGCTGAGGATGGAACCCAATGCCTCACATGTGCTAGGTGACCACTGAGCCACAATCCCAGGCCCCCATTCTTGCTTCATTCTATTCAATACCATGAATAGAATCCTGGGATAAGCTACTGAATGGTGGGGCACCATGTGGAGAGAGAGAGAGAGAGAGAGAGAGAGAGAGAGAGAGAGAGAGAGAGAG
>NW_026000026.1:43858047-43948740 GCF_001458135.2 Marmota marmota marmota | reverse complement strand
GGGGGGGGAGAGAGAGAGAGAGAGAGAGAGAGAGAGAGAGAGAGAGTTAGTTCTGGACAGCTTTCAGCCATCCAGTTGCCCTGGCCAATGGCTTGACCATCTTGGATTATCAAGCCCTAGCAGAGCTTCCAACCAACTGCAGCCTCCTCAGTGACTTCAGCTGCCAAAGCATGGTGCAGAAGAACCCCAGCCAAGTCTGTCCAAATTACAAAAAGATAAAAATAAATAATTATTATTTGAAGCCACTAAATTTCAGAGCAGTCTGTTACAAAGCAATAGATAACTGAGACCATTTATTTTCAAAACTCTAGGGACGTTGATTCATTGCTGACATGGGGAGGAGTGTGTCCCCCAGGGGTTCTTTTGTTGGAGGCTGGGTCTTCAGTGTAGCAATATGAGGAGGTGATAAAACCTTTAGGAAGTGGGACATGGTAAAAGTTCCTTAGGTTATTGGGGGTATACCTTCAGAGGAGATTGTGGGATTCTGGTTCTTTCCTCTTTCCTTAAGTTTCCTGGTCATGTGGTGAGAGGTTCTGCTTCACTCCTACCATGATGTGCTATATTGCCACAGTCCCAAAGAAAACGAACCTCTCCCTCCCATCTTGAAATGGAGCATCTAGAACTATGAGCTGAAATAAACTTTCTTGTTTATCATTAATCACCTCAGGTATTTTGTTATAGTGGAAGAAAGCTAATGCACACCATGTGATTGTTCTCTCTCACGGGTACTCCCGTCATGGTGCCATCTGCTGTGACATTGTATTAGCAAAAGTGCCCTTGTAGGGCCAAGCAGATTTCAACACATATTTTTGGACCTCCCAAATTATAAATCTCTTTTTTCTCTATAATTACCCAGTCTTGTGTATTTTGTTATAATATTGAGAATGGATTAATACAACTGCTTTGTAATATTTAATTTCAGTGATAAGTCTAGGTTCAGCCTGATTTGCTTTTCCTCATTACTATTCATATGGCTTTTAAGTTCTTTGAGAATTTTTATTCCTCTTCCTAATTTAACTGATTCCTCAGGATAGGTTAAAGTATGGGTTTCTTTTCATTTATCTGGTGATCAACACAATAAAACTATTTGGTCTCTAAGTCTTTTTCAGTTCTAAAAAGTTTCCTTTAGTGATATCTTTGATTATTGCTTCTGTTTTAATTGTCTTGATGCCTTCATTCTAGACAAGGGTTAGTAACTACTTGACAAAAGTGGCCCTCTACCTATTTTAGCAAATAAATTTAGTAAATAAATTTTATTGGAACCTAGCCATAGCCACTTATTTACATAATAATGGTGGTACCGTTTCTTTCATGTTTCAACAATAGTTTTAAATAGTTGCAATGAGATCATCTGTATTAAGCATGTCTTATTATTATGTATTATGTCTGATGCTTTGACACCTGGGGACTTACTGGCAGTGGACTTCCTAGCCTTCCTAGAGTAGGCTAATATCAAACAGCAAACGATTCTTTCCAGCTGCTTTTCAAATGCAAACCATGCAATTTGAAGCCCATACTTCATCCATCCTTTGTGGTCTCTCACACTTGGGACACTGTCCACTGTGGGCCCAGACACCAGAAGACTAAGGATAGTAGCTATGCCCCAGAACTCACTGAAATTATTTATACTAGTCAATCCTCTATCCTGCTTACCCTGCTTTGCCTATCCCTATGAAAACCACAATAAAGGCTCCTGCCCACAGCTTCCCCTCATTCTTTCCACCTCCCAACCAACTGGTGTTTCCTGAGTGTAACTCTCCATGACTTGATGTCTCTTGGACTATAACAAAGTGTCTTTTCAATGGCAATCATCTCATTTAATGACAATCATCTATTGGTTTCACCATACACGACTAATAATAAAACTTACTTTAAAAAGTCATCTGACTCTCAAAGGGTCAGATACTACAATGTGGCCCTTTGTGAAAAGTTTGCTGACCCATGTGCTAGGACATCCATATCCTTAGGTCATGTAACTTCATTTACTTTATTTGTCTTGGCTTCACTACCAGGCATTGTTCTTGAGCCTGCTCCAATCTGTCCTTATCTCTACACAGAAATAGCATTTGTGGAAGTCAGTATTGACCTGTATGTTAAACAGCTTTTTGTCACCATGACCAAAATACGTGACAAAACCAATTTAGGAGGCTGGGGATTTGGCTCAAGCGGTAACGCGCTCGCCTGGCATGTGCGGGGCGCTGGGTTTGATCCTCAGAACCACATAAAAATAAAATAAAGATGTTATGTCCACTGAAAAAAGTAAAAAATAAATATTAAATAATTCTCTCTCTCTCTCTCTCTCTCTTTAAAAAAAAACAACTTAGGGAGGAAAGATTCATTTTGGCTCACAGTTTCAGAGATTTCCATCCATGGTTGGAGGGCTCCATTGCTTTGGGGCCGAGGTGAGGCCGAGCATCATGTGGAAGGATGTGGTGGAGGAAAGCTGCTCAGCTCACGGCAGTCAGAAAGCAGAGAGAGACCAAGAGGAAAGGGCCAGGGACAAGACTCACTCCTCAAGGACACAACTCTGTCATGCTCCACCTGCATAAAGTTTCCACCACCTCCCACTAATCCATTCAAATCCATCAAATGGATGACCCACTGATGAGTTTAGGACCCTCGGGATCCATTCACTTCCCCAAAAGCCACCTCTGGACATTGCTGCAGTGGAGAGCATGTCTTCAACACTTGAGTTTTGGGGGATCATTCAAGATTCAAATGATAACACTGTTGTGGGGGCAGGTCGCTCAGAAAACACACCAAGTCCTAGTTTTGTCCAAATTGAAGAGTTTTTATTTAACCCGCCAGCCGGCGACTGCTCCCTGCAGGACCCATAACTGTCTCTGCAAGGAACAGCCCCAAGCCTGAGCATTTTAGGATTCTTAAAGGCAAAAACTACATCTGGGTTGATGCAGCTGTAACAAGCAGGTACAGAAGCTGGACTGGGCAGTTAGCGAGACAAGGCAATGGGTACCTTGGTATTTCCCACAGGACTTTCCAGGTTGGCATAGCAGCAAGCAAGCAGAAGGGAAGTGGGTCAAAATGACCCTAGTTCAATACACCTTAGAGAATGGTTACTAACGTCTAGACAATCAATCTCTGACAATGTACATCGCCCAAGAAAAATGGAAACCAAAGGGAACGATTCTAAGTGGTATAAGAATTGATATTTTGTGTTGCCAAGTATGCTATGCTCGGTAACTACTAATGGGTACAGAGGTGGAGTTTTCCCACGGGAGAAGCATTTCTTACATGATGTGGAGTCTCAGGGTAAAATGGAGTCTGTTTGGACATTGCCCATAGAGCCTGGCCCATGACAATACCCAGATGTAGCCAGTTCCGTGAATGCTTACTTCCCTGTCTTCATTTTTCTTCACTTGACTTATTTCTCCAATGTTGCTAAGTGCTGTTTTCTCTTGGCTTCCATGCCCCCGTCATGCTCTATGGATCTGTCCCTACTTCCTGCAATGCTCTTTATTCTGCTTTCCTGGCTCTACCTGTGCCACCAGATTCCAGTTAGCTTCTCCTGTTTTCTTTCCTCCCTGCCTCCATTCACTCCAGTCCTTTCTGCCCATTTTCTTTCTCTCTGGGTAATTCATTCTTCCCTTCGCTTTAACCACTACCTCTGCAAATGATTACGAATCTCTGATGCTGGCCCTGATATTACACCCGATCTCCAAATTTCTACACCTACCGTCTTATATCTTCTATGCATCAAGACATCACAGTTGTTTTCAGTATTATCATGTCAGAATTAGACTCTAGAGTTTTAAATCTCCAAATGGTTTTTCTTTCAGTCTTCTTTATCTTACCATTTTCCTTAATTTTCTGCTTTTTATTTACTCCATACTACCAACACTGCAATCAAATCTCCCTGCTCTCCCCACAAAAGGCAGCCTGAAATTTCCCCTTTTTTTCCCTCTCACTCCCAATGCCATCAATTTGGGTCAAGCCATCCCTTCTCAAGTGAACCCCTGCAATAGCTTTCTGATTGGGATATTGCAGCTACTCCTGCCCCCTACTGGCCATTCTGCACGCATCGGGCAGAATGATGTACTTCAAAGAGAAATTGGCTCACTTCATTCAAATCTGCTCAAACCTAGGGGTTCTCATTGTTCTGAGAAGAAATCCACAGTGTCTCTCATGGCTCACAGATTCCTCATGCTCTGAGCCATGCCTCATTTTAAGTTCCATCTCTTGCCACTCTCTCCCAGCCAGTTTGCTCTTGGCTTTTCTTTGTGTTCCTTGTACACCCTGTATTTGATTCTACATCAGTGCTTTTGAGCCAGACATTTTCTCTGCCTGGAACACTCTCTTCATGGCTTTATGCATAAATACATCTTCCACAGGGCACAATTCTGAAGCCCTTTGTTTTAGTTAATTTTTTTTTTTTGTGTGTGTGTGTTTGTTTGTCTTTTGTGACCAAAAGACCTGACTAGAACAACATAGAGGAGGGAAAGTTTAGATGGGGCTCACAGCTTCAGAGGCCTCAGTCCATAGATGGCTCACTCCATAGCTTGTGCACCAAGGTGAGGCAAAACATCATGGAAGAAGGGCATGGCAGAGGAAAACAGTTCAGAACATGGCCACCTGGACGCAGAGAGAGCCCTATTCACCAGGGACAAAATACAGTCCCCAAGGGCAAGTCCCCAGTAACCTACTTTCTCTAACCACACCCTAACTGCCAAAGGTTATGGTGCAGTTAATTCATATCAGTGGATTAGCCCACTGGTTGGGTTATGCCTCTAATAATCTTGCATTGTCTCACACATGACATTTGGGGGACACCACATATTCAAACCATAACAACCTTATATAGCTGAAGATTATTTTTATGTCCTCACAGTTCAGTGATAGTTTGGCCATTTACAAAGTTCTAGATGCAAAGTTACCATTCTTTATACCTTGAAAGCATTATTCTGTTTTCTTCTTGGGTTAAATGTTGCTGTTCAAGAAGCCTGAAGTCATTTTACTTCTGGCCGTATTGTAGGTGAGCTTGTGTTTTGGAAAAGACTCAAAGACAAGTACAGGAGTTAGAAAGTTTTATAGCACAGAAAATGGAAGGCCTCGGTGTTCCCTGACGGGAGGTTGTTGGCCCAGGGAAGCTGTTGGTGAACTAACAGGAAGTGGGGCATCCTTTGTGATTGGTTAGGGGTGCATATTTTGTTTTCCCTAGTCAGTCCCTAGTTGGAAATGGGGGCAAAATTGTGGAAGTTTTCAGTTATTCTTCAAATCCTGGTAGTTTGGGACTAATGGTTATAAAGTTTATTTTTTAGATATGGTGATCTCACTTATTGGACTGACTTACAAGTACCAGGCTGGCTTCCTGGGCTGGCTCCTGTAGATAATGGCTTGGTTTTCGGAGATGGTTGCTAGAAAACCAAAGGTTGTAGGTTAGAGTTCTAGTTTTGCATAAGGTCTGGCCATTGCTCATTTGTATGTCCAGCCTTTCAGCTCCCAGAGATCATCTGCTGTTCCCTACCATGTGGCCCTCTCCATAGCCAGCTCACCATGTGGCACTCCTCCCTGGAGGCCTCTTTCCAACATTCCTCATGGCAAAAGCCTTTTGTGATGTCCTCATATTCTCTCTCTAACACCTGTGGTTGGGCAGTGGTGGTTGATTTCTGTGGGAAAGAGGTCAGCCAACAAGTGTCACAGGGTAACCAGGTTGAAACACTAGAGAAGAAATGACAAGCTTTCTTACAAACTGTTCTCTGCATGCCAGATCTGGCCCCTTCTGTTCAGTGAACAGTAATTATCCCCAATTCACCCCCTGGCTCTCTCTGGCTTTCTAATACCAACGTCAGTGAAAAAAGCTGGTCCTCAATAATCAGCTAGGCCTGCCCGGCCTTCCTTGTCTTTTCTACTGTCCTCAAGTGAGGGGTCCTGCAACTCCTAGCCCAGAGTTTCCCCATGAGTACTCTGTCATATTCTAGGACAGTGGGACCCAATGCTGACTCCATAGTACAATCACCAAATCCTGATGCCCGGGCCACATCCCAGACCTTTTAAATTAAAGTCTTTAAACTGAGACACAGGCATAACAAGTTTTATCGCTACCCAGGTGATTCTAATATATATTTATATGACTCATTATCCTAGAAGCTGCAAATTTTCCATCAGTTCCCAGTCTTGGCTGAACCCTGGAATCCTTTGAAAAGTTTAACACACACACACACACACACACACACACACACTCTAGAGACTTGATGTCTTTGGTCTGGGCTCTAGCTTGGGCATCGGGAGTTTTTAAAGCTCCCCAAGGATGAAAACCACCAACTTCACATCCAGGTAGTAAGGTGCTCATGAAGAGCAGACCTCAGTCCTCTGCTCTTTTCAGTAAGGAAAGGGGCAGCTGTCCAGTTTTAAATATTATTAAGAGAAGAGGCAGTCAGAACACCAGGATCTGTGCTGCTTTTGTTCTTCAAGTTGAAATCATCAAGAATATTAATTCAAGGATAGATCAGATTCCCCACTTTTAGGAAAATTTTTTCCAAGCAAGCAAGTTGAAACTTTCCTTTGATACCACATTTTTGCATGTGTTTGCTTTTATAAGCAGCATTAAGAGAATGTTATTCATATCCTCCATCTGGGAAGTCAGTTTGAGTTTGCAGAGCAGTTCCCAAACATCCCGTTGGTTTCAGCAGTGAGATCACTGTGCCCTAGGGTTGCCAAAGAAATCTGCATGGAGAAGTTGACACGTGGGCTGGAGTCTGAAGGGTAGGTCTCACTGGGATGGAAGAAGAGGCTGAGGCTCCAAGAGGGCACAGAGGGCTAATGGTGTGAAGGTAGGGTTATGCATGGAGTTCTGCACAACAGACAGTGCAACTCAAAGGGTATGAGGGGGTGGGTTTAGTTTTCCAACTACCTCAGTGATAAAGTTTTTCTTTTCATTCTTTTTTTTTCCAGAGGTTCTTGGCCAAATGGTTATTTTTTAAAGAAAAATTTAAATTGAATTTTAAAAAATAAATGACAGTGGAATGCATTACAATTCTTGTTACACATATACAGCACAATTTTTCATATCTCTGGTTGTATATAAAGTATGTTCACACCAATTTGTGTCTTCATACATGTACTTTGGATAATGATGTCCATCACATTCCACCATCCTTGCTAATCCCCTCCCCACTCCCTTCCCCTCCCAAACCTCTACTGTATCTAGAGTTTATCTAGCTCTCCCATGCTCCCCCTCCTTACCCCACTATGAATCAGCCTCCTTATATTAGAGAAAACATTCAGCATTTGTTTTTTTGGGATTGGCTAACTTCACCTAGCATTATCTTCTCCAACTCCATCCATTTACCTGTAAATGCCATGATTTTATTCTCTTTTATTGCCGAGTAATATTCCATTGTGCATATATGCCACATTTTTATTTTATCCATTCATCTACTGAAGGGCTTCTAGGTTGGTTCCACAGTTTAGCTTTTGTGAATTGTGCTGCTATAAACATTGATGTGG
Organism: Marmota marmota marmota; assembly: GCF_001458135.2. Classification (NCBI taxonomy): domain Eukaryota; kingdom Metazoa; phylum Chordata; class Mammalia; order Rodentia; family Sciuridae; genus Marmota; species Marmota marmota. The sequence continues at coordinate 43,941,276 of NW_026000026.1, read as the reverse complement.
CTGTATCCCTGTAATATGATGTTTTTAAATCCTTTGAGAATAGACAGAGGAGAGGGATAGCTGGGTCAAATGGTGTTTCCATTCCCAGTTTTCCAAGGAATCTCCATACTGCTTTCCATATTGACTGCACCAATTTGCAGTCCCACCAGCAATGTATGAGTGTGCCTTTTCCCCCACATCCTCGCCAACACTTATTGTTTTTTGTCTTCATAATAGCTGCCATTCTGACTGGAGTAAGATGATATATTAGAGTAGTTTTGATTTGCATTTCTCTAATTGCTAGAGATGATGAACATTTTTTCATATATTTGTTGGTTGATTGTATATCCTCGTCTGAGAAGTTTCTGTTCAGGCCCTTGGCCCATTTGTTGATTGGGTTATTTGTTTTTTCGGTGCTTAGCTTGTTGAGTTCTTTATATACCCTAGAGGTTAATGCTTTATTGAAGGTGCATGTGGTAAAAATTTTCTATCCGTAGGCTCTCTCCTCACGTTATTGTTTCCTTTGCTGAGAAGAAGCTTTTTAATTTGAATCCATACTATTTATTGATTCTTGATTTTACTTTTGCGCTTTAGGAGTCTTGTTAAGGAAATCAGATGCTAGGCTGACATGGTGAAGATTTGGGCCTATCTTTTCTTCCATTAGAACAGGGTCTCTGTTCTAGTGCCTAACTTTTTGATCCATTTTGATTTGATTTTTATACAGGGTGAGAGATAGAAGTTTAATTTCATTTTGCTACATATGGATTTCCAGGTTTGCCAGCACCATTTGTTGAATAGGCTATCTTTTCTCCAGTGAATGTTTTTGGCACCCTGTCTAGTATAAGATAATCGGTTAGTCTCTGTGTCCTCTATTTTGTACCATTGGTCTACAAGTCTATTCTGGTGCCAATACCATGCTGTTTTTGTTACTATAGCTCTGTTGTATAGTTTAAATTTTCTAATAAGTCTTACACAAACCTCTTATTGAACTCAACTTCTTCAGGTACTTTCTTTGTATATCAGAGGGAAGAACAGCCCCAGAAGACTGAAGGACTTGGAGATCCCTGACTTACATGGTGGGGAACTGTGGCTTCCACAGTATTCACTAGTGGCCTAAGGAAGTGACATCAGAGTGATTTTCATGTGCTCTGCCTTTAAGCCATCTGGAACATCACTTTTCTAGTTGAATTGAAAAAGATTGATCATATTCCACCATCTTCTGGAGTGTTTCCATAAGTCCTGTGTTTACGGCATGTTAAGTGGAGGGTGGAAATAAGAAGGGCAGCTTACTATACGAGCTCTGAGTGTTCAGTGGTGTACCTGACGCTGGAGAATGAACACATTTTGCAATTCTTATATTCCAATTCAAGTCTTAGTCCATGAATGAATTGTATCCTCTACTGGAAAATGATGTTATTTATTCAAGTATGAAATAATGAAAAAAATCACCTTATATGGGTTTGACCAGGTATTACAAGCCCTCAGAAAACTGAAATACCCCTTACCTTGTGCACCCCATCCCCACTAGACAGTGTTCCTAGCACTCCCAGTTCTCAGCCCCATCCCACCAAGCCCATCCTCTGGTAGAATCATAGAGGGATCTATTTCCACATCTCGTGTGTGTGTGTGTGTGTGTGTGTGTGTAGATGACGGGTGGTGCCATTGTATCCCTGGCATCTCCAAGTACTACTTGTAGTGAATTTCTTACCAAAACACTTTCAGAGGTGGCCAAATCAGAGTCCTGCTTGTCCTGTTGGTGCCATAACCTCACCTTATGAAGGGACACACTGGCTTCAATAGTGCTGTGAAATTTCCCCACATAGACATAACTCTTTGTTGTAAATAGTTAAGGTACGATTAAAGTGACCTGGTGTGTTGATACACTTGGCATTGTTTCAGTTTAGTTATCTGAATCACTATTGCATTTGCTTTCTAGAGAGTGACCACAAACTTGGTAGGTTAGAACAGCAGAACTTCATTCTCTCACAGCTCTGAAGGTCAGAAGTCCAAAGTCAGGCAGGGTTGGTGCCTTCTTGGGAGCTCAAAGTGAAAATATGACCTATCCTCTTCTGGCTTCTGGTGGTTGCTGGAAGTCCTTGGCATTCTTTACTTTGCAGAAGCCTGACTCCTCTGTGGTCACATGGCTTTCTCTCCATGTATCTGTATTTGGGACCAAATTTTCCTGTTGTCATAAGGACACCAGCCATTGAATTAGGGAGCACCCAAGACCCTTAGGACCTTGTCTAAGTCATATCTGCAAAGACCTTATTTCCACAGAAGATCACATTTACATATTGTGTTTTGAGGTGACACAGAAGATGAGTGGTGCCATTATATCCCTGGGATCTCCAAGTGCTACCTGTAGTGAATTTCTCACCAAAACACTTTCAGAGGTGGCAAAATCAGAGTGGCAAAATTTGACTCCCAAATAATTATCAAAGTAAGTTTCAGAATAATTACAAAAGTAAAATGTGATCAATCTTGTTATTCCTTGAGTAACAGCAAGCCTGTAAAATTTTCCCAGGTTTACTAACAGTCACAACTTTTTCAAATACAGAAAGACTAATTTATAAATACTTAGAATACTGGGAAAATGGAAAATTAATTCTCTCACCTCTCTTTAAACCCCTAAAAGGTACATTCGGGTGAAAAAATGATAAAGGCAAGTAGTTTTACAACAAATGGCAAAACAAATGTAGAAAAATCATATTCATGCAAATATGAAAAAAATAGTTTATCTCTTCTAAAAAGATAACTAAAGTTTCTCGCTACATCTCCTTTTAAGGTAAAAAAAAAACTTATTATGGAGAAAATAATCTTTGACAATGAACTGCTACCTTCATAATTCTTTTAATTTCTTTCTTTTAAAATAGTCCCCTAAAACAGAAGTTAAAAGTATACCATGTAATTTTTTTCCCCAATTTTTTACTTTCATGTACATATGACACTTTGGGAAACATCATGAAATTTTAATTCCGAAAAATGAAGCAGAAAAGCTTTAATTCAAACCAGCACAACATCTCTGCTTCATTCTGACCTCTGAACAAACTCTGCTTAGTTTTCTGAGCCTTCTTTTTCTTTCTTTCTTTCTTTCTTTTTTTTTTTTTTTGTGCAGCTTTGAATAAAATATAGGTACCATGGAGAAGAAGAAAAAAAAAAGAGTATTTTTTTTTTTTACAGGTGAAAAGAAATTGAAGTGCTTGCCTTGTGTTTGTTTGAATTAATATCTTAACTATATTTAGGGGGACTTTAAAAGGGAACATTTCAGAAAGAGAAAAGGATTTTCATGACATTTCCAGGAAACTGGAGCAATTTTAGGCTTGGCACAAACCCTTGTGAATACACAGGTGTAAGGAATGATTTTAATTGAAACTATAAGGAGTTTCACATAATTATCCAAAACTTGGAAAAAAGGCCCAGAAATGGTTAGAACTGGGATTAAGGGAAACTGCTTAGCAGACCCACCCAAGGATTAGTGTGTGAATGAGGGGAACATACCTGTCACTCACTATTTGTTATTAAAGATCTAGACATCACAAAGTTATATGCTAATTTGTGGGTCTTGTTGGAGAGGGGCAATTGATTTCTGCCAGGCAATAAAGATGATAATATCCTGTGAGTTTAGATACATGGGAGCTCATTTGTCAGTCTCATATCTAGCATTCTTTTGTTGATAGTCTTTGTAGATACCTATAAATCCCCAGATCTTCAGATTGCTTTTGAAACCACTTTTACCATCTACCTGGCTCCCGCATTAATGAATTCATAAATATTAAACCTACACATATTCTATTTTTGTGCAAGAGTCATTTTGGAAAGATTTGGAATACTATACTTGAAACAATTTTGGATTTTTAAATTTGTCTTCTTGTTCTGGTGGTGGACTAAAAGAGGTTGTTTAGAAAAGCACCAAGAGTGTATTTTCTTGTGCCAGGTCCTTGTTAATCCTGAGAAGAGACCACACACCAAAACTCCTCACTGCTTTGGTATTCTATGTGAGTCGTAGGAAATAAAAGTGCCAGAATAATATACCTCATTTGTTTTCATCTTGTACTTTTTGCAAATGTAATTCTGTAATGGCAGACCCAGCAGAAGTGAAAGAGGCAATGAACACCACTACCCACTTGTTTTGCTTTATATTTGACTTGGGGGTGCAAAATAGGGAAGGGAGAGTTGGGGTGCAGTAAGGACAGCAGGAAGTCCCTAGGAAAGGAAAACTTAATCTAGAGGAAAATTCAGAGACTGCCTGGGTTTAAGATTCAGAATGGAGCATGCAGAGAGCTGTGATTAAATTCAATTCACAAGCTGCAGAGAACGGATTTCCATTCTCACTCACATGATTGCACTTGGTGATGCCCACACAGCAGATGACAATTACTACTCCCCTGAGCATAGAAATTACCCAGTCGCTGTGCCTGTGGGTCAAGTCATCTGCTCCTCTATTTCCTGACTGTGTTTGTTTCTGGCTTTGAGAGTTGCTTGCTATTCTGCTGGGTCCCAATTATCATATCAAAATTAATAGCCTAAATGTCCTCTGGTGGGATCTGTCCTCAAACATCTTCCAAAAATTGTTGTTACATAAAATCATTCTGTTCCTTGCTCTATTTTCTGCCCATTTTTGTTAAATATGTTAACTTTCCTGGTAATTTTTTTTTCCAGAGTCTCAAAGGAGAAATCTCTTTTCTTTAAAGTGAGGCAAAGCCTTGCTGAATGAACTTCAGAAAGAAAAACATAGCATGTGTCCCCAAGTCCTCATGGAAACGGGTCAGGCCCATTGTGCTTATTAGTACAACTCAGGGATTTCTAACATTAGCAGGATATCTGACCCCATATCTGATGTGCGTCCATGTCTTAAGAAGTGAGTGGGGTGAATTTGAAAATCAGGTGAGATCCACCTTGAGTTAGATCTTGGCCTTTCAGTTGAATTGTATACATCTCCTTCTTTGTCTCTATCAAAATGAAAGCTTACTGGAACTGAAATGTGTCTATTTTGCCTTTTGCATTTCACTGATCCATTCCCAGTTCCAAATGTGCTGCTGTCTATAACTGCGGGTCCACTTTGGCAATTCTGGCAACCTGCTCTGATACTGGACAATGCAGAGAAACCCCATGGAAAAAGACTCTGCTGATGGCTATTTGTGTTCTGTAAAGCAGAATAGACAGCTACTGGCAGCACTTCTGAGACTTGAAATGTTTGTGCAAAACACTGGGGGGTCTTGTTAAAGTGCAGGTTCGGAGGCAGAAGGACCAGATGGGACCTACAATACTATGTTTCTAACTAGTTCTCAAGAGTCACTGCAGCCATTGCTGCCCGGGACCACCCTTTGAGAACCAATGCTCTTGGGCAGTCCTTCTATTTCAGGGCAGCCTCATAACCTTGGTCTAAGGCAGAAGTGGTAGCTTCTCCACACTCTGGAAGAATCTGTGATCTTTATTGGCCAAATGGGCCCCTTGAAATACTGTCTACTTGCTCTGCCCAATGTTGTAGTCACTAATCAGCTGTGGCTCTTTACATGCAAATTTAAATTAATTAGTGAGAAACAAGATCAACACTTTATTTCATTTGCACGAGCCACATTTCCAGTACTTGACAGTCCCATGTGCCTAATAACTACTATATTAGACAGCACAGATATAGAACATTCCATTCCTGCCGGACAACGCAGGAAGTCCTACTGGACAATGCTGAACTATAACAATTCCAAAAATTCTCTCTCTCTATCCACCCACCACCCTACATCAAAGCTGAAGGTCAAGGCCTTCCCACGCTGTGTAACAGAGGTGCAGGACTCATGGCAATCCTTTTGGAATCTGGGCAAAGAAAAATATTCCAAGTGATCTGATTATACTTCCTGGAGTCAGTGGTTCTGAACCAAGGATAGGTGTTAGAAATTCCTGGGGGTGGAGGGATTAAATAAAATCCAAGGTCCTGGTATATTAAGCAACTGGATAATCAGAATCAGAATTGTTGGTAGGTAGGGTAGTTGGACATTATTGCTCCTAAATGCACTCTAGGTGATTCTAACTTGGGACTGGAGTGAAGAATCACTGCTTTAGGTCTGAAAGAAGTACCCTGATTTACCTTGACCCATAGAGCAGAGAGGGTTAGGAAACTGTTTTCTGTTCTCATCAAAATAGACTACTCTATTATCTAACTGATTTTTTTTTTTTTTGCTGAAGTTGAACTTGGGGGTCTCATAAATGCTAGGCAAGAGCTCCACCCCCCAGCTACATCCCAGCTAAGTGAATTTGGCACACACACTAGTCTCTATCATTCCTCCCCTCTACTCTTCCTAGTCTTTACTGATCACTATTCTACTCCCTTTTTTCTATGACCTGAAAGTTCCCAGCACAGAGAAATGATAGATATTTGAGGAACTTGAAATGCATTACACATTGGATACATGTATTGAATTATTGTGCTGTATACCATAAATATCTACAAATAGTCTGTGTTGATTAAAAATAAAAAAGGAAAAGAAATATACAACCCTCCAGGGAACTCTATGAACAGCCAGCAGAAGGCTGCTTTAGTCTCCTCATAGTTTTTTTTTTTCAGATGAAGAATCTGAGAGTCAAGACCAAAAGCTTTAAATATTTTAAATATTTTAATATTCTGGCAGGGACTAAATAACTGGCATCCACACTGCAGATTTCTCATGTAAGAAGAGAAATTTGGCAGCCCTCAAAAGTAAACAGAGACCTTTTGATATTTCTTAGCTTCAAGGGCTACAAATTGGAAATCTCCTTCATTCGTAGAGGTCAAGACGGAAAACTAAAATGTTTTTATATCAACACATTTCTTACACCCATCAGTACTGCTGTTATCTTTAGTTGTATTATTCTTACCAAGTGATTACCTGGATGTGGGGGAAGCAATCGAGTTGGTTGTGGGATTTTGAATTCTGTATGCTACATGCATAAATTCAGAAAATATGTTTAATAAAAACAGAAAAACAAAGTTTCCTGACTTCTACCTTGCAAAACTACATACAGAGAAATGGGGAGGTAATGTAGAAAGAACTGTTCAGAAACAGAACTACTGTGATTTACTACCTCAACTTATTCTGGTATTAAGAGGGCAGAAACTTTATCTAGGTCTGGTATGTAGAGGTGGGGCATTGGCAAGTGATTAAGGTCTTTGGGTGGAGCCCCAATAATTGAATCCTGGTGGCTTCATCAGAAGAGGGAGAGAGACCAAAGAGACAGATATAAGCATACTCCCTATCTCTCACTGTGTGATCTCTTGTTTTGGGACTCTGCTAGCAAGAATGCCCTAACCAAATGGAAGTCCTTAAACTTGCATCTCTGGTACCACCAGGCAAAATTAATGTCTCTCTCTATCTCCCTGTAAAGTTAGCCTGCCTCTGGTGTTTTGTTATAGTAATGAAATATGAACTAATACAAACACTAATTACAACAAAGAAAACTTAAGTATTTCTGCTGAATTAGCATTTGTGCAGCAATGACATTATGCAAATGATGGATGATGTAAACATGAGTATCTGAGCAGAATCACAGATCCATGTATACCTGATACACTCTGAAAAGGCTTCTATTTTGTTTGGAATCACTATGTCCTTTTTTTTTGAGCAGTTGGCCATCTGCTACCATAGACATTTTTCTCCTGGCAGGATGGAAACACACTGGGAACTTGGTCCATTTAATGTTATATCTGTTTATAACTTAATATCGATTAAAAATGAAGCCTGAGAAATGCCAAGGGATCCTTGGTCACGATGATTTCCACACATGATATTTGTGGTTAGTTCAATGAATCCCTCACTGCTGTTTACCATCTCAAGCATGTTTGATGGTCTATGTTGAGCTAAGGTTGAATTGGGAAACCACCACGTGATCATTTACTAATACACTGTGCAGATTTTACCATCTATGACTCTGATTTTCTTTGGGGGAAAATTTTCCCCAATTAAGTAAGAGTTGAACAAAACACTGTCATTTTATCCCCAAGGCTGACATTGGCTAGAAAGAAAGGATGCTATGGGTGAATAGATAACTAGCTACTCCCCCAATCTCAAGACCACCACTGTTATTAAAAAAATATATTTACAACATTAGCCATTTTTTTGCTTGTTATGGTAACTGACTTTATCATTGTGTTACACCAGATAGTGACTCTAAAGCATAAACAAAGGAAAGCAACACAGACCTTCTGGTGACCCTAAGACACACAGAGGATGATTAGAAAGTATGTAACCTGTAGCCCAAAGGATTGCATGGTTTTGCCTACTGTACGTATTATAACTATTAAAAAATACTCTTGGTCCCTAAACTGACTTCCATGCTTCCCTTCATACTCAAGGGAAGTCAACCACATGAGGTGTTCTTGAACTTCTGTATGTGTTAGAGTGGCTTGTGAAGCTCGTGATGGTGCCTGGCTTCTTCTCCAAGCCATGAGTCTACTGGAAGTTTACGTAGCACGTCGTTGGCTGAGAGCCACCCATCATTGGCTTGTCTCCTGTGGATTCCTTTAGCTGCAGAAGTCTCTGCCTCTTCCGGAGCTTTCCATCTCCCATAAGATGGCACCTTTTGGTGACTTCATCCTTTGGAGACTTCACTTTTTTCAGAGGTCCAGCACACACACGTATGATATTAGAAAGGATGAACTTATCCATAGCTGTTGCCAGGCAACAAGCATATACCTTACATCTCCTTTAGTATGAGTGTATTTAGTCCTTAGAAAATCTGAAAATTCTTCCTGGATAATGACACGGGAATGAGACCAAACTTTTTTTTTCCCCATACAGATGATTTCCAAATGATGTACATTAAAAAAAAAAAAAAAACAATAAAAATAAAGATGAAGTTCAGATGAAGCTGAAGGGAAATATACAGAGTAACTTGTGAGCTATCATATCAAAATTCATACAAGTCTCACTATCTTTACAACATTCTTAACTTCTGGAGGGAAATCACCTTTTTTCTTGTCTAAATTGATAGGATGTTTGAGCTTGCAGGGACCTCATTGATCATGTGGTCTGATGCATTCACATGGAGAATGAGAGGACAGTTCAGGATTCCCATCCTTGACTCCAGAGCCTGCTGACTCCTCTGAATTATTATTTGCTTAAGAAGAAGGATAATATTATGGCTATTGCATTTTTATTGAGAGTTTGAAAGTTGGAGTAGGAATGTCCACCCCCCCTCTTTTTTTATTCCATGCATTATAGAACCTGGGTGAGCCAAAATAAATCCAGCCCTCCCTGTTTTGGGGTCTCTTGATAGTGTGAGTCCTCTTCATGACAACTCTTGAAAACATCCCCTTTATCAATTCCAGGCCAGCAGAAGAGAGAAGTCAAGTCACACTGTCTGTGACATATGAAAGGCGCATGTAGGAATTGTCAGGGCAGAGACTAGTATGAAGCAATGTGAAGCAGGAGGAACTCAGAAGCATCAGGGACCTCTTTGCATCCTGGATGAGGGCTCACAAGCAGTTAACTCTCAGAAAAAAAAATAATACATGATTTGGATTTCCCTCATGAAGGCCAGGGGAATGCTTACCACTCACCCTCAAAGGCTGTCTTAGGTCAGACTTTACATGTATAAATTATAAAACTTTCTGCATAGCCAGTCAACCCATGTTAAATTACTAAGGGGACATTATTCCTTTCCTAAGCAAATAAGCAGAGTTGAAATTTGGAATTCTATTAGGTTCCCTTTGAAAATAGCATAAATAGTTCTGTTACCATATTCATCCAAGGCACATTAGGTACCAATATCTCTGAGTAATTGATTTGCTTCATTTATAACATATGAGTGTATTTCTTGGCATGTGTTATGGCTTAGATGTGAGGTGTCCCCCAAAAGCTCACATGTAAGACAGTGCAAGAATTTTCAGAAGTAGAATGATTATATTACAAAAGGTATAACCTAATAAGTAGATTAATCTACTAACATGGATTAACTGGGTGGTAACTGTAGGCAAGTAAGGTGTGGCTGGAGAAAGCAGGTTGCTAAGGGTGTGCCTTTGGGGTTGGTATTTTAACCCTGTGAGCAGAGCTCTCTTTCTGCTTCCTGGCTGTCATGTCCTGAGTTGCTTTACTCTGCCATATCCTTCCAACCATAATGTTCAGCCTCACCTTGGGTCCAGAGCTATGTGGTCCATGATGGACTGAATCTTGGAAACTCCCCAAATAAACGTTTCCTCCTCTAATTGTTCTTTTCAGTTCTTTTGTTCCCAGTGAAGCCAAGTTTGCCAAAACAGCATGGATCTCAGCATTCTGTTTCTCCAAACTTCCTGGTTTCTCTGCCAAGAAGTGTTACTAGTGAAAAAATTAGTTGACAGATTAACTTTTGGCCTAGAAGTATAAAGAGGGCCTTAGAAATAGGAAGGAGTGCCTTAAAACCATTGTGTGATGACATGAGTGGGTCTCAATTAACAGTGCTACCATGGGACACGTCTCTTGATTGGAGATGCCACCTTTAGGAAGGTAGGTTCCTTAGACCACCGAGGTTTTTAGAGTGATATGGTGCTCATCCTTGCCTTTGGGCTGACGGCCCAAACATCAAATGTTCTATTTTAGGAGTGGAAGGCTCCAAACTTCCTCCTTGTCCATTCTGGGTTATGTGTACCAACATTCAAGCCCACTTCATGGACTCAGAGCAAAATATTTAGTGGGCTTTATAAAATTGGGGTCTTTATCAGGTCATTCTGGAGTGCAGTGTATCCTGAGTTTTTATGGGTTAGTCAAGAGCTCATGCGTGAGTTACAGTCTGGCCATAGGCAAGGACATGCCTGTTTCAATCATTTTACACTTGGGGGCTGACCCGTGGCCATGGTTTGTGCATGAAGATTTCTGAACCCCAGGAAGATGTGTGGTTGGGTGCGCTCTTCTAGTTTCTTAGGTAATATCACAATGGGGCACATGTGATTATTCAAAGTACTTGGAGGCCCATTCTGGTGCAAAGCATTTATTTATTTCCCAAGCCATGACATATTGTTGGATTGATTTGCATCAAAATAACACATTTAGATTAGGAAGTTAGAGATAGAGATCCATGATTTTAACGTGCAAATATAGGCTCATTTGCAAAAAAAAAAATTCTTCTATATTCACTATTAGTTTCTCTTGCCATTTACATTAACTCCTTTTCAACTTGAATTAAATTGGTGGTTTCTTGGCCCCATGTCTGTGTAATGAATGCTTCACTCAGAGTTTTGGCTTTCTTGCAGGTTTATCTTAAACCATGTTCTTTGATCTGTTTGATTTTAATTTGGAAGTTTATTCTATTTGGAAGCAGAAAGACTGCAGGATGATAGAAAATGTAAATTATAAATAAATGGATATATTTATTTTTCTGCTTTTAGCCGTTCATAGATCTTTGTGGAGACAGAAGAAAAAAATAATTTTGAAAGAATGAAATTGTACATTGGGCTAGGGGTGTGGCTCAGGGTAAAGTACTTGCTTAGCAATGCATGAGGCCCTGGGTTTAGTCTCCACACCACCAGAAAAACAAAACGAAAACAAAACAACCCAATAAATTATACGTTTGAGTGTGTGTGTGTGTGTGTGTGTGTGTGTGTGAATGTGTGTTTCACAATCTGTGAACGAATATTGGTGGAGGTTAATGTAGGAAAAACATGGCTTAGTGGGCAAAATTATTTATATCAGTAATTCTCAAAGATCCAGAATTATTAGTATCTTTGAGTTGGTAAGAAATACATATATTTTGTGCTCATCCTTCAGTCTTTTTTCTGAGTCAGCAACTCAGGGGCAGGACCCAGAAATCTGAATCTTAAGAAGCCTCTAAGCAATTCTGAAGCCTACAACAGGTTGAAAATGCAGATTAAGACAAGAAGATAGATAAATACAGGCAAACAGATTTGTTTTCATAGATGAAATTGAGAAAAGGTATAGAATATTTAAGCAGCTGAACAATTCCACCTGCTATGATAACAAAATTTTAGATGGTGGAATTGATATATCAGAAATCTATAATCAAAGACATTCTCCTAAGAACAAAGCAATAGACATTTTGGTTCAACCCATTGGTGGTTAGAGAGATGATTGAAGAGTACAGGTTTAGTATGTTGCATCTGGAAAAAAAAAAAAAGGATCATCCTCAATCATGGGAAGGAGATGAAATAGCCGACATCTCAAAGAGAAAGATACGAAACAGAATGGAGTTCATTTTTTTTTTCTGAACTAAAAGAAATATTAGTTTTACACTGAAATCACCTTCATACGCAAAAGCATCTGTTTTCAGCAATGACCCATAAGCATGCTCTGAAGTAGCCAAAAAGCAACCAAAAGGATTCTAAAACTCCTCATCACATTTCATTCCAAGTTTTGTGTGCAGTTTTCTGGAATCAGTTATTGAATTTATTATATTAACCAACCAAAAATACATTACCAAATTCAGCTTTTGATAAGTAGGGTAAGTTGGAAGCTATGTAAAGAAGAAACTTAAGCAATAGGTACATATGCCTATGCAAATTAATTCAAGTAAAAAAAATTCCTTAAATGACATACATGCCAAAATTGCAATCTTAAATCTTCCCTTCTTTCCTACCTGTAACAAAAACAAAGACCCAAACTAAAGGAGCATTAACTGTGAATAATCACTGTGTCTAAAAATCTCTACAACTTGGCAAGAATGTTTATTAAGTAGAGGTTTAGTAAGAACTTCTTAAATTAATGAGACTACTGGGTGCAATTTATTACAGAAATAAATACCTCAAGTGCAACAGTGGCTTGTTTAAAAAATGTTGGTGGAGTTTTATTACTCTGCCCTGTGTGCTGAAACTAAGCAAAAAGTTCAACGTGGGATCAGTCTTGGGGCATGGCACAATTTATCTTCTACTTACTACAGAACTCCCATTTTCAGTCCTCAGCTCTTGACTCTCAGAATCTCAGAAGTGCCTACATCTCTGGATGATGAAACAATGAATGCATAACTTTTTATTTATTAGAAAATAATTGTTGAATCCATTCCATTCCTGCAGTTGTTTGATAATAGGCAGATTTGAGAAATTTTTAAATGTCCACTGGACTGTTTTCATATAGTTTTGGTATCAGAGAGATGGTATGTGTTTGTTGTACATTGAGCAACCACAGCAGAGATCACTAATTAATATGAGTCTTATAAGACACTAATTAATATGAGTCTTATACCAAAATCCAATATGGAAATGTCCCATCTATTTGAAAATAGTTGGCTGAAATGGGTCAGAATCATGAAATGAGTATTCTATAATAATGGGATAATTATCTCATTTTGAAAAGGGAAGATAAAACTTGAGAGAAATAAATTCATTATGACCAATTTCCCACTTTTACTTTTTTGCCAACAATCTGAACATTTGCATGAATAATAAGGTAAAGTTCCAAGGCCATATTTGACTAGAGTTGTAACTGGACGTTGTTCTTGACTTTACAGCACAACTGAAAACTATCTGAACTTTACATTGCTATCACTTCCCATTCCCCTTTAAACCTTTATTTAGGCTTTTCCTTGAAGTCTGAGTGTTTAAAATGAATTCAAATTTACTGTTTAGTATACACCTAGCTCCAAATCCAATTTATGACTTTAAAGTTTGAAGCAAAAGGTGTAGGGAAACCTAACAACCCTCACCCCTGACTAAAGGGGGTCTCTTTAGGGACATTATCAAATTGGGGATATGGAAAAAAAAGTTCTTTCATTAAACACATCTCAACTCTTCTCAGCTTCTAGCAGAAGCAAGGGATATGGTAACACCAGCAATTCCACATTAATGGGCTGTCAGCACCCTGAAAACCACGTTCTCAATCAATAATTCAAGGCGTTTTTGTGCATGGCTGGGATCTAGACAGATACAGGCTAAGTTCTCACTTCAGAAAGGAAACACTCTTAGTTCTTAAACCAGCAATTCTTGTGGATGAAGATAAGCACACTGTCTCATTCCACAATTTTCACTTTGGAGAACTGAATAACAATTTCTAAAAATTTCATAGAAAATGTATTTTTTTTTACATAAAGCTTCTGATCGCAGTCTTTGCTTAAGATATACCAAAATGTTTACACATGAAATTATCTAATGCTTTGTAAGCACCGATCAGTGTAATGATACAGAACAGAGAAGTTTATTTTACACTATCCTGAGTTAGGGTTAGGGTATTTGTAAAATACGCAAATATTGTAGTAAAACTTTCTAAGATGTAAATACTCAAGACAAAGCCAAGGACCTACAATTACCTCTCCGCCAGGAAAAAAATATTTTTAAACAGTTAAATAAAGTTGGCGTTGTGAATTAGTAACTTTCTGATTCCTGCAAATAAATTGTGTTTATTTCAGGTGAAAATGTGCCTTGTGTACCAATTTTGGATCTTGGTAATTACTCTTTTTAGAGTCTCGCAGGATCAGAAAATGTCTTAAGTCTGGCCCAGTGGTGCATGCCTGTAATCCTAGCAACTCGGAAGGTTGAGGGCAGGAGGATCACAAGTTTGAGGCCAGCCTCAGCAATTTAGTGAGGTCCTCAGCTACTTGGTGTGACCTGATCTCAAAATAAAAACAAAAATTAAAAGAAGGGCCCTGGCAGGGCCTTCTTAAAATTAAAAGAAGACCTCAGTGCTAGAGCATTCCTGGGTTTAATCCCCAGTAACCCTTCCCTCAAAAGTGGCTTTTTATAACTATGTATTAGTGTCTCTTTTAAGGAATCATCTTTGGAGGATGTCTTACTTTTCATGATTAAAAGCTTATCAAGTCAGAGAGGATGGGGAACTAGGCCACAGCCAAGCACCAACTTCAGGACTGTGATGCTCTTCTTCTCCTGTCCACTTGAAGGAGGAATTCCTAACATAATGTCACATGGATTCTATGACAGGTGGAGTTCCAGAATTTGATGACAGGACCACAGGTCCAAACTTCCTTCAGTATTTAGAGAGGATACATGACTTGCCACTTTATTCTTGCAATCTGACAGACATATAGCAGCCTTCTAAACCCAGAATATACCAACTCAGGATCAGCAGAAGTGCAAATCCCTGCCATGCAATGATTGCAGTCATTTTGCTTTCCGTGCGGTGCATTCTCCTCATCAGAAAAGGGACAACATTCCAGAGGAGAAAGGAATGCGCTTTGCTTGAAGAAGGATACAGAACAGAGAAGTTTATTTTACACTATCCGTCCAAGAAAACAATTGCCATAAACCAGTGCAAAATGTGCAACAGAATCAATAAGTGTGTCTTAGCTCTGAGAGCCCAAATGAGTGATTTCCCCTCCTGTTCCTCGGTTGGGCAGGTGTGCCCGCAGCTAAGGCTGCCCTGGGTTTGCACCGCAGACAGAAAACAATCAACCAATTTGTAGCAGGTTATTTTTTTACAATTCATACCAGAATGTGTACAAGGAACTGGGAAAACCATACCGAATGAATGGATAAGTGATCAGTGCTTAAAGTAAATACAAGGGACAGCACGGGCAAGAATCCACAGTTTCAATAAATACTAGTGTAACAAGCATGGGTGTGTCTCAACTTGGTGGAATTGGTCTGTGTAATAATTCAGCATCATACAAAATCTAGCAGGGCTGTTGAGCAGTGATTGGCAAAGAAATGTTCACAATAACTTATGCCCTTGAGCGAGTCTGCATTTAACACATTCTGTGGTTTCCAAGGTGTCAGGTCTCTCTGCTTTCTCCTTCCCTGGCCATCCCTCCAGGATGGGAGGGGTGGAGTCAGGCCAACTTGGCGGTGGCATTCCATGAGAAAGGACGTTTGCCCAAGAGCCAGCCGTCAGGGTCCAGTGTACTCGATACCAAGTGGCAAATTGGGACTTAATTGACGAGGTCTGTGCAAAATGCGCTTCTCTCCATTTTCCAAGAAACCAGTGTCTGTAACTCCTGCATGGAAAGCAGTGGTGGCCTCTGTGTCATTCCCTGTCACCCCAAATAACCCAGCAACAAGAGCACATCTCAAGGACTCACATGTTGGGGACGCTTCTGTCGTTGACTGCCTGGTGCCTTGCGGATGGACAGTGTAACCAGGGCCCCTGTGTCAAAGGCCTCAGGCAGGCTAGAACTATTGCTTGTAAAACTAGAAAGAACCTAGTGAGAAATAGATGGTCTCAGTGAACATGTGGGAAGCAGTTTTTTTCCTGCAACACCTTGCACCCCCAGCCCCCAGGTGAAGCCCACAGGACTTAGCGAAGCATCCTTGGGCAGAAAATGTCATACATCTGTTCTCTGTGGCCTTACCCAGCCGCTCCTCGACTAAGCACTAAATCCATGCATACTTCATTGTGCCTGGGATTCACTCCCAGAAGACACAGCAGTACAACTTGTGGATCATCAACTATCCAGGCCTAGTGAAAGAAGACGCAAGGGATGTCCTCCATCTCTGGAAGAAAAGTAATCAAAGGGGAGCCACCCCCCAAATAAAAAAAAAACCCTCAAGCCCAGTAACCTAGGAATTACCTCCAAACAAAACACAATCCCAGACATTCCTCGTCAATGGACCCTCTCCTCTGTTTCTTCAACAGTCTTAGGTCATAAATTAGGGTAGTCTTCCATCAAATAACTTAAAAAAGGAAGAGGGATTGTAAATAAGTTGTGCCTGGCTTGGGCCAGTTAGCAGCCAGTTTTGTTCTAGAATCTCAGTCACGGTTCAAAAATGGAGCTTGAAAATTCACGTGGATGGTAGATGTCTTCAGATGGAAGAGGCAGGGAGGGGCCAGTTGGCAGGTGAGAGGGGGCCAGGTGGGACGAAGGAGCAAGGAGGTGGGGGAGTGAAGGATGTGGCGGGGAGAGCCTGGGCCACCAGGACAGGAATGGAGGCCTGTGGACAGCACAGGAGAGATGGACGCCGCGGCCCTTGAGGGCCCGCATGACTTGGGGGATGCGGCCAGGTCTCGTATTGCACAGAAAAGAAGGATCTGGGCCTCTGTAGGTGGCCAGAGGATCAGTGGTCCCCGCACATGGGTAAGTTCACGAAGGTGAACACGTTGAACTCCGTCATGATGGAGAAGCACAGGAACACGCCATACAGGAAGAGACAGCCGCACCCCAGCTTCTTATCCAGCTGCCACTTGTTCAGGTGAACCCCAAACACCTGCAACAGACAGAATGGGTCAGAGGGCACTGGGAAGGGTTATGGGTGGTGGGCCTTGGATAGGGTGCTGAGTCTCTCTGAGCCTGCAAAGTCTATCCCTTTAGATGGTGGGGGATAGGAATGTCAGAATCAAGAAAAGAAGAAATACAGACCAGTTGGGGCAGTGGGGAAAGTAATTTAAAAAGGAAAAATGAGCTGGGCATGGTGGTGGACACCTGTAATCCCAGCTACTCAAGAGGTTAAGGCAGGAAGATCACAAGTTTGAGGCCAGCCTGGGCAACTTAGCAAGACTCTGTCTTAAAACAAAAAGGGCTGGGGATGTTGCTCAGTGGTCAAGTTCTCTTGGGTTCAATTCCCAGTACCCACTCCCCACCCCCCCCACAGAACAAAGAAGGAAAACAAACAAACAAACAAAAAGAACTATTGGTAGGGATACAGCTTGGCTATAGGGCACTTGTGTAGCATCTCCTGTGTGGCCCTCCACTGTGCTGTCCAAACAGGCCTTGGCTTGCGCTAGGGAACACCATCCCTGCAAGTCTCTCAGGGTGGCATTGCCCAGCAGTTCCTCTGATGTGCACAAATCTCCTCTCATTGCTGCTCCTGGAGGTGAGGACATTGTCACTGTGGGCTTTATTTCTGCTTCCAAACCATTTTCCTCCTCTCCTTCCTCAAAACACTAAGCTTGGAATCTCAAGTCTTCTGTGTCTCCCTGTCCCTCCTTGATTGCAGTCGACCATGCAACCCTGGCCACTCCATTTGTGGGAGTTTTATGTCTCAGCTCATGGTCACACTACCATTTTTCTCTGTTTTGGTCTTTCTCTCAAGTCTTTGACCTCTGTCTTGCATCAGCCAGTCACCACCTCCACACCCATTTAAAATTAAGTGAAATGAGATAAAAATGCAAACTCCTCAGTTGGTTCGAGTGCTCAATATTCACATAGAATCAGAAACTACTATCCAGAACAGGTCCGGGCCATTTCATTTGAGAAAGTTCTACTGTACTAGGCTGTGGCCTTGACCTTGCTATATTATCAAGAGCAGAAACATCTGTGTTATATTGACTGCAATTTCCTTTCCAGGTTATTTCCATGTGGTACCCCAACTCCCTCAACTCTGCATGCCCCCACAACCTATTGTTACCATCATAATTTCACTGGGCTTTGCCTATCTTGATCCTTCCCTCCCCTCCTTACCCTGCTTTTATTCTACTGGCAATTGCTAGAATCACTTCAGAGCACCCACCTGGATTCCTGGCCTCTCTGTCCTGGCTTAGCTAAGCCAAAGCCCTTTGGTTCAAGCCATGTTTTCATCTAAGCCGTGCTCCAACCTCACAGCTGACCACCAGGGCTGGGGAACAATGCCCAGTTATTTTGAATGGCCTCACTTTAAATTTGAGAACACTAACCTCAGGTGGTTCATTAATGTTTCAAAGCAAGCATCCTGTCCTTCCCTACTCCCTCGTTGATTTCTTTTTTCAACTTTGCTCTCTCCTGAAGCCTTCAATGCTCCCTTTTCACCCTCATTTCCATTTCATAGATTCTCATCACACACAGGCCTCCCCACCTCTCTCCAATTAGTGGAGACCCACTGTCCGTGGCCAACTCCATGTGGGCACCAGATTCCTCTCTCATACTGCTTAAGAATGTGGTTTAAACAACTCCCCTCTCTTTTATCTACATTTCCATATCTCACCCCCAGATTATGCCAGTTGGCGTACAAAGATGCTGTTCTCTCTCTCATATTAAAAAGCAACACTTAAAAAATTCCCATTCCTCTGTCCTTTACAATTTATCTCACAGATTATCTGAAAGAGTTTCAAATACCAGCTGTCTCCTACTTCTTCTCCCATTTTCTGTTAGCTTATTCCACTAACCCTCTGCCCATCATGCCACAAAACCACCCTCATCAAGAACATCCATGGCTTTGCAATTCTAATGCTAATGGCTGGGCTCAGGGCTCACTGGACACAGTTGATCACTCCCCCCCACTTTGAAACTCCTTATCCATTTGGCTTCCAGGATGACACATTCTGCTGGTTTCCTTCCAACCTCTACAACCGCTCCTTCTTTGTTTGTTTACATGTCTCATCTTCATCTTTTTGACCTTGAAGTGTTGGAGAACACCAAGACTTAGACCTTGGGCCTCTTTTCTGTCTACACTCACTCTCTTAGGGAGCTTATCAAATAGCAGGGCTTCTGTCTACAGCTACATCTACATTCTGGTATCTCCAGCTTGGATATTTTTGCTGAACTCAGATTCATATTTCCAGTGGTTTTCTTGACCTTTCTTCTTGGAGGTCAAAATAGGCATTTGAAAATTGTTCTTTCTTCTCAAACCCATTTCCTCTTTCAATAACCTCATTTTGACCACACAGGTGGTTGCTAGCTCAGGATCCTGTAGCATGCACAACTATAGTAATCCTAATGAGAAGCACAGGGTCTACAAACATGCACTCAAACATCAGCTGGCATGCTCCACAGTTCACTCAGTGTCAGTAAACACAAGTCAATTAACTTCTTAGGCCTCAGCCAAAAAATCTGTATAATGGGGCTGATATTAGTGACTACTTCATGGGAGCTCCAAATGGGAAAGTATATGCAAAGCATTAAGCACAGTGAATGGTTATTTTAAATATCAAAACTCCAAGTTATACTAGATCTGAGGAACCTTCTAAACTATGAAAAGATCAATTATGTAAACTTTCATTTTGACATAATAGTAAGGCAGTATTTGCTTTGGTAATATTTTACCATTAGATTCACGTCCTGAATTACCTTTCTTACTTCCTGCCTACCCTTATGAATTCCCACTCTCCAGCATATGTCCATTAACAACATGCCAAGTGAAATTCAGTCAATATTTTTTTGAAACATTAAGGAAAAAAACTTACTGCATTTCAGTGTTTGTAAAAGTGAAAATTCAACAGTATACATGTATGCTAATGGATAGTTCATGTGGGTCAGTTCATGTGTTGGCATCAATTTGTTCCTACCAAACATGTTAGTAGATTTGGAAATATTCAAGTACACAGAAGACTGTAATGGCCAAGATAGTGGAAAAGCATAAAAGCACATTGTAAATAAAACATATTCTTAGTTCCTGAGTATTAGTCAAACCCATGAATTTATGGAGCTGTTTTATAACCCAGAACAATAAATTAATTTCAATCTACCCTTTGATGACAATCTTATAGAAAAACTGGGAACTTCTTTGATGACAATCTTATAGAAAAACTGGGAACTCCTCTTTGCTTTTGGTAAAATATTTTGTGCAGGGCCATTCTTCTGAGAAGAGGAAGGCTGGCTCCTTTCAGAAAAAAAGAGTCATTCTAGTAGATTGCTATAATCCACTTCCAGAAGAAATAGCCAGGGGACAGAACATCTGGAGGTCTACTGTTCCCATATACCAAGAGGCCAAGTTCATCTGGTCTCCAAAGAACCTGGAAGAAGGGAAGAATATATGAACTTAAGAATGGAAAGAGATTTGCAAACCTACCGTAACAAAGACGGAAGCCAGGAGCAACCCCACAGAGTAGATCAGCCCCCTGCTATTCAGTCGAATCTGTAAGAAAGGATTAGATAGAGTTAGGCTCCTGAAAAAGGCATCACCTAACCATGAATCCAAATCTTTCCCCTCAAGAATGGCAAATCAAATGTCAGTCATGGCAGTCATGCCCTGTACTTGAGATGTGCGCTTTTGTAGAAATGCAGGTTTATCCTTCTCTTGTCCACTCTCAGCATGGTCCTGTTCTTACCTTCAAGAGTGGCGCCCCATGACTATTCAAATGACCACTCAAATTCTCCATCCCGTGTTGTATGATTTTTGTTGTCCACAAGACCGTTCTGTCAACCCAATCTCTATAGAGCTATTGCTTTCTCCAACTCATACTACTTTTAGGGTGAATTTTATCACATGATGAAAAATGGGTGATAGGAGAATGTAAATAGGCTTTTTATCTTTTCTGCATAAATTTGTTTGTGTTCTTTTCCTAACTTGATGGAAAGAGGTGAATGAGATGCTATAGTGAGCAACATATAAGAGAAAAAAGTTAAAATTCTATTTCTGATATTAGTAGAAAGGACTTTAGGGGAGTTTGTATTTTATTGTAAGTAATGGATTAACAGGAAAATTTTGAATAGAGAGAAGCAGTTTTTTGAACTGTTACAGAATAATGTTGTTTAGTAGAACTTTCCAAAATGATAGGAATGTATCTGTGCTTCCAGTGTGGTAGCCATTAGGTACATGTGGCTGGTCAGTAAAAGAACAAAATGTTTAATCCTATATTTTTTAAAAAATTAATTTAAATTTCATTTAAAGAGTGTGATTAGTTGCTACAGAATTTGGCAGAGAAAGTAGAGTATTGAGGGGCCAACTTGACCAACAAAGATCATAGAATTACTTCCAAAGTCTTCTGTCACGAGTCTGCCTTGAAATAGAAGGGGCGCCTGAGAGCAGTGGTTCTTAAAGGGTGGTCCTGGGATGGCAGAAGCATCTCTTGGAAATTTGTTCAAATGCCTTGATGTCAGTCCTACCCAGGCCTCCTGAGTCAGAAGTTCTGGTGGGAGGGTGGAGCTCAGCCTTCTGTGTTCTAATAGTCCTTCAAAGTGATTCTGATGCCTGGGAAAGCTTAAGAACCACTGATTTGGGGAAAGTAGAAAACCTAAATCCACTTCTTTTGATCTCTGAAGGATTCGTGGGGACGGAACTTTGGCATTCACTTTTACAAGTGCTTTTAGAATCTCTTCCATATCTTCAGGTTGAGGCTACAGCCCCCTGATCAATGCATATAGTCCTGAAGGAGTGAAAAGCTTAACTGGTTCATAAAAAGGGAGAATGAGACTGATTTGTCTCTTGTTTTCTTTAGAGAACTAAGTGGTGAGTATGAGTAGGAACAGTTTTGGGCCTTCTGACAAGGTTCAAGGTCTGTCATGTCCTGATTTTAACAGTTTACCACTGGGGTATGTGTTTAGGAACACGTATGTGTCCCCAAAGGTAGGAATGTTGGGTTCATCTTTTGGAGATAGGACCGTCAACCCTAAGTAAGCAATGCTGTGTCACAGAGGGAATGCCTCTTTC
The DNA here is from genome assembly GCF_001458135.2 of Marmota marmota marmota. Classification (NCBI taxonomy): domain Eukaryota; kingdom Metazoa; phylum Chordata; class Mammalia; order Rodentia; family Sciuridae; genus Marmota; species Marmota marmota. The sequence goes on along the minus strand of NW_026000026.1, from coordinate 43,919,177 downwards.
CACGGCAACTCGACAGTCTCTGTAAGTCCACCACTTGCTTGAAACCCAGCTGGGAAGTGGTTCGCAATCACCAAATGCCTTCTTAAGAATAAAAAAGGAATCAAGTCATATCTCTGTGGCATGAAAGCAATCAGTTGATCTGGTTAACTGAGTGTAGAAAATGAGAGATTGACTTCATCCCAGTCTGGCTGTCAGCTTAACTTCTTGTAGACCTCACCCTGGTTGCGGGCATAGTTTCCTCCTTATATCAGGTGGGTTGGTACAGAGAAGTCAATATCCAGGAGTATATCACCAATGCATTGTATTGAAAAAGATTCTCTTCCCCAAATATACTCTCCACACGGATTCTCTGGTGATCCCACGTGTACATGGGCCCTGGCTGATGTTAGAGGGGAGAGGTGGGCCCAATATTGGAGCATCATGATGTCCCCTATCCCAAAGCAGAGGCAGGAATTTCCGGCTGGAGCTGCCCTACGCCTTATGGTCCATGGGTGGTGCATAAACATTCAGAAACTGTGAATAAATACTCAGAAATCCTTTGAGCTCTTAATTTTCAATACTACTTGGATTCTTCCTAGAACAGGAGAGAGTGTATTCCCAAGCCAGCTTGCCCTCTGAGCTCTGGGGTTGATTCCCTTGTCAGCAACAAGAATTGACTAAAGTGATTTCTTGCCCTTAAGAAACCAAGGGCCAGTGAGAGTAATGATTCAAGCAGGAAAATTCTCTCTAGCTAAGCATTTTCAAAATGAATCATGTTAAATCAAAGCTTTTGAACTTTAGTCTTCTTATACTCACATACAGTGTCAAAGAACTTGTTGTTGAAATTCTAAATCTGGCTCCAGAGAGGAAAGACAATTCTTTGTTGAGGTTTCTGAATGTTTTCCACATTCTCACTCCCTCCCCCACTCTGTAGTCTTCCTTTGGTAGTAGACTGCTACATGCACCCAGGTGGTGTGTATTTTTGTTGTTGTTGTTTTCATTGTTAATTATCGACCTGACCTCTTAGAGCTTGTATTTATTCCTCAGTGTCTGTTCCCACACTGCCACACAAACTTTGTAGTCAGGAATTAGGGTTCCCCCAGTTACCATTTGGTTTAACTTGAACATCTCCCAGCCACTGGAGGCTATGGGAGGTTTGGGACAGGGTTTGACAAACTATGATCCTTGGACCAAATCTGGCTCATCACTAGTTTTTGTAAATTAAGTTTTATTGGAGGTAACTTGTCCATGTATGTGTCGTCTGTGACTTTTTTCATTCTACAGTATTGAAGATGAGTAGTTTTGGAAGACTATTCGGCCAACAAAGCTTAAAATACTTCCTCTTGGGTCCTTTACAGAAAAAAGACTGCCAACCCCTGGTTTAGGGCACAGGATTCAGACACAGCTTCCTGGGTTTTGAATCCCTGCTCAGTCCCTCATTTGCTATACAATGGAGAGCAGATCACTTAACTTTCCCCAGGTCTCAGATTTCTGGTGTGTAAACCGGGGACAAGACTGTTCTTACTTTATGGATGTTTGTAAGGATTAACTGAATTGATGAACACAGTAAAGCTCTTGAACAGGGCATGGAGTCTATCTAACACATCCTCAGTAAGTGTGGGCCTGTATTCCCTACCACTTGGCAAGCTGCCTGGGCCCATTTCCCCAGCACTCCTGGCATCTCCTATAAACTCATCACCTATAACTCCCAGATCAATGTCTTAACTGGAAGCTACAAATGCAGGATTATATCTGGCTCTACCCTCCACAGACTATGTGCTTAATACACAATTGATGAATAAATAATGGATGACCTTGAGGGATCATGTCAATGGCTTACAAGAAGGTTAATTCCAGTGGGGCAGTTGGGACTGGTCAGAGAGAGGTTAGAAGCAGAGATCCTGGGGGACACTTCCTTGATAATATTCCAGAAGCAATATGATCTCTACCCAGAGTCCTGTCTCCTTTCACTTAATTTCTTATGAGCATGTATAGATTTTTTAAAAATCCAATGCATTATTCCAAAAATGTTCAAGCATTCAGAAAAGTTGAAATAATTATATCATGTAATTTTTTTTTTAAATAAACTTCAAAGTAAGCTGCAGACACGAGTACACTTGATCCCTGAACACTCCTGCCTGCTTCTCATTAAGTGGAGTTCATTTATAGTTCGGGTGTGTTTTTATTCTTACATGCAATCTTCCTATGGTGAAATTTACAGATCATAACTTCACCACTGAATGGATTCTAAAAATTGCATATATTCATGTAACTAAAACTCCCACCACGACAAAGAGTGTTTCTGACGCCAGTAAGTTCTCTTGTTGGCCTCTGCCAGTCTCACCCAAAGGCAGTCCCTACTTCTCTACCACAGGTTGGTTGGGTCTGTCCTGGAGATTCTTACACATGGAAACCTAGAGTGCGTGCTGTTTTACATGAGCATTCGGCACAATTTTTCAGATTCCTTCCTGGTTTTCACTGCATCAATAGCTCATTTATTTTTATTCAGTAACAGTGTAAATATACCATAGCTTGTTCAATTATTCTCCTGTTGATGGACATCTGAGCTGCTTCCAGTTTTGTGTTTTAACAGGTGTCGCTTTTATAATGCAAAAACAACACGAAAAGAGGCCTATGATGGTTCCTTCTCATCAATACCATGGCTATTGGTAAAGATGAAAAAAATGTAGTTAAAGACTCTGCTAAGGACCTCATAACACTCTCTCCTGTCCTATCACTCTTCTCTGAGGCTGAGTATGGCACTTTACCAAGTAGAGTAATTCACCTTTCCCACACTCTTGCCCCCATATGGGAGCTTTAGTCCCGGTAGGTTGCCTACTCCCTTCCTTCCCACTTTTACTCTGTCCATCCTGCCGCAAGTCCATAGGTCACTTTCAAGGTCACTATTGCACATCTGGTGCAGATCTCCTCCTGCCTGTGCCTGGGGCACATTCTTGTCTCTCCAGCTGTCCAAATGCCCTGAGAGCAGATGCATGCCCAGATCTGAATTTTTCCTCATCCTAACATCTAATTTTCCCCAACTCCTCACACTGTGTGTTTAAATGAACATCTTCCAGTGATACTGAACATGTGTGTGCATGTACATGTAGGGCAGCAATGAGCCTGGGGCAAGGGGCAAGAGTGGAGATTTCAGCATAGAGGCAGACCATGGTGAGGGTGGGCTTTAAACTGGTCTTTGTAAGAAAGCACCAGATATTTTTTAATCGAAGCCTAACTTGCATACAGTTAAATATACAGATTTCAAGTGTACTTATAATTGAATGAGTTTTGACAAATGTGTGTATTTATGTAACGCATACCTCAACAAAAATATGAAACGTTTCCATCCCCCAGGCATGCTTCCTTGGGGACATGGTAGGCCAGACAACAGCACAAAACCCTTCTCATTTCTGGATTACCTTGGGAAAAAAGCCTTTGAGCTCCAGTTCTGCACAGTGTCAAGCTCAATTATTTCCCTGCTCCCTGCCCGATAGATTCAAGGCACAGTAAATGCAAATGCCTAAAAATTTCATGGCAATGCTGATTGGAGAGCATGCGAGGCGCGTCTCAGGATGTTCAGTCCTGACATTTAACATTGTTTTTATGTCTTGCCTTCAGAAATATGCATTTTCATTTTCCAATTCCCTCTGGGCAGTCCTTGCAGAGGAAACAGAACTCTGGCTACTTCCAAAGTCAATAGGAATGTAGCCCACAACACATGCGTAGTTTTTAGTACAGATGCACACACAGAGACCCATTCACACGGAGTGTCATGCATTTTTGCTACTCATAAAACAGTTCTTGAACCCTACTGCACTTAGGGAATCCCAAACCCCTAGCCTTAAAAATTCTGATTCCCCTATACAAAAATTTAAGATCTTTCTATGGTCTGAGGTCAGCTCCACCCAACCAATGAATTCTTTTGGAAAAAAAAAGAAGCCCCTGGATTTTTTCTAATTTATTTATAATTTGGAACACATGTTACTTTGCATTTTCTTATTTGGTCAGTGTTAACACTTGCTTTGGTACAGTTTCTAAATAGAAGTTGCTAACCTTGGATTGACATTGTATAGTATCATTGGGTAGGAATCTCTTTCCCTGAACAATTAGATGAGGTAAGAAAGTGAACAAGCCCACAGAAAAGAAGCAAATTAGTGATGGCTGGCATTCTTAAGTCCTTTCCTTTTCATGGTGTTCTCATAAACACAATGTATACTTACATCCAGGGACAATTCCATGAAGTAAGAAGGAAGGTTTTGTTCTCCCCATTTAAGGATGAGACAACTGAGGCTCAGAGAGATTAAAGCACTTAGTCAATGCTACAAAGTTTGTGAAAGGTCAAGTCTGTGCTTAGGCTTGGAGTGCAGTCTACAAATCCTGGACTCTTCATTGTACCCCCTGCCAGGTATGGGAGAAAAGCCAGGTTTCAGCAGTGAAATCTAGACTTTTCCTACATGTTATTTTGTAAGAGTCCTGAATGAACTGTAAGGACTACAGAAGCCACTGCAGCAGATGCAATTGATATCCCATCTGTCTTAGTTCATTTTCTGTTACTATGACAAAATACCTGAGACCAGGTGATTTGTAAAGAATAGAAGTTTATTTGGTTTATGGTTCTAGAGGCTAGAAAGTCAAAGACCATGGTATTGGCATCTGTTTGGCATCTGGTGAGGGTCTCTTTGCTGCATCTTAACATGGCAGAGATCATTATATGAAGAGCTTGAGTCTCTCACTTTTTCTAAAGCTACTAATGCCAGCATGGAGTCTCCACCCTCATGACCTTTTCTAATCCTAATGTGCTCCTCCAAGTCTCACTTTCAAACACCATTAACATACAACTTTGAGGATTAAATTTCTAACACATAAAATTTGGAGGGATACATTCAAACCCCTGCACCATCCATACCCCCTACTCCCAGGGTTTACTATTAGGTGTGCCAGCAGTCTGCCAACCTCCAGGATCCTCATATGTGCCTCAGGGCTTTGTCCTAAACCATGGAAGTACCCATCAATGAATTTTAGAAAATCCTCTCTGCGAAGGACTCTCAGAAGCAGGAATAGATTAGTAAAGATGAACGTGTACCTTTCTGACCCCTCCAGGTGGGATCATTCGGAGACGGGGTGTATATCATTTCCTAGAGCTTCCTCTGAGGGATTCAGCTCCAGTTGCCCATGGTAATATGCTTGCTATTGGCTGCCACTTTCTCCCATCTCACTTTCCTATGCTCATACTGGAATTTTCTGTCCTTTCTGAATAAACTCCTCACCCTGAATCCTTGTCTCAGGATTGAACAGTTTTCTGGGATTCACAAGACTGAGTCACTTTTCGGTCAGCTCTTCCATTGCAGGATCGATCACAATCTTTCCTTTCCCCAACTGGAACCCAAGAGTTAAGACAAGGGATTGGGTGGTCTTACTGTAGGTCCCAGGAGCTCTCTTAGAACATCCTCAAGAGGTCTCATTCATCAAGATATCACCAAATAATCTCCATTTGTCTTTCTAGGTTCTGCTGGAACAGTCAGTAGCTGGGCCCAGCAGTGACATTCTGCCATTATGCTATTTTCTGTGATGTACACACTCCCATCATGGCCAATTTCAAACAATCAACAAGGTATCCCCAAAGCTGGGTTAGAAAGGGTTCCACATAATTGAGCTTCTGGACTCCAGTGCCTCGCTGTCCCTGGGTTGGGGCAGGGATTTTCAGGAGAAGGAAAACTGGTTCTAGCAGATGGAATCAGGTTCTAAGTATTGAGAACATGACTGGGGAATCTGTGATGAGAAGGAGAGAAGGAAAAACAGGGAAATATCACAAAAGGATTGGTTCACTGATTCATTCCTCAAGGGCTCTCAGCTAGGAAATGGGAGCACTAGTTGACTTCAAGGAGGTGATGGCTTCCTGGCAGAGCTGGCTTTAGAAGAACCTTGGAAAAGGCCTGACCCATTTTCTTCCAATTTTCCACTTTTCTGGTTGATCAATCTTCAGTTTCCTTTGCTGGATGATTTTTTCCCCCTATCCAACAACAGGATATTGCTTTGAGTTCTCTATCTGCACTTACTTCCTTTATGAGTTTTATCCTTTAAAAATCATAATAGTGCTGTTGACTCTTAAGTTCTTACTTGGAAAGGAGACGTCTCAGAACTTCAGACATTTATTCCACCTCCAACTCAACATCTCCACCTGGATGGCATTCAAACCTTAAATGAAATCCCTGATTCTTCTTCTTAAATGCGTTTCCTATCCTCCATTGACTAATTCCCATCAATGGCACCACAAGACACTTGGTTGCTCAATCAAAGAACCAGAAGTTACCTCTGGTTTTTCTCTTATCCCCTTCATGTATTCATTGGGAAATATTATCAATTTTTCCTTTAGAAAATGTGTCTTTTTTTGTCTCCATTTCTATTCCTACACCCTTAACCCACATCACCAGCATCTCTTGTCTTCAGTTTCCTTGCTTGTTTCCTCTCTTTCAGTTTTGCTTTCTTCTAATGCCCTTACAAAGAGCTTCGAATATGATCTTAAAATGTAAAGTGAGATAAAATTCTCAATGAAATTTGAAAGTTTGAAATCCAAACTTTCCCCAATAACCAACACAATCTGAATGACCAGCCCCTGTCTTACTTGATTCACCTCCTCATTTACAGATGTTTCGCCTCCTCATTTACAGTTGTTTCACCTCCTCATTTACAGATGTTTCAACTCTTCATTTACAGATGTTTAGGGGCTGATGCTAAATCAATCACCAAACCTCACTTCTTCTTTTTCTGTGCTCTCTTGCTTTGCTTCCACGGTTCTCTTACTTTACTGAGTCAGAGTGACTTACTGATTTCCTTTTCTCTCCTCTGTAGGAGGATGGTATGTTCGTATACTTTCTATAACTTCATGGTGGGAAAAATTATTCCCTGGCTCTAACTTTGAGATTGGCTTTGTGATATACTTTGGCCAATGGAAGATTAGAAGAAAACCTGATTATGAGCAGGTGTTCAAAATATGTTTTTATAGTTGGGTGTGACCTCTTGGGCATCTCCCTTTTATCATGAGAAAAATGAAACTCAGGAAGCACTGGTCTAAAGAGGATGAGAGACACAAGGGGCAGACCCATCTGAAGCTTGGAGCCAACCCAGATCGGCCAAATACTTGTCAATCCACAAATGCATAAATGAGAAATATAAACTAATGCATGTATGCTAACAAGTATTGGGAACTCTTGTTAAACAGCATTATGATAGCAACAGCTAACTGGTAACAACTATCCTCATCATATCTTGGTCTTCTATGAGCTGTTATTTCTGTTGGGTAAAAGTCCTCTCAATTCTCTTTACCTGTTTGCCCTGATAATCTTAGATTCTCAGAATAAGTATCAATTTCTCATCAGTGTTTTGGTTCCCTTGGCCCCTGACACACACTGCCACCTCCCGCACAAGTCCTGAGAGAGCACAAAAACACTTTGTTTAGAATTGCTTATATCCTTGCTTAGTTCCTTTCACAGATTGTTATTCCAGGAGCACAGGCCTATCATCTTTCTTATCATAGCTTTTTGGCACAAAACAGGCATGCAATTAATGCTTGACACAAGAAAGAGTGATCTAGGTAGAAAGTGTTGAGTGAGAACATTTTTGGTTACCTCTTCTTTTAACCTCTGGGGATTCAGAAGTCAGGTAGACTCTTGTTCAGAAAGAGAAAGACAGATATTCTCTTTCCTCCTTTACTTTTCAGGTGTATTTTACATTTCTAAATTCTAGCTCAGAAATGTGAGTTTCTTCCTGGCTTCCTGGAGCCTTCCTGGTGACTTCTTTATTCTGTTAAATCTCAGTGTACAGTCATTCATCACCTTAATTGGACAAGAAGTGCTCATTTTCCAAACTTTAACTTTTTTGAAATATTTCTTATTTTGGGCACTTAGGTAACTAGCTGGCTTCTGAGCAGGCCACAGAGTGCTAAGAAATGTCAAAATCTGTAAAAGTGCATCCATTCCTCACTGCCAAATGCTTGAACCTAATGTCAGGCACAAAACAGCTGCCTGGATGGTAATTATCCCATAATTATGACTTGAAAATCCCATCTGGATGAGATGGAAAAATTGTTTCAGAATGGTTGGCAGGTCCCTTGGGAGATTGAGAGAGGCCATAAACCCACACAGGCTGCTTGGTTCTGATGTCAGAGACACTGAAAGATGTCTTGGGGTTACCATCATGCTAAATGGAAGGAGGTCCCTGAGTGTTCTTTTGGAAATTTAGCTTTTCTCTCGGGTGCAGCTGGGGTGGAAATGAGGGCAGACCAAATACTTACAGCAAATAAACCCCGAGTTTGTTTTTCCATGAACCTGAGCCATTTTTCCAAATGACTTCTGCATCTCGGCATGAGACTACACAGTGATGTCCTCAGCGTTGCTAGGCTTGGGGAATTGGACACTTAATGGCACCAAACAAGGTCAGCGAGAGACCAGAGACTTGTTAAAGGACCCAGAGTGGCTCCTTCAATCCTTAGACAGAAACCCACTATAGAAAAATGAGTGACTAGGGGCTGGGGTGGTGGCTCAGTGGGAAAACACTTGCCTAGAACATGTGAGGCACTGGGTTTGATTCTCAGCACCACATGTAAATAAAATAAAGGTCCATTGACAACTAAAAAATAGTAACAAAAAAATGAGTGACTACACTGTGACTGTAGGCCCCACAATGTCGGTGGGATGGGAACCTGGGTCAGCAGTTCTCTCCCCTTCTGCTTCCTTTTCTCTTTTTAGAAGGTCTACGAGCCCACTTTAGCTTCAATAAGTAGAGCTTGTCCGGTCTTTTAGCAGAGATTCAAACTTAGGGATGGGTTCATTCTCAGATTTCACCCCAGTGACCGCCCTTGTGCTCCTGGGCATAGGCAGCTGCTGTGGCCCCAGGCGCTTTTGGCAGTGGTAGGCTGCCCTCTCCCTTTGATCTTCAGTGCTCTGGAGACAGAAAAAAAAATCTGTCTCCTCTCTGCCTCTTTCTGGATGTGTGTTTTAACCTCTCTGGACCTTTTCTTTCTTTTTTTTTTTTTTTAATTTATTTAATCTAATTTGTTATACATGATGGCAGAATGAAATTCATTTCATATTTACACATATAGAGCACAATTTTTCAAGTCACTGATTGTACACAAAGTATTTTCATACCATTCGTGTCTTCATATGTGTTCTTAGGGTAATGATGTCTAACTCATTCCACCGTCTTTCCTACCCCCATGCCTCCTTCCTTCCCCTCCCTCCCCTTTGCCCTATCTAAAGTTCCTCCATTCCTCCCATGATACCCCCCACACCGCCTTTATGAGTCAGCATCCTCATATCAAAGGAAACATCCGTGGGCATTGTTTTTCTGATCTGCAGAATGGGAGAGAGAGCTGCATTGTGCTTAGCATGCAGCCTGAGCCCTGTGCCCAGCTAGGTGGCTGGTGACTCCTGTCCACTTCACCCCCACCAACCTGCCCGAGCTCCCACTACCTGGCCTTCCTTTTGTTCTCGGATACAGCTTGCCTCCCATGTCTTTTAGTCCCCTTTTCCTAGAATTCTCCCCTTTTCTCCACACACCTGACTCTTCCCACTCTTCCCACAACTCTTCCCTCAGTGGTTCACAACTCCCTACCTGATGATTTCAGAATGGAGCGGATCCCCTACTCTCTATCCCACGGCCACATCTCATTGACTTCATAAAGCTTTGGCTCTTCCAGTTAGCACACTTGTATGTTTGTTCACTCCCATACTCTCTCGCCTATCCCCTGTACTCTCCACCGTAAGGGGAAGGGAGTCCGCCTTGTTTGTTTTTGTATGCCAAGTTTCTGACACACAGCAGGTGCATGATGAACACTGGTTGAAGAAATAATCCTTTGCTTATTTAGCTGTTGTGACAATTAGGTGAGACCATGTGTGCACAGTTTCCCCAGAACACCTGGTGAGTAACAGGTGCTAAATGAATCTTATTGCTCTTTCCTCTGGCCCCTGTTCTCTCCTCAGCTGATTCCTTCATTATGCTCTGCTCACATGTCTTCTATTCTTGGATGCAGCCTGCCTCGGGTGAAGTGACAATAAGGGGAAAGTTAGGATAAATAGGTGAATGGATGAATTGATCGATTCATTCAAATACTTGTTGACCATGTTTTGGGCGCCAGGCACTGTGCTGGGCACACAGGAAACAACAACTTCATAAGACAGGTACAGTTTCTGCACTTAGTTCTGCTCCCCCTCATTAGGGGAGGCTCAGACAAAAGGGAAAAAGCAAGTGCTTTGGTGGGGGCTGCTGAAAGACACAGGAGTGATACCTGATGCATGTTTGTAAGATCACAGTTGACATCTAAGCTGTCACCTATAGGATGACTGTGAGAACAAAAGAACAGGAGCCCTTGGGAGCAGTCCCTGTGAGGCAGTCTGATCCAGAGATCCATTTTTTTGTAATCCTTGGCCTCCAGGCAAATCAAAAGGCACAGTCCAGTTGGAGCAAACACTGTGTTACTGTAATTGTGCTATTTTTACTATTTTTAACAGGTGTAGTCTGTTAAAGAAAAACTCCCAGAAAACTCAACTCTTCCTTTCTCCAGCTGCCTGTTTTTTGATGAAAATATTTCACTTTGAAATATATTCTACACTTGACGCACATCCTAGAGGATGGGAGATGCAGTGTAACTTTTGCTTGATGACTCTGGACTACTACCATGAAGGATTTATTTAATGGGGCTGAAACGTGGTGGAGTTTGCAGGAGCTGCTGAGGTGTGAAGGGATCGCTTGTTGCCACAACCGAGGAAATGAAATGTATTCTCTGTTTCAACAAGTAAAATGTCCTGCTCTGTGCAAGATGGCACTTGGTGGAGTACCTTTGGTGCCTGAAGCCCTAAACTCGGATTCTAGTAGCAGGGATAGTATGTGATAAATAACTTGCTCTGAGATGGAAAAGCAATGGGCAACAGGCATGTGGAGAAGAGATTATGTGCAGTGTGAAGCTGCATTTGGGCAGTACATAGAAGGATCGGGGTATTTGGCATGTGGGCAAGATTTTGAGGTGTTCAGTTCATGGGGATTTGGACCTCACTGAATAATTCTCAAGCAGAAAACAAACTCATGGAGGAAGGTAAGTAAAAAGCAATCTATTAAAACATAGGATCTGAGGTTGGTTTTATAACTGTCACTTCCCTGATTTTACTCACTGAGCTGGTCTGTCCCTGTTTTTTGTGCATTTATGTTCTAATCCTGACTCAGGAAAAAACCTTTCAAATTGTAAGGTTATCACTACTTATGAAATGCCGGGTTGTAGAATTCATAATTTTAACAAAAATACAATCACAGCTTCCTGACTGTTCCTCAGTTCCGAATCTTACTGAAAATAAAATAATCAGAACTTTTTCCTTTGAAATTTTAAAGTTCAAGGTGAAATCTCCTTTTTAAAAATGGCACTGGATGCTGGGTGTGATGACGCATGACTGTAATCCTAGCAACTCAGGAGGCTGAGAGAAGAGGATCACAAGTTCAAGGTCAACTTAGTAAGATCTTTAGAAAGACCTTGTCTCAAAATAAAAAAATGGAAAAGACTAGGGATGTGACTCAGTGGTAAAGCATCTCTGGGTTCAGTCCCCATCACCGACGCACCCCTTCCAAAGTGGCACCAGAAAACTTGGGAATCTACATTCAGAAGAATAAAGTTGTCCCACCATATACAAAATGAGATCTTGACTTTCCTGGGGTTCATGAGCTATTTATTGAGTATATTACTGATTTTCTGCTTTCAAAAGAGAGGTCTTTTTTGGATGTTTGTGTTTCTGGAATAAAATGAAGATCTCTTGCACTAGTTATTGAAACAGAGGCATTTATGTGAAAAACCCATGTGACACACCTTTCTCTGGAGTCTTCCAAAATGTCCCCCAAGAGCCTCACATGTGAGTGTGTTGATCATAGAATGGCCTGATTTTCCTTTCTACTCCAAGGATAGAGGAGATCTTCAATTATAAGACTAGACATGATTCTTGTACAATTCCAGCAGAATGACCAAAGTGACCCAATTATGTCATCTTCAATGGAAAACATAATTTTGGGCCAAATATCTAATAAGGCCTGGATTTTTTGTTTTCATGATATTATCCTGTCACTAGATGTTGGGACCTGGAAAGGATATGTTTTCTTAGCTGTTGGAATTACTGACATGAGAATAATGTTTGATTTTATGTTCTCTAAAGAAGTTAGGGAGAATGTCAGGAGGAGCAGGAAGATGGGCAGACCACTAAGGGAATTATTTATGCTAGATAGTGTGCCTAACTGAGTTGGAACAACAGGACTGATATCCATGTTCTGTCAGGAAAATTTCAAAGTTGGTAAGAGAATCTGATTTAATTCTGAGATGAGTTCTAGTTTGCTTTTCAAAGTTTCTAATTTTACCTTCCATGACTAAACCTGCAACCCCAATAACATAAAAATAAACCCAATGGATGCTGAATATGGGCTGAATATAGGCAGTGTCCCCCAAAGTCCATGTGTTAGAAGCTTGGTTCCCAGGTGGCACAGTTGGGAGGTCCTCTAGATCTTTAGGAGGCAGGTCTATGAGAGGTCCTTAGGACACTGGGAGTATACCCTTGACGGGAATTAAGGGAACCCAACCCCTTCTTCTCCATTTTCTGCTTCCTGGCTCAAGAGCTGTGTGACTTGGTCCATCTCATATTCCCATCATGATGTGCCATCCTTACCAGTAACCCAAAGCAGTGGGGTCACTCAATCTTGGACAGAAAACTGCAGAACTTTTTAAGTTAGTTGCCTTAGGTATTTCATTATAGTAATGCAAGGCTAATACCATGGATCTTAAGGACCTTGGAAGGATTCTCATTTTCTGCTCCTACCTGTCCATCTCTCACTGGAAGGTCAATATGGCAAAATTTTACTATTAAGGGATTGTTTTTTCTGAATTATTTAGAGTATAGTTTCTTTTCTTCTTTTTGTTCCTTTTTTTTAGCACTTTCTTCTCTTCCTCAACAGAGGAGACCAGAAGTAGTTGAAATTCAGATAGATATGATTTTTACTTCTTTACAACTTTAATGAGGTAAGTGAGAAAGTGAAACAAATAGAAGAATAAATCAACAAACCAGGTGGGTTATAGTTGAACTTATTAGATTCATATATGTAGTACTCAACTGGGTTAAGGGGCATCTTTATTGGTTTCCTTGCCAAGTAAAATCAGGCAATGACAGAGGGTTACTAAATATTTTTCAAAGTAGTTAGGTCACCTTAACTGCAGGGTTTCTGTTCAGAGGAGGGTAAGTAGGTTTGAGGCCAGAGTTGAACTGCTTGATAAGAAGGAAAGACTGAATGATGGAATCAGTAAACTCCTTGTCCTGGGTTGGAAGTGTCTCTCTAATTCATGAAAAGTAAACTGCAAATGCAGTGGAAGTTCTCATTATGGCTTCTGTTGTGTTTGACACATATCACGGCTCAAGAATATTCCTGCCATGCACTGTGTGCCATAAGGAAGACAGATATAGAAAAGCCTCAGTGTTCATCTCATGAAGTTTCCTGTGGTCAGAATATGCCGGAACTGTGTAGCTGCCCCCAACCCTCAGAAATGAAATTTGACAAATTAAATTGTAAGGATTATCATTTTGTAAAACAATATTCTACATACAATTCCAACTCTTGGAAAATTGTCTAAAAGAAATAACAAAATGTAGATATATTTTATGTGCAAAATTTTTACAGATCTCTGAAATCTATCAATTGATATATAAAGATGTCTGAGACATTTATAACAGTGAAAATCTTGATGTAATGTAAATGTCTAAGAACTACGGCATGATTAAGTAAATTCTTGAATATTCATATGCTGGAATAATAGGCCAACTTTGAAAAAGAAGTTTCTAATCACATTTAAAGGAAAACATGTTTGATTTAATATGTATAAAAAGCGGTGTACACTATGTATAATATAATCTCAGTCATATAATACAATTTAGAAAGAGAAAATATGCTGAAATAAGAATAGTTATCTCTGGATTATTCTATGGATATTTTTTATTTAATGTGGAGCTATATGGTCCAATAGGTAGCCTTAAGCTACACATGACTACATAAACTTAAAGTAATTAAAATTAAGTAAAATTTTAAAATTCACTTCTTCACTTGCAACAACTACATATCATGTGCTTACAAGTCACATGTAGCTGGTGGCTCCTGCATTAGCCAGTACATTTAGAGAGAGCATTTCCATAATTATAGAGAGATACTGGGCAGGTGCTGCTCCAGAGTTTTCTATAAATCACATGAGCTATTTTTATGATCAGATAAAAAGAAGACGAAAGAAAAGGTTTACATTAGCTAGTTGTAGATATCTCTTTAGCATTGGCAAAACAGAACCAAAGTGACTTGTATTAAGAAAGTGATATATGCCAACCTTAATGAGATAGTTTCAACACAACCAATCAATAATATTGTTTGAAGCTTGAGCACAATAAAGTGAAAGAGGGGTGTTTCACGTGTGACCCAGGAAAAGGAGCTCAAAGAGCCAGGATTGGTCAATGTGCCCTGCATGTACGGGACAGAGGAGGCAGCTCAACCTGAGAGTTCTCATGGCAGAGATAAGCCCTCCAATATGGGTGGACACAGCTCTAAATAAAAGGTTATACAGCAGATTCCTCTTCTTTGGATTTCACTCTCAACCACATGAGTCAAACTAGAGAGATTTCTAATGTTAACTGCCATCTGCATATCTTTCCCTTCCTGGACACACAGCTCAACTAATGACTTGGATCCCTTCTTGCACTTAGGTGGGTACAGGTGACTTCTCTGGTCAATGGCATGAAGATAGACAGGACATAAACCACTTCTAATGCTCATAAAAAAATGCAGTGTATAATTTTCCATGCCCTTGCTTTCTCTATGCTTTCTTCTGTGTGGCCAAAGAAAGACGCCAAGATGGTAGAACCAAATGATAGAATAAACCTTCATCTCTTAGTTTCTCCTTGCAAGAGTCCATGGAAGCTGCCAAAAGGGGAACACTAGCAGTAAAAATTGAATAAGAAATAAAACTTTGTTGAGCTATTTTCGTGCAATTTTGGAGTTATCTGTAAAACAGTAGCTAGCAATACTATTCTAACAAATGAAATAATAATTTGGCTTTCTATGTGGAAGGTGTCAACACAGCAGAATTAGTTACTTAATCCTTATGTGCCTATGGGGGTGCCTTGGTCAATCCTTGAGAATGTGTCCCTTGGAATGTTGCTGAATGATGATGTTGTTTTGTACATGGAAGCACTGGGGCATGCTGTCCCAAGTTGCCAGAATTGTTTAGCAAGCTTGATGATGTATACCTGGTGTCTGTGTTGGGGCTTGGAGATTCAGTTATCACAGCTATTCTTATAGCAGAAATGTATCTACATGACCAGTCTCAGATTCCACTGGACTTTCCTGGGTGGAGACATCTGACAAGTGAACCTGTAGTTCATGGCGAGGGAGAATTGTGAGACTCAGGAGGGGAGGAATTGGAAGCTTGCACCTGATTTCTCTGGGCTTATGATGCATTACATTTCCCTGTTGCTTTCACTCCATATCCTTTGCTGTAATACATCATAGCCATGCCTATAACCTGTTATTGATTCCTGTGAGTGTTCCTGGTAAAACTTTGAATATGAGGATAGTCGTGGGTCCCTCAAAATACATTCCACATAAACGTTTTCTTCAGCAATAAAGAACAAATCACCCCAAATTAGCATGCTTTCTACCTGGTATTTATGTGTCTTACTATCATCTGACATTGTAGCTTATGCATTAAATTCTTCTGAATTTGGTTGATGCGAGTCAGTTCATAAGAGCCTGACTGACAACAGTTTCAGTCTTTGCCTGCAGAATTTAGGAGTGTCATTTGGAATCCCATGACCACCCAATGGAGGACACCCTTTCAGTGACCAACCTGAATGACATCTCTTTAGTGCTTCCCTTACATGCATCATATAACATGTGATAAGATGAAGTAAATGCAAATAAACAGAGTAGTGGTTGGTGAATTATGAGCCAGGGATCAAATCTGACCCACCCACTGGTTTTGCATAGCAGCCCATGACTTAAGAATGCTTTCTACATTTTTAAATAGTTGAAAACAAAATCAAAACAAATATATAAATAAATAAAATAAAAACTTAAATTCTAATTTTTGTAAATAAAGTTGTATTGAAATAGCCACAGTTTCTATGAATGCTTTCCTGATACATGGGCAGAGTTACTAGCTATGACAGAGACTGTCTGGCCCACAAACCTAAAATAATTACTACTTGGCTCTTGGAAGAAAAAGTTTGCTAACCTCTGATTTAGAGACCTGAATGTCACCATAAGCCTGAATTTGGGAGGACTTTGACAAGGAGAATTTTTTTCCTCTCAACATTGCTATTTCTACATTTTATTTTTCCATGAGAAAAAGTCTCAGTGGCCAAGACAACTAAAAAGAGAGTCCATGTAGTTTTGCATTTAAGAAAAACATAAAGAGAAAACAACCACTTACATAAGATCCATAATCCACAGCTAGTGTTTGCAGAGCCCAGGGAAGACCCAGGCCAATCAGAATGTCAAACACGTTGCTCCCAATGGAGTTGGACACAGCCATGTCCCCCATCCCTGCAAGGATAAGAGGTTGCTCAAGTGAGAGAAGAGATCTCAGGCATTATGGTTTAGATTTGGAATACCCCCTAAAAGCTCATGTGTTAAAAGCATGGGGGTCCCCAATGCAACAAAGTTAAGAAGGGTGTTTTTTAGGCAACAACTGGATCATGAGGCCTCTGATTTCATCATTAATTCAATTGCTGAGGGATTAATCTATTGAAAGCTTAATGAGCTACTGAGAGGTGAGACCTAGTTAGAGAAAGCAGGTCACTGGAGGTGTCCCCTGGAAGGGTTTATCTTGTCTTTAGCTCCTCTCTCTCTCTCCTTCCTGGTTGCCATGAGCTGAGAAACTTTCCCTTCCGCCATGTTGTTCTGCCTCACCTCAGGTCCAGAGTAATGGAGCCATCAGACCATGAACTGAATCCTCTGAAAGTATGAGCCAAAATAAGTATTCCTCCTCTATTTTATCCTTGTCTGGTAATTTGGTTACAGCATCAAAAAGCTGGCTAACACACCAGGAGAGGGTAGGGGCCCCATATGGGACTCTCCCAAGTCTTTGGTGTGACCGAAAGCCAGCAGTTTTGCTGGTTCATTATTTGATTCTCTCCCAGGCCATCACTGATATCAAGACCTGTGCAGATTTTAAAACACAGGGACACATATTCTATCAATCTGTTGACCTTCACTTCAAATGCAATCACTGAGTCAATGTAAGTGATGCAAAAAAAATAAAATATGTTTCCAAAAATTCTGGAGGTTTTGAGCCATCCTTCTAGAAAGGAATAAACTCAGCAGTCTACAAAGTTGTTCCTGAACTCGCCAACTTACATGTTTCAGTATTATCTCTTACGGTTCTACACTGTGTTCAGTTATTCTGAGTAATTAAGTATTATAAAAATAATGAAATTTGTAGAATTTCATGAGCACTTCTGTGCTATGTTTTGTAATTGCACAATGCATGTGTTAAAATAAATGCCTTCAAGCATAAATCAGGAATATAAATGAGAGTGGGTGCTGGGAAGGTCATGGCCATTCTGAAATGCTCTTCTGGGGCAGGGATGCAGCTAAGTGGTTGAGCATTTTCATAATGTGCAAGGTGTGGGGTCCAACCCCAAGCACATTGTTGGGGGGCAAGGGAAGAGTGTCCATCTGGGGAGGTGAACTGTGAGCTTAGTTTTGGAATAAAGGGTCTGTCATATGCTGAAAACTGACCTCAGCTAATTGTCACTTTGAGGAATGTTGCATGTGGATAAACCTTAGTATGGGGGTCTGTCCTCTCTAAGTCTACTTTCTTTATTCTTCAAATGGGAGTACAATTGTCCCTACCTCATAAAATTGTTTAAATTCATAAGACAATGCACATAAAATGCCTTCTTAGTAGAGGTTAAGTTTTTTTTTTTTTTAAGGTACTGGGGATTGAACCCAGGGGTGCTTTACCACTGAGTCATGTCTCTAGTCTTTTTTTTTTTTTTTTAATTTTGAGATAGGGTCTTGCTAAGTTGCTGAAGGTCTTGCTAAGTTTCTGAGCCTGGCCTCAAACTTGAGATGTGCCTGCCTCAGTCTCCCAAGTCTCTGGAACTACAGACACGTGCTACCAGCCTGGCTTTTAGTACTATTTTTATAATAAAAGGAGAGTAATACAACCAGAATGATCTGTGGATGCTACCCAGGAAAACATCTCTGCCTTCCTCAAGGGGGTAGAACCTTCTGGCTCTTTTTCCTGTCCTTTTGGTCTCAGGTAGCCTTTAGGCCAACTTGGCATTGAGGTCGCTCATAACTCCTTCCAGGTGGAATTTGCTGCTCTCTTAATTGGCATGCATACTCCTGCTCTGAGGTTGGGAGGCCTTCCTTCCTATCCCTGCTGCCCTTGGTGGTCCCACCTTGTCTGGCCACAATGAGGCTGGCCATGCAGTCGGGCACACTGGTTCCGGCAGCCAGGAAGGTGATTCCCATGATGACGTCAGGAATCCCCAGAGTGTAGCCAATAATTGTGACCTGGAAGAAGCAGGAAGAAGCCATGAATTAAGGGCCACCATGAGCCCAACTTGTCCCTGGTTCCTCTGAGCAAGACTCGGAAAGCTGTCCAACCTGGGCAGTCTCTTTGGAGGGCAATGCCCACCCTCTTTATCAACTCAGGGGACAATGAATATTATTAGATAGATGAGACCAGAACTTCAGATCATGAGATGGTGCAATTACAGAATCCAGACTTTCCAATGAAAAGTTGGCCTTTCTTTTACTCCTTTCAGGTGACACAAGCAATTTGAGAGAGGGGAACCCAAATTTCTGGGAAAAGACAATGTTGGGATAGAATATTTGAACTCAAGATGGTCCAGGAAAATCCAGAACGAATGGCCTCCGGGCTGTGGTAGAAATTTAAGTATCCACATCAGCAATACAGTGGGAATTCATGAGAGCTGGAAGAGGCTAAATTTCCAACCTTCCAGTCTTGTTGGAAAAGCCATAATCAGCCTTTCCTTTCCTCACTTCCTTGGCACTTGGTCATAAGGTCATTGTCCTTGTCAACATCATTAAGTCCTGGGCCAAGCGATGTTCAAGGGTTTTAACTTCTTTAACTCTCACAACAACTCAATGGAGTGAATGTTAGGTGATTCCCATTCTTCAGTTGAAGAAACTGAGGCCTCAGGAGTAACTGCAGAGGGGATAGTGCTGCTAGTAAGTGCAAAGGGGATTCTGACCCAGGAGGTTGACTCCTTTGCTCAGGCAGCACTCCTGTTCACACAAGAGGGATTTTACCAAAGGGTCAGAATTTGGTTCCAGCCTGAGAGGTTGTTTCCATTATGCAAATGAGCACCTTGTAGTCCTCTAATTTCCTGATGGGGAAACTGAGATGAAAGCAGTGGGTAAGAGAGATGATGAAGGAGCCCAGTGGTGATGGACAGGTAAGTAGAAAAAGAGACAAGTTCCCTGTCCTAGGGAAACTACTCAGAAGTTTCAGGATGCCACCTGATCTTCCTTACTTTCTATAAAATTGCAAAAAAAAAAAAAAAAATGCAAACCACATGTTGCAAGGAGCGCATTCTTCTCTCAATTCCTCCTGGGCCAGCCACTGAAAGAGACACCTATGTAGGAAAACCTGACTTCACTTCAAAGGCTCCTTCCCTGTGAAAAGGTTTGGGAGATATGAGTTAAATCTGTTGAGAGGCTTGGATGGCCCCTTTCAAACCAGAGAATGCTCCTCATTTCCGTTCAGTCCAGAATTTATCCTGCGGTGGCCTCGAGGCTTTCTGACTTCCAGTCTCCAGGGAGGAAAGGGAGCTGCTGAAACACACATTTCTGTTTTGTTGCTCTGAGAAGCCTTTGTCAAATGCAGTTATGAGCATCCTGGCCAAACCTTGTTTTTCCTTACTAACCCTGTGCTGGGTCCCTGTAGGAATGTGGTCTGGCTCAGCTCGGAGTGGCCTTCTGTACTTTTGCTGTTATTATATTTGTGGTTGAATCTGGAGTTTGGGGGAACCCGTTACCCAGAAGGCCCAGCCCAAGTCTCTTGCTTCCCCTTGTTTCTTTTTCTCACCCTGAGAGAAAAGAGGGCTTATTAGAACCTTCACTAGAGGGGAGGCAGCAAACAGAGGGAGGGTGATCCCAGATTAGTCCGTGGGCTGGTTAGTGGACTCCCTAGAAAACCACCGAGCACTTTGAGATCACGGACAGCAGCCACTGTGCCCCAAATCCAGTCAGAGGGGGCATTCGGTGACTCTGTGCAGTGAAAATGTTAATAAACATGGGATAAGTAGAACTCTCTGGTTATAAGATTTTAGTTAAAAGGATTCTTAGTGTCTATGATGTTGAGGCAAAGGATAGGTATGACTTCATTGTGTCAGGCTGTTACGGTTTGGCTGGAGGCGTCCCCCACTAATCTCCTGTGTTAATGTAGGAATATTCAGAGACAAAGTGACTGGATTGTGAGAGCTGTAACTTAATCTGTCCATCCTAGCTTGAATGACTGGGTGGTAACTCTAGGCAGCTGGCTGGAGGAGGTGGTTCGCCAGGGGTGAGTCCTGGAACGGTACATCTTCCCTGTGTCTTCTTCCTTCCTTCCTCTCTCTCTGCTTCCTGACCTTGCCATGAGCTAAGCAGCTTTCCTCCTCTGGGCTCTTCCACCATAATGTGCTGGGTCACCTTAGGCCCAGGGCAATAGTGTCAGCCATCTATGGACTGAGACCTCTGAAACCATGAGCCCCAAATAACTTTCCCTCTTCTGAGTGGTTCTTGTCAGGTATTTTGGTGATGAAAAAAGTTGACTAAAACCCACACTTACAAATTTGCCTTCAAAATAACCTTTTTGAAACTTGTTTTTACCGTTTGAGTTTAATTCGCCTAAATTTATGCAACACTTTTGTCCAATGCTCAAGCAAGGTTAATTTGGATTTACATAAATTTGTCATGGCTTTAATTTCTGTGCAACTCCAATTTTGATCAATTAGGCTTGCTCTCCCATTTAAAAGTGTAGTCAAAAGTGAGCAATACATTCTGGATATTTGGGTTTCTGTCTTTTGAAAGCAGGAATTGAACCCAGGGACACTGAACTACTGAGCCACATCATCACTCCTTTCTTACATTTTATTTTGAGATAGGGTCTCACTAAGTTGCTTAGAGGCTTGCTAAGTTGCTGAGGCTGCCTTTGAAATTGTGATCCTCCTGCCTCAGCCTCCTGATCTGCTGTGATTACAGATATGTACCCTATGTCTGGGTTTCTTAAAAGACTTTGAGGCAGAACTCTTTTGAGTCATAGCCTCATAATGCATGCTAATCACAGAGTCATTATTTTATTCTCAGAGTGACCTTATTGTCTGTTTGAAGAAACTAAGATCAGGGTTAATGGGGGAAGGTTCAGATTGAGCATCCATTCCCAATTCTTTCATATTTGCTCCATATGCTTTGCCTGTGACTCTGTTGCTTTTCCATCAAAGTAGATGGCGTATATTTTCCCAACTCCATTGACCATTGGGCTTGGCCAATGGAATATTGGTAGACACATGGTAAGGTAAGTCAGTCCCTAGTGAAGATCTTAGGAGGCATCTAGTGTTTCCGTATGCCTTCTAGTATTCCGATGATATACCAAGACTGCAACATTCCCCCAGGTAGCCAGTGATCCAAAGAAAATGAACAACTACAGACTTAAGCTGCTGGATAAATCATAATCAGTCCCAGCTAAGATCAATCAAATCACTGTCAAACTGAAGATGTCTTAAGCAGAATGCATGCTTGTGATTCTAAACCACAGGTTTAGGGATAGTTTGTTACACAGCTCATTATAGCAATAGCAGGTTGATACAATTATGGGAATGAAAACCCCAATCCTTATTCACCTTCAGACCAATTTACTTTTCGTTCTAAAGAGATCTGGCAATGTCATGGTGTCCCTTATAGACTCACCATCCACACCATCATGTAGGAGAAGGCTGCAATCCATAACGTGGAAGAAGCAAATGTCACCATAAACCACTTTTCCCAGCGGGGCTTGTTGCAATTGGGGACAGTGAAGTATAAGACGAAACTCAGTGGCCAGGTAAATGCCCATTTCACTGTTTCCAGTTTGCCAGCTGGAAAAACGAAAAAAAGGAAAACACAAATGGGTTAGCTTCTTTGTTCTGCAGTCCCAGTACTGGCTTTCCCCAGTCCTAACCCTCGTTGTATTGCTCTTTACCTAAAACTTTACCCCAGTGGCTTTCCATCACCAGCAATACCTGGCACACAAAGCCGAACAGAATTTAAAAATAGTCACCCACTGGCCACCTGCTAGTTAGATTTCAGAAGTGACAGGGTGAGTCCCATCTGAGTGATACCAGGCTGGCAGGATGGCTGGACACATGAGCCAGGTAGGAAAAGATGAGGAAGGTACCCAGGACACACAAGGGGTGGAGTGTGTGTGTAGGAGTGTGCAGTGTGGGCTGGGGAGAGACCACCAGTGCCTGCCTGTTCTCCATGTGGTTCGGTAACTCAATTTTTTCAAATTATGAAGTGTCCGCGGAGACAACACCATCTGGTGGAATCTCTCAACATTTGTATCCCAAGCTGATGAGGGTTTGTAAATGAATAACTGCTTTTCGGTTCAGTAACTACTTGTTGGTAGGGACAGATGATGGATCTCCCAGAGGTGATCTACTTCTGCCATCTCTGTGCTGCCTGAGTGCTTTGAGTATCCGAGGCACTGGGTGTGCTTATTCAGGTGACTGTAATGCCATGAGTTCCTCGTATAATCTCTCCTTTGAAAAATTTGATATCGTCTCAATAAATATATCCATATTACATTCCTGCTGAAATATGAATTCAACTCTGGAAGAAATATGTATACATCTACATAAATGCAAGAAAGAAATTTATACATCTACATAACTCTCTACTTCAGTGGAGATATGAAACATAGCTGTCTTCCAGAAAGTTCTCTGTGCCTCTTTCTAATCAATCCTCACCCTTACCACCAAGATTAGTCTTTCCTGTTCTCAAACTTCAAGATGCACTAAATCATCTAATATGTTTATGTGTTACCTTCTTGTATTCAACATGTTTTTTTTTGAGATTCTTTCATGTATCACGAAGTCTTTCTTTTACTTGCTGTGTAGTATTCTATCCTGTAAATATATTACAATTTGATTATCCATTCTCCGGTGGATGGGTATTTGGGTTGTTGCCAGTTTTGGGGATATTATAACTAAAGTGGCTAGGAACCTCTTTCCACAAGCCTTTTGATGGGCACAGTTACCTTTCTCTTGGATGAAGACCTAGGGGGGAAATTAATGAGTTGTGAGGTGGATATTTACTTTTTAAGAAACTTCCAAACAAAAAGTTTTCCAAAATGATTGAATTACTTTATATTCCCACCAGAGTTAAGGAGGTAATATTTATGATACTATTTGAACAATGATTAAAAGTTATTTATTTATTTATTTATTGGTACTGGAATTGAACCCAGGGATTCTCTACCATTGAGCTACATCCCTACATCCCCAGTTCTTTTTACTTTTTAATTTTCAGACAGGGTCTCAATAAGTTGCCCAGGCTGGCCTCAAACTTCTGCTCTTCCTTCCTCAGCCTCCTCAGTTGGTGGGGTTATAGGCATATACTGTTGCAGTTGGCAATAAAAGGTTTAATAAAATTTCTCTCTCTCTCTCTCTCTTTTTTTTTTTTTACAGTGTTGGAGATTGAGGGCTGGGGATGTGGCTCAAGCGGTAGCACGCTCGCCTGGCATGCGTGTGGCCCGGGTTCGATCCTCAGCACCACATACAAAGAAAGATGTTGTGTCCGCCAAAAACTAAAAAATAAATGTTAAAAAAAAGCTCTTTAAAGTGTTGGAGATTGAAGCCAGAGCCTTGTGTATACTAGGCATGTGCTCGATCATCCATATCCCCAGCTCCATTTCATATTTTTAAACCAATATCCAGGCCTATTTCACATTATCTCTCACTAGCCTTTGAATAGTTTCTTACAACTGCGTAGAAAGGTGACCTAACAACATTGTGGGCATCCCCAGCCTCCCTCTGATGGCCTAGGCAGAACGGCCCCTAGGGGTCAGTGTGCCTCCCTCATCAGACAGCACTACCGTCCAGACTCACTTTTTGGCCTTGGAGCTGAGTTATTTATTATTTAAATCCCCTGGTTTTCTGGTCTCTGACATGTGGACATAGTAATGCCAAGCTCACCATGATGCTGGAAGAATTAAATCATGTGATTCTGGGTCAGGGGCTGAGACAAGAGAATTTTTCAAGCTGCTTTCAAATCCTGAGTCATTCTTGATCCTTTCCTTTCTTTTACCCCATGGCCAGCCTGGAAACCAGCCTAGGGTATTCCATCATCCCCATGACCTTCCCTTGGGCCAGGTTGCTTACCTGTGGCCTGGCTAAACACCTGGCTTCCTAAGGGAACTTCCTAGTCCAATATCTGTTTGCCACTTGGAGGTAGAGGGAAAGTTCAGAAAGCAAATCGTTCTAGAAATTTCCCCTGGCTTCAATTATCCACAGAGTAAATCTACACCTCCCTACTGAGGAATATAAGGCTTTGTCTGATTTGGCCCCTGCAAACAGGTTTCCCTACTTATGCGCTCCCTCTCTTTGGTTTTCTTTCAGTCCTCAGATACTCCAAGCCCTCTTCTGCCTCAGGGCCTTTGCACTTGTATTTCCCTTTGCCTGGATCTTCTTGTGGCTGAGTATGCTCTGATGTGCAGCTCACCTTACCACTCAAAACCTGCCACCAGACCCCCTTCAGGTAACCCAAAATAAATAAGACCCTCACCATTCCCTTCCTATTTTCCACCACCCACTTGGAGGATCTCCATCATAGTAAATGTTTCCTATAGGAAATTACCCGATTTATTTGTTTCTTCATTCATTTCCAGATTCCCCAAAAGGATAATATAAACTCTACGAGAAAGGAGTCTTCTCTAAATTGTTAATTGGTTTATTTTGAAAGCCATGAACAGTGTAGAGCATATCACAAGCTCAATGAACATTAATAGTAATAATATTGCTATGAACAACCTAATTAGACAGAGCAAAGGAAACTATTTGTTTTGGAGAATCTAAGGGTATCTCATTAACAAGAACAGATTAAAGAAAGGAGGAAAAAAAGCTAAGAAGGGAGAGGTTTATTTTCCCATCAACCAATATGTATCTTGTTAGATTTAAATCTTGGAGATGGTCAAGCAGAAGATGAGATCTCTGAGACCAGGTGCACTGGATTTTACAAAGACAGAAGCAGTTATGAGAGCTGTCTCGTGAGTGGCTTTCAAATGCTGCAGAATCCAGAATGAAACCACATCTTTGGATCCCAAAAGCATTTGGAAATTCTGCAGTTTCCTAAATCCTGCAATGGAGAGCTGAGGCATCTACGCACAGATAGCTCTTAGGATCCCCTTCTTGGCCTCCCATGTGGCTGGTGTCCTTGCAAGAAAAGAACTTTGGTTTGGTTTAAAATGTAAACCCAATCAAAGATCACAAAGAAACTGATGAGTACGAAGAGAACTGACCTCAATTATGTTCCTTAATAGTTTTCAGAAAATAATGAAAAAAAAGAACAAAGAAATCAGAGCTGGGAAACTGATATTAATTAGGTAAAATTGCAAGCAGGATGCGTTAGTGCGAGTGAGTTCTTGAGTTTTTTCCCCTCAGCTGCTTTCAAATATTTTGACCCACACAAAGAGGACGTTGTCTCTGGAACTCACAGTTTACTGATAGTAAAACGATACAGATGCTTTCTTTACAAGGATAGCTTTTTTGCAATGACAACCTTAAAGGTAGAAATTCTGTACTATCTGAGATATGCCTTGAAGCGTATATAACAAATGTGACTCCTTGAGCAAACCAGTGGTGTGGAAAGGTGCTTCTTAAATGCTTTTGAGGAGGAGGGAAGGCCAAACAGGAGTGTCCACATTTTAGCTCATCTTAATGTCCATTTCTGAATAAGGGGGTAAAAATAGTTTCTTCTCCTCTTTGAATCATCAGTATTTCTGAACATTATTTCATGTTTTGTTCCATTACCCTTTGGTCCACATAGAGCCCCCAAGGAAGAGATTTATATGTTCACTTGGCAAATATTAATTGAATGCCCTCTATGTCACTTGGTGCCAGGCACTGCTCCAGGCACTGGGGACAAAGCACCGAATTAGGAAAACAAAATTCCCTTCCACAGAGCTGACGTGCTGGTGTTTATGTGATTTCACGAAAGTCAGCCGGCAGCAGGGAGACGAAGCAAGGAAAGTGAATTATAGTGTTCAGTAAAGAACCTGGCTTTAAGGAGTAAAGGGACTTGTTTCTAACATATACACTTATTCTGACTGTAACAGACAATAAAAATTGGGTACTAAAATGGAAAGTATAGAAAAAAATCTACCTACACATTTCTATCTGCCAATGTAAGACTCTCTTCACAAGGTAAGCCCCTTCACTCA
Organism: Marmota marmota marmota; assembly: GCF_001458135.2. Lineage (NCBI taxonomy): Eukaryota > Metazoa > Chordata > Mammalia > Rodentia > Sciuridae > Marmota > Marmota marmota. The sequence goes on along the minus strand of NW_026000026.1, from coordinate 43,892,710 downwards.
GGAAATAAGAATATGTGTATATGTATAAGTATGTACACATACCATATATAGGTGTATCTGATATATATGTATATTATATGCATAAAGCCTATATATACAGTATGTGCATTTATAAACATATGGCACATGAATACCTTTATCTGTTTCATATATATACTATATAATATATTATATGTATGAAATATGCATGTAAATTGTTCTATGGATATATGCCAATCATATATTGTATTCTCTATATGCATATATAATCTATTCATATATGTATTCCTATGTACACATATATGCATATACACTATATGCATGTCATACACGTTTATATTTACATACTCCCAAATAACTACTTGCTTGTTAATTACCCATATTATAGTCAAGTCTTGGAGAGAAGCCAGCACTGTAGCTGGGTGGCCCATGCCACCTAGAAGGATTACCATGGAAGGACAAATTTCCTCCTGGAGTAGATGGACCTTTTTTAGGTCAAAAGAACTAAGCTCAAGAGGTTCCCTGGACTGACTCTCCCCTGCATGTTGATGCCCTCTGCTGGCCTGAGGCATGCTCTGGCCTTCTTACCACTGAGCCACTCACTGCCTGCCTGCCTACCCCAGGGAAGAACCCTTGGGCAGCCCCATTGTCTTAAAATGGAGCTCCTGAGTCCAGGTGTGGGGTTTCTCAGGAGCTGGAGGAGAGGAACCGAAGTCACAAGGTAAGCCCCTTCATTTCAGAGACAGATCCCGGCTCTGATTTAGGATATCCTGTCCTAGGAGAGTCATGAAGTTCACTGTGTCTCACTAGGTCCCCGTTTTCTTGCTACTCCAAGTGTGGCCCACAGACCAGCAGTATTGCCACCAACTGGGGGGCTCCTTAGAAATCCAGATTCTCAGGCATTGCTCCAGACTACCTGAATTAGGGTCTGCAACTTACCAAGGATGCCCACCTGAGAAGAACTGGTGAGAACTTGGATGCCTGGCATGAGGTTTCTACTCCCCAGTCACAGGGCCATTTGGAGAGTGAAAGGGACACCTGCAGTCAGGTCTCCTAATGCACAAGGCACCGGAAACAGGTGGCTGAAGGCCCAAGACCTCTGTCATCTGCCACATAATCACAGAGATACAGAGGGGCAGTGAACAGGAGGTTCAAGTGCCGTCATGTGTCACATAATGATGTTTTGGCCAATGATGAACTACATACATGGTGGTGATCCATAAGATGATATGATCTAATTATGTCGTAGCCATCTTAGTTTGCATGAGTACACTCTTTGATGTTTGCACAATAATGAAACCACCCAAAGATATGGTTCCCAGCATGAATCTCTTTTGTTAGGTGATGCATGACTGTACCTTGGAACGCCATAAGTACATCTGGAATAACTCCAGCCAGCACAGAAATATGGAAAATATGATGGGAGGGGGACTTTGTCCCCCCCAAGTAATGAGGCCCAGGCATGGGAGCCTGACTGTCTCACTTCCCATGGGTATCTCTCACTGTTTGCCAGGAGGGTGCATGTCGGGGTTCTGGGCTTCCCCAGTGCCAACACAGTGCTTGGCCACTTACAGATTTTTCAATTGGTGCTACTGTTTCTTTAATCAGTGAAAAAGTTTAGCAAAACAAGCATTTTTTTGAGCTTGATTATGGTCAGTTAGTGATGGCCTCTGGACATTAGGATGTGGAAGGCAGAATTTGTGACTTGAGGCCTCAGCTACTGGACCCTCATCCTCAGAACCTGTGGGTAGATGAACTGTAGTCAGATGACAGTGCTGTGTTCATATGGCACAGCTGACCTTCAGGTAGAGGGACTAGACAGTAGCCTGATCTAATCACACTTGCCCTCAAAAGCAGAAGGGGAAGCCAGAGCGGTTGGAAATGTGAGGACTGCTACACGCAGTTGAAGATGGAGGAGTTGTGGAAGGGGGACTCACAGGGCCTCTGGGAGCAGTCAGCAGGCCCAACTGTGTAGCCACAGGAACAAAATCCTGCCACTAACACGAACACATGTGCCTGGGAGTGATCCTCTCCAGGGACTCTGAAAACGCAGCCTGTCCACACCTTGACATGGCCTTGTGAGGCTCTGAGATCCCAGCTATACTTCTGACCTATAGAACCATGAGCTGACCAAGGGGTGCTGTTTTAAGCTGATAAATTTGCAGTAATTTGTTATACACCAATAGGAAGCAAAAATTAAGGCATGCAAGGGGGGAATGAAGTGTTTGCTTACTCACTCTTTAAGATGATTCAGGTCTGGTTGGGAAGAAGGTTGCCAAGAAACAGATCCAAAGGTAGCAAATGGACTAAGAGCCAGTGTAGTAGCTCCCCTTATCCACAGGGACTGTTCCAAGACCCCAGTGGATGCCTGAAACTCTGGGTAGTGCCACCCCCAATGTATACTGTTTTTTCTTATGCATTCACACACCTACAATAAGGCTCAATTTATAAATTATGCACAGTGATTAATAGCAGTACCTAATAATAAAATATAATATTTATAACAATATACTGCAATAAAATTGCTAACATCACTGCGCTTGCAGTTCAGGATCCTTATTATGTAAAATAAGAATGACTTGAACATAAGCACTGTGATACCAAGATAGTCACAGTGGCTATTAAGTGGCTAATGGGGGGGGGTAGTGTATACAGCATGGATATATTGGACACAGGGATGATCACGTCATGGGTAAGGTAAAGCAGGATGATGTGAAATTTCATCATGTTACTCAGAATGGTATTCGATTTCAAACTTATGAAACACTTGTTTCTTTGACTTTCCAATTTAATATTTTTAGTCTGTGGCTAAACATGGTTGACCACAGTTGACATTGGGTAACTGAAACCACAGAAAGGAAAACCACAGATAAGGGGGAAACTACTGTATACTTTTTTTTTTCTATTAAGATAACCTACTAACAAGCAGTAATTTAACTTTGGCTGCATAGTTAGGGAATTTAGCTGGAGGACAGGCATCAAGATGGATATTTTCTAATTAGTTTTGGTAAGCTCTTAACAAAGCTGCTATCTTAGGATCCCTTACTAACAGGACTGGTCTGTTTTACTTCTGTGCCCTGGCTACAGAGGAACATACAGCATAGCAAGACCTTGCATCTGAAGACAACACAGGATTCTCACACTTGTCACCCATGTTTTGCCACTAAATGGGTTTTTGATTGGATCAATCAGCTCATCTTCAGAAAGCCCTCATGCAAATAAAAAAACATCCTGGAGAAGTAGCACACATTAAGTCTCATACACTTGACAGTGAGTGTGAATTGGACTAGTATACTCTTTGCTGAAATAGTCAGAAGCTTCTAGAAGATTTACCAAAGTAGTGGTATGCTTTGAGTTTGGTCTACCAGTTCTGCTAATAGGTAGGGTATGGGAAAAGGTTGCTGGAATGTTCACATTCAGCAGTCAGAGAAGGACACAGCCTGGTGAGGTCCTGAAAGCATTTATAGGCTTTGTCTCTCCTGTTTCAAGGTCAGAGAGTCTTTGGCCAGCTCACTGAGTAAGGACATGCATACCAGCTTTTTCCCAGGTCTGCAACTCCTATGACTCCCCCTGTGCAGAAATCTGGTCACAGGAATGAGGGACCTGATTAGGGGTAAGGGACAGGAAGTGAGAACAAAGGGAACTGGGTATGCACACAGTGGACCTTGGTAGGACAGTTCTAACCAACTGTAATGGGATGGGTGGAGGGGATCAAAGGGCCTCTGCCCTGAGCACAGGCTGCTTTGCCAACATTGACCATGTGTCTTTACTGTTTAGCACCAACAGGCCTTGCAGAGTAGCAAAGAGAGAATTTCCACCCACCAAATGCACTTAGTCAAAGAACTCAAATTTCAGCCCCTGATTATGTGCCACTATCTCGGCCAGTTCTGAACCATCTAAAACAGAGTCCTGCCCACTCTAGAAACTTCAGATAAATATTTTTATGTTCACATAGAGACTTTTCTTTGAATTGCATAGTAAAAAGATCATCCAAGTCAAGGGTATCCACTCAGTGGTCTCAAAAGAGCTCCCCACCCAGCCTAGACGCAGGACCTCTTACAGGGGGGATCGAAGGGTGTGTAGGGTCCTTCTTCCTCCTCCTCCTCCTCTTCTTCCTCCTCGTCATTCTCGTTGTTTTCGTTGTCCTCATTCTCATTCTCTGTCTCATTGCCAGCCTCGGCGACACCATCGTCCCTTCGAGTCCCATTCGCACCCCTGTCTGGGGCACTGCTGGGCCCTGTTCCGTTCTCCACGGTGTGCTTAATTGGGATTTTAATGGCCACCTCAGACTCCCCATTGGCATAAGCTCTGCTGTTTATCAGTCTTTGTCTCTGGAAAGAAAGTGACACATTTTCCATGGTCAGAGGGATTGCAAGTAACTTACACCCAGAACACAACTTATGGGGTATTCCTTCAGGCCCCAACGAGGAGATGTTTGCAGAAGACTCTGGAGTATTAAGAGATTCCTCAAAATAATAATAGATTCAGACAACCTCCTTCTCAGAGGAAATATTAACACTGTATGACTCAAGGGAACTCTGTGCACTGTGGTGTTATCTTTCTTCTCTGGGTTGCCATATTCCCTTGTGAGAAAGCCACACAACTCTGTTTGGACTAGTGTTATCAATAAGGCTGCTTACTACAGAGAAAGGAAAATTAGATCAGAGACTTTGGATTACGTAGCATTTACTTCTGTGTGAATTTACATCAAGGGGCTTTACCAGAATGAAGAATAAAAGAAAACGGTAGGAAGACAGAGATAGGCAAGTGTTTCTATACAACTGGGAGCTAGATGATGTCTTTCAACAGGTGGGGGAAGAGCGAGGACCAGGATACACTGCTGACCAGAGGGCAGAGATGCTGGGAAAGGGCTGAGGGATATTACTGTGGAAGACCTTGGTTAAATCCCTTCTTTCACATTAGGGAACTTTCCTTCCCTCAGTGTCCCACCCCTGTCCAGTGGTATGTGCGTGGCGCTTTCTCAGATACCTCATTGATCAGCATTCGACTAGCCATGGAGAGCCGAGTCTTGGGGGGAAAGTGGCTTGTGATCATGATTCGAAGGCCCGCCTCAGAGAAAGACAGCTGGTGCGGGTAGGCTGACAGCAACTCATCCACCATGATCACAGACGCTTTGCGGTGGAAATTGGCTAGGGAAACGACAAGATGAAATAGCACCGAGGCCAGGAGCAGGAAAGAGGCATTCATTAATTCTTCATCCCCTTCTCCTCTGTTCCTTTCTCCCTCACTTGTTTACTTGTTTGCTCCCATCCATCCACCCACCTACCTTCCATCCATCCATCCATCCACCCACCTACCTACCTTCCATTTATCCATCCATCCACCCATTCACATACCTTCTACCACCCACCCACTTTCTACGTCTTTATCCTTATTCCTTCTTTCTATCCCTTGCCTCTTCCTTCCCCTTCCTCCATTTCATGCATCCAGGGAAGTTTGCAGTAAGCTAAATTTGAAGAAGAGTCAAAATTTCCTTTCCATGGGTCTTATTTTTTTAAAAAAATATTTTTATTTGTAGATGGACACAATACCTTTATTTTGATTATTTATTTATTTATTTATTTATTTATTTATTTATTTATTAATGTGGTGTTGGAGATTGAACCCAGTGCCTCGCACATGGTAGGCAAGTGCTCTACCCACTGAGCCATGACCCCAGCCCCTCCGTGGGTCTAATTAAAAGCTCACTTGAAATGACTTGAAACAAATCAAGTGTCAATCATCACTATGGTAAGAAAAAATGATAACATAAGAGAATTCCTTCCTGTCCTCAAAGGATTCTTTTCCTACCACTTAGATGTGGGGTACCAGAAACATCCCAATAATCTTTAGTAATCCTGTCTACCCTTCAAGTCACAATGACATTTATATTGAGCTATTAAGTGCTGAATACTGACTTTAGGGCCCAGGGAGGTCATGATGAGGAACTGTACACCTCCTGAGCCCAGCCCATGAGCAGAGCTGATTGTAGGGCATGGGCTATGGGGGAGCTGTCTATTGCAGGGAACTGATATTCAGAGTGGGGCAGGTACAGGTCCTGTACAGTGATTTGGTGGGAGGCCTGAAAAAAAAAATCTTCTGCTGAGGCCCAGCCGCTCTGGCTGAAGGAGCAACAGATGCACATGGCTCATGGGGGCCTGCCTCAGCCTCTCAGTGCTGGCTGCTGTTTTCCAGGCTACCAAACCATGAGATGATCTCTGGAAACACTGATTCACTTTAGGTAGCTCTCTGCAGTCCCCTAGGATATTACTTTTATGGATGTAAACTAGCCAGCAGAGAAGAAACTAAATAATAACCTTGCATGGAATGGTACTAAATAACACTTAAGCTTTGATTGTTAAACATACTTATAATCATTCAAAAATATACTGAATGTTTTATTTTCAAAACTTCAATAATTACCCAGAGTCAGAGATGTATTTGAAAATAACCTAATATTTTCTAATTTCTTTTTTTTTTTGCTTTTATTCCTGCCAAGCAACCATATGGGACATATTTCAAGGGATTTTTAAAAAAATTTAAATTAAAAATGAAACATAGTTCAGGAAAATTAATTGACAATTTTCTGTATTTCTTCATGAAAAAAATATAATTTATCAGTTCACCACATCGTTTCCCTTCGTATATCAACTGCTTTGTGGGAATAGATTGAATATAAGAATTACTCTGAAAAGAAAAGTTATTTTCCTTTGGCAATTTGGAAACTGAGTTAATGTGACCTGAAAGTGAATCTGAATAGATGTAGTAATGTACTAAGAACAGCAGTCATGTATGGAGCCTGGCACTGAACTCATTTATATACTTGCTCAGCTTTCCTCATTACAAAAATAATTTCCATTTACCAGAAGAAAAGAGTGAGGCTCAGAGAGATTAAGTAACTGGCTTCATGGTCACATGGCCCAAATAGGATAGAACCAATACCTCGACATCTTTGGTCTTCTCTCACTGGCCATCTTGTCCTCATTTCCCTGTATCACCTCCACAGGAAATGTGTTCCCTAAGGCTCTCCATGGGGCTTGGTGAGTTGGCTCATGGCCAAGTATGAGACAGTCCTGTGATGCCACCAAAGGTCAGGTGGGAGGACTCAAATTGCTGTTTCCTGTCCTCTCTCTTGGAACAGTGCTCCCTCAAGGACAGCCAGGACGTGCCCCCTGGGTGTGGCTAGGAGAGAGGGCAGAGGGGCTTCTTGGGCACCTGGATCTGCTGCTTACCTTTCTTAAGTAGCACCACAGTTGCGTCGCAATTGCTGCTGTCGTCAATTTCGGCATTGTTGGCCAACCCATTGACCATGTTCCCAGCACCTTTTGTCCTCCTTTCGAAGCACTGATGTATGCAGGCATTATATCTGAGCAAAAGAGTAAATGGAAGCTGTCCATCAGCCTTGACCACTCCTCCCATTCCCCAGTGTTCCCTAAGTGCTCTCTGAGCTCCTGTGTAGATGCTCCCGTCCAATGCCTCTGGTTATGATTGTTCTTATTTCTTCCCCCATTTCCCCTCAGAATGTGAAGCTTGTTTCCCGTCTCAGATGAAAGATGTACTACAAGTGAAAGTCAAATCTCCATCATACAGATCAACAATGGCACTCTGCTTTCTTTACCACCTCTTCAAAGTCATTGGTAAGAACTCTGGGATGGAGCTCCCTTACCTGGTGTGTAATGGAAGGACTGTGATAAGGCCCAGAGGACAGTCAGTGTCTACTTCCCTCTGGCCATGTCTCCAGGGCTTTTGCTTCATGGGAGAAGGTGAAGGGGTCCTGCCCCTACTGTCACCTAATGGCTGGACACCAGGGTCTATGTGTTACAGGTTGGATGGCTATCTGAGTGTCTGTGTTTAGTTTCCTGTGGCTACAGGTTTTATCCTGTGACTCTATTACTATTGTGCAATGAGATACTGGCTTTATGAAAAAATTCAGGGCTATACAATTCTCCAGAATGATGGAGTGAAAAAATTGTGCAGTGTTTCTTGCATGCTCCAGCAGACCTGTGTTGGAAGGAAAGAGGTTTATATAAGCTCCCAGGAAGCTTTTGGCAGGTAAATGTTCTGGTCCCTCGATCTTGTGTATTAGAGGATTACCATAGAGTAATCCTACAAAGTTCATGAAAACTTATAAGCAAAATGTATAAGCAAAGTTGGGCAGGGTTTCCAGAGATCTTTGAGTCACTACTGCTCTTTCCCTGTCTCAAAGATCTAAAGGCTCCATGGACTATTGGCCATGGAACAACCCACTGAGGAGTCTCACCTAGCTTGACCTCTGGCCTCACACAGGGACAGCAGCCAAGCGTAGCAACTCTAAATGGCCAGCTGGCAGACCCCTCAACCTGTTTCCCCTCCTATTCACATCCCTTTTGTTGCTATAGACAGACATTAGGTCCTCTGGAGTCACTTGTACCTGGTTCTTCAATCTATGCCCCTTGGGAGTGGGTTGCCTATGGGAACCTGACAGTCATCAGGGTAAAGACAGAAGGGCCCTCTGTGGCTGGGCCTCCTCTTCCATGAGCCCATTCCTGCAGTCCCCAGTGGTTGTTCCTACATTGCATGAGAAGAACAGAAAATTGGTCACAAGTGATGGATGTTGGCTGTGTAAAGAGAAGTGAACAGCCAATCCTGGAAGACTCTCGAAGTTCAGAAGAGATGGGGTCCAGAGTTAGAACATCAGTGTTTAACAATCCTCACTAAGTAACCAATCTAGATAGTGGGCATCACAAACAGAAGCAACACTGATGTGCCTCCTGATGGAGGAACTCCCCATTGACTTGGGACATAATTTGTCTTGAATTGGATCAAACACTGACATACAGGAAACACAGAGGCCAAATGAACAGATTACACTAAACCACAAGATGTAATTATCAATTTTTAAACCATGGCAATCTCTGCAGATCAAACAACCAAACTTTGTCAAAGAAAAAATCACAAGGAAATTCGCGCACACGGGCACACACACACACACACACAAACACACACACACAAGGGAGAGTTTATATAGATGAAGAGAGATCTAAAACATGGTACAACCAATTATAATGAGTAGAATTCATTTGGATTCTGATTTAAAAAATGTTTATGATATTTATGAGACTAAATGAAAACTGTAAATCATGACATTTATGAGACCATTGGAAATTTGAACACTGATTGGATATTTTATGATATTAAGAAATGAGCACTAATTGAGTATGATAATGATATGATAATAATAAATGAGTATGATAATAATACTATGGCTATGTTAAAAAATAAGTCCTTCTAGAAAAATATACTAAAAGTGTTTTTGGACCATGGGGTTTCAAAGTTATGTGGAGGGGAGGTGGGAAACACACAGTGTGGGTAGGGGATTGTTGGGTCAGTGGTGAACACTTGGAATTTGTCTTACAATTCTGTTGACTTTTGTGTACATTCAACATTCTCTTTACTGAAAAGATTTCCTCACCTTCTGGATTTGACCAGAATGCCCTACAACAGGGAGATAGACAAGGCTTCTGCCGTCTTGACTCAGAAATCATTGTCCCCATATAAATACTGACTTGCATGAGTATTTTAAAGTATAACTGCATGTCATGCATTTATCAAGGTTTGGATAACAGAATAGCAAAACCATACAATGAGGGCTTTCTTGAAACCAGATATCGGGTTAATAACTGAGCTGCCACACTCCATCCTTATTAAAAAAAAAAAAAACCTATGAGGTAGGAACTATTTATTATTCCTGCTTTGCAGAAGGGAAAACTGAGATTCAAAATAACAGAATAGCTAATGACTGAAAAGGGTGAGGCCTGCTGCCAGGGCTGCATGTGAAGCACTTGTTCTCACCCACCAGAACATTCTGCCTCATTGGGGAACGCATCCCAAAGCAGTGTACAATATGTACTGAAAAAATCCTTGCCAAGGCCACGTATGACACATTTCCCCTTAAGGTTTCTACCTATCCGGCCAATCCCAAATTGCTTTTGGACCTTCAGATACAATGTATAAAGTCATTTTAAAAAGCCATCTACCCAGGAGGCAGCTTTATTTCTTTTATTACAGTTGCTCTGTTTTATATTTTTAATTGAATGTTTTAAATTTTGTGCTTGCACCCTGAAGCTATTTTATTGCGAAGCATGCAATTTTATAAATCAGATTTTATAAAACCCAATGATTAAAGTCTCTGATTGCAGAGGGGGATGGCTAAAGAGCAGAGTTTTCATTTTAGAACTCGGGACCAGAATTTATGCAGAAAATTCCACGAGCACGGTAGCTTCCATTGGCTCTTTTATTTGTATCCTGCTGGAATGGAACAGCTGGAATGTTGGCAAAGCTGAAGCCTCAGCAGAAACACACCTCGTTAGCTTCCGCATTTGCTATGATTTGGGGGAGAGAAAAGGATGAGTTTGCTTAAAGGTCTGCATGCCCAGGCAACAAACAGCACATGGGCTTTTATAATGGCTCAGAAAAGGAATCCAGTGCCCTTGGAAGTCATTTGAGCAAAAATTGTTAACCTCCCTTCCCTTATTAGAACCACTGTGTACTTGAGGCCCACCTCATTCTGGAAAGTCCCTAGTGAATACATGATGGGACATACTTTCATCAAAATTCAGATTCAAGTCCAAGGTCAATGTTGGGTATCCAGCAGACATCCTATGGATTCTTCCTAAATAAATGGCAAATTTCTCTTCTCAAAAGGGAAAAAGAGAATATTTGAGTCTTTGAGAACTCAAACTTAGAGCTCCGAAAAGTTTTCTTTTTTTAGAAGGTGATTAAATAGAGAACACTGAAGGAGTCTGCACGTGTTGTTTGAGGCCTCTCCACTGCGCCATCGATTCCCTGCGTGGTTTTGTTACTTGAGGTAAACAGGAGTAAAATGGTGGTTCCCATCTTTAAAGCCTTCTCCTTTGGAGACTAGAAACTCTGGAAAGCCTTTGGGCCAACTCTGGAAGATGTTTAGTTCTATGGTGTGTGACTTTTGGTTTCTTCTTCAGTTGCTTCCTGGTAACTCCACACAAGGATATGTTGGAGTGAGGTCCTACTCTAGAAATCTCATATTCAGTCAGGAAACTTAGATATTGGGTCCACAATGGCCATTAGACAGTCCTTCTGGCAAAAGTTGGATGCCATATTGCGATGGGGAGCAGAGTACTTACAGACTGACCTGAACATCACCCAGGCTAGTTTCTACATTGAGGTTGCTGTGATGTTTGCCGTGGCCATACTGGTTTCTCCTAACAGATCTCTGTCACTGGTGGCCAGAATTAACTTTTGCCAGGCCTTACCAGAAAGAAAAACCTAACATGTCAAGTCAGAGTGCAACCTGATGTGTCCAAACTGCAAATTTCTGATAGTTCTCTATTTTCTTATACCTTGAGAAGATGGTCAGTTCTGTAGTTACACACGCTAGAAAATCTAGGAGCTAATTTAGAGTAAAAGAAACAAGCTTCCACAGGGGACTGGCAGCTACAGCTCTGCATTATTTATAAGCTCTTCATCTCAGTGACATGAACATGAGCTAGAAGTTTCAAAACCATGGGGCTTACATGTCACTTAGAGTACAGGAGACATCAGCAATATCTTTCTTGATAAAAACGAAAGACTACTCTGATTCCATGAGGGAAAATAACATATAATATGGTGGTTTCAAAATGTATCAACATGAGTCAGCCTCCTTATATCAGAGAAAGACATTCGGCATTTGGTTTTTTAGGATTAGCTAACTTCACTTAGCATTATTTTCTCCAACGCCATCCATTTCCCTGCAAATGCCATGATTTTATTCTCTTTTATTGCTGAGTAAAATTCCATTCTGTATATATTCCATATTTTTTTAAATCCAATCATTCACTGAAGGGCATCTAGAGAAGGGGAGCATGGGAGGAATAGATGAATTCTAGATAGGGCAGAGGGGTGGGAGGGAAAGGGAGGGGGTAGGGGATTAGCAAGGATGGTGGAATGTGATAGACATCATTACCCAAAGTACCTGTATGAAGACATGAATTGGTGTCAACATACTTTATATAGCAGAGATATGAAAAATTGTGCGGTGTACATGTAATAAGAATTGTAATGCATTTTGATATCATTTATTTAAAAAAATTAAAATAAATAAAAAATAAAAATATATCAACAAATCTTCTGTCATGCTCCCTTTCTTTTCTTTTTTTTTTTTCATGCTCCCTTTCAATAGGTAAATTAGAGCCCTTGAGTTTGGCCTGCACTTAGTGACTTAGTTCTAATAAAAAGAATATGGCAAAAGTAATGACGTGTGACTTCTGAGATGGGATCATAGAAAGAGTTCTCTCTCTTTCTCACTGTGGTATTACTCACTCTGAGTGGAATCACTCAATAGCTCTAAGGAGAAGCTCACGTGGTGAGGAACCAAGCCCTCTAACCAGCAGCCAGCCTCAGCCCACTAGCCATGTGAGTGGGGGTCATCCCCAAGGCAGGTCTGCCATCAAATCAAGTATATGATGGCAGTCCTAGTCAACATCTCACCTGCAATCTCATGAGAGACTCTGAGATAGAACTCTGCAGTTAAGAAAGTTCTGGATTCCAACTCTTAGAAAATATGTTTGTGGTTTTTAGCCACTAAGCATTGGTATAGCACAAGTCGATGATGAATACAACAGGAGTAATGGAAGTCTGCAGATATGTGCTTCATGGTTTCAGTCATCTCACTGTGACCCTTGTCCCTCAACGCACACAGAAAGATGATTTATCTCTTTTCTTATGCAAGAGACAATCCAAAGCAAGACTGCCAAATCCTCAAGGAGCAAAGTTTCTAGAAAAGTTCTTGAGTGAAACACCAAGGCTTTAATTCTGGCATCACATATAGGTTGGAAGAATTACTGCTATTATTACCAATTAGAAGCACAGAAATTCTCAATAGGTTGCAGAAGAGCCCAATGAGTCTGTGAGAGTAAACATTGAAAACCCAACTGGATACCCACCCTCTCCCCTACTTCTCTTCTCACATTGTGCTAGAGGTAGGAAACAGTTTTGGAAAGGAAATGAAGGAGGTATTTCACTTACTTCATGATAACAATGTAGATCAGGTACATCAGCACGAGGACCAGAGACTCCCACCTGTACACAAAACAAGAACAGTTAAAGAAGGTGGTCATGGGTAGGCAGCCGTGAAGCCCACCAGTCCATACAGAATACATCTGAGTCTGTATGAATGGCCAGGGGGGCAATGCAGGTGGGCTACACACAGTCTCTAGTCTATAGACATTTTCCACACCGTATGCAGTCTTTAATGATCTTTCTCTTTCTTCTCCACCCAAAGGGAAACAATGCTCCTTCCTCTCTTGTATGTCCTTACCTAAAGAGCTCCTGGACAGCTGGACACAGGCCTCCGTGTATAAATCTGTCCATGGCCTGATCACCCACTGAGATTATTCAGATGCATTTACAAAGAGCAAACTGAGACTAGAGGAATAATTAGATGGGGAGGCCGAGGGTAGTTAAATACATCGGAGCTAGGAAGAAGGGGTGGGGGGCAGAGAGAAATAAGAGCGGGACACAGAGACACACAGAGACAGAGACACACATAGAGATAGAGAGACACAGAGATAGAGACAGAGAGAGGGCAAGAGGCACAAAGAGAGAGGGGGGGGCAAGAAAGAAGCAGGGAGGGGGAGAGTGTGTGTGAGTGTGCACGGGCAGGAAATTGTAAGAATGGGGGGGGGGAGGAAAAAAGTTCAGAGAAAGGAAGAAAAAAATAATGAAATGTTTGAGCTTTTTATAATACGAATATATCTTTTATTTCCTTTATTTTAGTAACTTCCCACCAAAGCACTGGGATCTTGTGTTCTGAGCTCCCTTTTAGTTGTCAAGGTACATTAGCTAATTCAGGGAGTAATTCTGCCTTCAAGAGAAGGTGACTGTAGAAGGTTCTAAGGGGGAAATTTCAGAAGAAATCCTTCTTTTGCTCTTTTCAAATTTCATGTTTACAAATTGATCGTAGATAAATATTTGGCCACATGTATAAAGGACAAACATACATTTAAAAAATATATATGGCATTTCTGAAAGTGAGGAGTTGGAGAGAGGCCAGATCACTGTTAAACAGGGGACTGGGCACATAAATTGTAAGTATGTCCACTCAGTGAGGTACCACACCTCTACACCTCTGCAAAGATTTACTTGTCTACTGCATTTCTATAGTAGTGATCAGGGTTTGGGAGAAGGCATCAAGGTGTCCAGTCTCCTCCACCTTCTGCCTGAATCATTGCCCTCTCTTCTCAAAGAGTTTGGGCCACTCCATTTCAGTGTCCCCACTGCCAATTCACATGGCAAATGTCTCCAAGTGCCTCTTGTCTAACTCTCACATCATCAATTCCCTGAAACAAATGTATATGTATATGTAGTGTAAACTTCATGGGAAAGTTTGACTTCTTTCCCAGCATTCAATTAGAAGAAAGATGAATTTTAAAAGACTCAATTGGAGGTCACTGAAAAATAAACCAGCTTCCATGAAATGTTATGGACAGGTTGAGTAACGCCAGCAATTTCTAAAAAGGTATATTTATACTCCTTTGAACTCTTTGAGACTTTTCGGGTTTATATTTGCTCAGAACAAGTCCTTCTGTTGGAATATTCCAACCAGGTTCCCTCTGGCCATTTTTCAGGGACGCCCAGTTGATGGGGTTTCCTGCTTTCTTTGGCTTTTCAAGTTAACTTTGTGGGCATCTGGAATCAGGGTTCACAGGAGCCTCCCCTATGTTGAATGGCTTTGTCTCTGAGGTCTCTGTGCCATTCCCCCCTTGGCCTTTGTGGTCTGATCAAGTGTCTGATCATCAATACTCTTTGGGGTTCCTTTCCCCAGTGCCATGAGCATCTCTGAATGACCCCATGATTACATGTCAGCCACCTGCCTCCCCTCTCGCCTGTGAGAGCCTCAGGTCAGTGCTGGGCTTGATTCTGGGTTATGTGTCCAGCTCTTTTGAACAGCATGGCACACAGAAGGTGCTTAGGAAACAAGTTAAGTGGACTGGATCCATCTCCAGGTCTCTGAAGTCCCATGGCTCTCCTTCCCCTCCTTCCTACTCTTCCTCCCCGGGATGCTGGGCATCTTCTCCACCTTCCTCTCCTGACCACAGCCCATTGCTGCCCTCTGAGGATCCAGTTCTGGAGTAGGACCTTGGTTTGTTTCTTCCCATTCCCAGAATTCCATTTGGAAACACTTTCAACTGGTGCCTGATTCTCCTGTGAAAGGTTGTTCTTTCTTGGACTGGGTTCCTCCTCTCTGTGCACATCCAGAGGGCACTGCTCTGATTTCCTAATCACAATAGCTCAGGAAGAGAGTTTCCAGGTCATGGCCCACAATTTCTTTCCCAAAGTCACAACTTGAGAATCAAAAGAAGACATAAAACATCATCCTGGGTCCTTTAGTTTTCCCCTGGGGCCTTCAGACCACAGAATACACATTCCAGATTCCTTCTGACGTTGTGAACCTGTCTGAGTGACTGTCATGGACTCGTGGATCTTGCTCTGCAAGTTGAGAATATACCCTAATAGGTGGGTCTCTGATGCTTTCTATCTTAAGTCTTTGGGATAAGTACCTAACATACATTCTCCAGCCTCTTGCCTTAGAATAGAACCCTACCTGGTTTAGGCAGCAAATGATCTCAAGGAAGGTAAGTCCCACCTCTAGTCCCAGAGGATGCATAGTTATTGATCTAAAATTGAAAGTTATTGACCTAAAATTGTAAGTCTAATCCCCCACCCAAATCTGGCCATTTGTTGGTCAAGACAGACCTAGTTTTACCAAAGAGAAGTAAGGTGAAAGGGTGCTAAGAACAACACCAAAGCCCCTTCTTCCCCCTTCTTATCTTCAATATAGACTTGATAGCTGGAACCACAGCAGCCATCGTTTTGGGACCATCAGAGAAAGGCTAAGAGAAATGCACAGCCACTGCTCCATTTACATCTGGGATACTTGATATCTAAGAACAATAAATCAGTATAGCTGGGTTTTCTACTCCTTTCTATTGAAAGCATTCCTGAATGGTTGCTGACCATGAGTTCTTGGCTGAATGTGACATACTGTACTATGGGACAAGAACGGCCAGGGAATCTAAACTGCAGATGATAGGAAGACCTTGTACACTTGGTCCTCCTTATCTATGGGTTCCACATCCGTGGACAGAACCAACCACAGATGGAAAATATCTGAAAAAAAATCTCTGTATTGAACATACATAAACTTTTTTCTTGTTCATTATTCTGTAAACACTGTAGTATAACAGCTATCTGTACAACATAGACCTTGTGCTTAGGTATTGTAAGTAATATAGGGATGATTTAAAGTATATAGGAAAATGTGTGCAGGTTGTGTGCAAATAATGGGCCATTTTATTTTATTTTTTATTTTAATTTAATTTATTTTTTGGTCCCAGGTATCGAACCTGGGGTACTTAACCACTGAGCCACATCCCCAGGCCTTTTAATTTTTTTTTTTTTAAACTTTGAGACAGGGTCTCACTAAGTTACTTAGAGCCTTGCTGAGTTGCTGGGGCTAGCCTCGAACTTGTGATCCTTCTGCCTTAGCCTCCGGAGATGCTGTAATCCCATACAGGTGTGCACCGATGCTCCTGGCTAATCATGGGCCATTTTATGTAAGACTTGAGCATCCACAGATTTTGGTATCCTCAGGGGATCCTGGAACCAATCCCCCACAGACACCAAGAGAAGACTGAATTTGTGCTTGGCAAAGCTCATTTCATCCTAAAGAGTACTCTAGTTTCAAAATAAACACAGCTGAGATTACTTTCCTTTTGAAGATTTGGAATGAATTGATTACCTGCTTTGAAATCTCTAGGACAGGCTGGAATATTCTATATCAAGGAATGGAATTCACTGTTTGAAGCATTACTGAAATGTTCCTGTGCTTCAGTTGCACAGATTAAAGAGTCTGAGTTTAAAGAGAGAACTCAGCTCACATGCACCCTGTTTCAGCAGGACAAATGCTTACAACTGGCTGGGTAAGAAGGTAAGAGAAGTGAACAGTGACCAATATTTTCAAGTTCAATCTATATTTTCTTTCCTTCAGTGAGCTGAAATCCCTGGATGTCCAAAGCAGTTAAAGGCCAGTGGTGCAAACTTTAATTTCCCAGCCTCGCTCATGTGAAAAATGCTCTCCGTCAGCCCATGCATGTGACAACGATAATTACGCAACAGGCCGGCACTCTGGGACTGGGGTTATTTTGGTGCAATGAAAGCCCTCCTGGCTCAATTCTTCCCTGGAAGTTATAGCTGTGGATGGTTTCTGAGTCCAACATCTCCCAGACTAGAAAAAGGCAGATCCAGGGAATAGCCACTCAATTGTCTCTGTCCCTCTCGGATCCATATTCATAACTCCAGGTATGGAAGTGCTCTGATTA
Organism: Marmota marmota marmota; assembly: GCF_001458135.2. Lineage (NCBI taxonomy): Eukaryota > Metazoa > Chordata > Mammalia > Rodentia > Sciuridae > Marmota > Marmota marmota. Next base: position 43,875,353 of record NW_026000026.1, on the reverse strand, counting down.
AGAGTCCTGATGACTTGTTCCTCTAAAGAACCTAGACACTTTGGTTGTCAGCTTGGGGTTTTACCTGAGGATGATACAGCTTGAATCTGAAATGTCCCCCACAGGCTCATGCTTTGAAGGCTTGGTCCCCAGAGCAGCAATATTCAGAGGTGGGGCATTTGAGAAGTGATTGAATCATGAGGGTTCTGAATTCCTTAGTGGTTCATCCATTGTTGGATTCATAGGTGAAGGGAAGACTGGGAGGTAGTAGAAACTGCAGGAGGTGGGACCTTGGGGTCATGCCCTTGGGGACTCCTTCTTGTCCTTGCTCCTTCTTCTCTGCTTCCAGGCCACCATCAGGTGAGTAGCTTTGTTCTGCCACACGTCTCCACCATGATGTTGCAACTCACCACAAGTCTATAGTTTCTACAGAAAACATTTCTGACGGATGGCTGACGACCACTTTCTTGGCTGAACAGTATATACTACTGCTCAATGAGCTTTAGGTTTGGTGAAGGAATCTAAACTGTGCATGACAGGTCCAAGAAACCTCCGAGTCTACAAGTAAAAAATAAATCTTTTCTCCTTTAACTTGTTTCCTCAGGCATTTTGTCACAGCAATGAAATGCTGACAAACATAGCTGGGATCCCCTCACATCACGGAGGAAAAAAAGTCTTTAGAATGAAGCAGAAATGGACTTCCCCTTACTAGCTCCAAAACACCTGAAACACTGTAAAAGAGGTTTTGAGGATAATAAATGAAACTGGCTTATCAAAAAACCTGCTCTTATCTTCCCACTCTGGTCTGTATTCAGCAATGTCATGGAGATGGCAGAAAAAGAGCTCCCCTGAGAATGACAGTGACCACCCTGGACTGGCCTCTTTTGATGTTTTTCAGCAGTGGAACAGTCATTGACATCACCTGCGACCTTAGCTTCCTTTGTCTCAGCGTCTTTGTCTTCCTTGTCTCTACACTAGCCAAGACTAGCAACAATGAGCAACACCCAATCACCTACTGTTTGCTAAGTCAGAGCAGCAGCTTTGTTAAGTGTGCCATCGGTTTGCACAAGTTTACTCCTGGAAGTTTTCTTGTACTGCATTTCATCCCCAAGGACATGGGGAGAGAAAACCACCACCCCATTGGGTGGCCACATCCAAGACGGGAACACGAGGAGGCTCTTCCTTACCTCTGACCTGGGGGCTCCCAGGCTACTTGATCCCTTTGAGGCTGTTGATTACTAGTGCTCAAAAAAGATATCCTTCTTATTTTTTAAGAGTCAATATGGAGATTATGTGTCTGAAAGGTCACCCTCGGAGGAGTCCCCCTCCCTCTTGGACAGAGGGTGGGGAGAGAGAGAGATTTGTCAAAAAACTATCTTAATAATACCCTGGTATAATACATGACATTTATCATCAACATGATGATAGGTTCCCTGCTGCCTTCAAACTCTGGAAATCACAGAGATGTCCTTTGACACAGAGATGCCCGCTGGAGCAAAGGGTTAGAACAAAGCATTAGCGTTTCTTTTGCAGGAAGTGAAGCCAAGTGAACGCTGTACTTCTTTTCGAAGCTCATTCCTGGCTTTAAGTGATGCCATGAAAGTCTTATAGCTACAGAGTCACTCTTATTCTTAAAAAGCTATTTCACACTCTTCTACTTCTAAAGATTAAATATTTGAAAAAATATAACAGGGATGCACAGCACAGGCTATTTCTATTTCCATTTCAAATATATTTGACTTACTCAGAACTCATTTCAAGAATGGGGATTTGGACAGCTGTCCACAATGCAAATATCCTTCCATATATTTAATCTGGACAAAGTTTTCTATTTAAAAAAAAATTACTGATTTTCAGAGATCTGAGATTGTTTTCTTTGAATGTTTGGCAGAACTTTAGTGGGTTAAAGATCACTGAGGTGCCTGGCTCCTGGCTCCTCAGTTATAGATGAGATTTGGAATCTTGAACTTGGTTTGGATACTGAAGGAGTTTGGATCTGGAATGTCCCCTAAAGACCTATAAGTCAGATTCTTGGTTCTCAGTTTGGCATCAGTGGAAAGTGGTGGAACCTTTAAAAGGTAAGGCTTAGTGGAAGATCTTTGGGTCATTGGGGGTTGTCCTTCAAGAGGATAGTGGGCCTAGTCCTTTCGTCTTTCATTTACTTTGTAACTATAACTGGTTTTGTTCTGTCATGCACTCCTGTCATTTCACAGGCTCCAAAGCAACAGGGCCAACTGATCATAGACTGAAACTTCCAAAACCTTGAGCCCAAACAAACCTTTGCTCTTTATATGTTGCTTATCTAAGTTATTTTGTTATAGTACCAGAAATATGACTAACACAGATATAATTTTAAAGGATCAGCCAAATCTCAACCATAGCCTAGCAAATGGTTGACTATAGAAAGACTCTGCAAAGTCACAACATCCAACATGATTCAATAAAGACACATCTAGCTGTGAAGATTCTAAATGGAAGCCCCCACTCCAGTCCAAGAGAAAAAACAATCTCTGCTTGATGAAAGCCAATTGAATTCCTTTGTTGAGATGGACAGAGAGTTCCCAAGAAATCTAGTTGTTCCAAGTTATCATGGCATTTCCCTTTCTTTTCTAAACCCTAACTCTGGCCTTCAATATATTTGGATCTGCAATATAACAAGAGAAAATTGGAAAAGGAAAAAAGGTACTTACCAAGAAACTTTTTCATCATAAATGAACTGTGAAAAAAATAAAAAGGATAGATTAGACACACACACACACACACACACACACACACACACACACACACGATGTTTTTAGACTGCATACCATCCACCCTGCTGACATGGTGGTAATCTTCTTGTAATTTCTATCTGACATGGAGTGATGGGAAAAGCAACATACATTGTGGGCTTTAGGTCTGGAAAGGCAGGTAAGAGCAGGGCAGGTCCTTCCAAATGCTAGTCCCTTATGTGCCCCCTGTGAGATTTCTACACATCTCTGGGCACCATGTAGCCCCTTCACAGTTTTTATGCAAGCACTTGAAATTCTATGCACTCAATAGTTTTTTCTTTTCATAGACCTTTTTCCCCCAAAGACAACTTTATATCACAACCAGAAGTGAAAGATCAGCACCTCTTTTCATCACATTTAGAGATTAACCCTGAAAAAAATCAATGTTTACAGATCCTGGGTAGACACTGTTGGTGGCCATAATGGGTCAGGGGCCTGCCTTTCTGTTGAGGAAAAAGGTTATGGAGGGTCAGAAGGAGTGAAAGACACAAGCGCCAAACCAAGTCTCTCCTCATTTGTTGGGACCCAGAGAGAGAATACACCACAGGGTTTAATTTACACAGTCCCTAGTTCATACACCATCCAAGATCATTTCCCACTTTGTGGCGAGACTGGTTTGATTTATACAGGGAAACCCAGTTGCAGAGAACATTAAACGTTTTCAGGGAGTTCCTAGATTTGTTACTGAATTGGTTCTAGATCTTAACCCTGGTTCTAATTTGAAGTTGCTTTCATGACACATTTATCTGCTCAAATGACTCCTTGGGGAAATCAAATGGGCACACACATTTTGTCCAAGCAGGAAGCTAATGACATGGTTTGTAGTTCTTTCTTTCCAAACTCCGATAGAATTTGACTCCTTTGAGTAAGATCATCTCTAAGTGACCCTCCCTTCAGAGGCAGAAACCGTCTGGAGACCCCAAGGAATATGCCTGCAGGACCACTTGGGTATAAAGGGCCACCATGACACCAGGATGGTAAAGGAAGCCAGCACTTGTGTTGAGTCGCGGACAACACTGCAGACACAGCTCACAAGACACCCACAGGAGATTTCCAGTGATCTTAAAGGTCCAAAGGGAAGGTTGAAGAGGAAGGAGCTGGGCTTGTTTATAGCTCCTTCTGCCTAATAAGCCACTGGAAAAAGACATTGTCTTCATCTTTTCTGTTATTCTTGTCTTCGTCATCAGATTCAACAAGTTGACATTTGGATGAGAATGTCAAACCAGAATGGGAAGAAAATTAAAGAAACAAAAGGAAATGACCCCATAATCCAGGTTGGATTGGGTGGCATCTCTTCCCTGGGAGGCATTCACAGCTATTCTGTAGAATAACCAGCTTTACAAAAAATTGTCATCAAGAAATAATGAAACAGATCCTTTCATTTAAGATGGAAAACATTGTCTATTAATTAATTAATTCAATTTAGTCTCAGCAATGGGCTGGAACAATCAATTTGTAGCCACTTAAGAGAATTCAAGATACTGGAAAAGAGTTTATTAGACCAGGCCAATTTAATTTTCTTCTATCAGGGAAGGCAGACAATATCATAGGATATGAAGGCAGTCTTTTCTAAGCTCTTATTCTGGGTGATCTTCTCCACGGGCAGAGGCACAGGTCCTACAAAGGGATTAGCTGGTGTGAGCTCACCCTGGTACTCAGAAAAGTATTTTTTGTGTTTTTTCCAGGGCCCAGTCATGGGATCAGTTTGGCTTTAGCTGTTGATTATTTCAATGATCCTATTAAAAAAAACTTAGAATGGGCTTAATTATACAAAAAAACCCAAACTGAGAATGGAATGTATGGGGAGCCCAATAAATCAGAGAAATAGTGGGTAAAGCCAGTGAGATTGGATAAGATACCCAGGTAGGGACAGAACATCACGAACTGAAGTCAGGAGGAGGGTTGTGGCCTGTGGAGTTGGGATTGGGATGTGGTTCAGGGAGGCAGACAGGGAAAGAGAAATCGAATATTACTACTAATAAATAGTAGAGCTCTAGAAACATCCAAGCCATGGAGACAGTTCTCTCTTTGATCTCTGTCTGGCCCGAAGAAGCCCCATCACTCAGGGCGCGTGACTGCTACAGCAAAAGCCCAGAGGACTCGGCTGCCCTGTGGCTGATGAGCAAACACAGTTCAGGTTTATCCCTCTACTTAAGCGGATTGTGTAGAGAAATGAGGAGACTCAAAAGAACAAGACCATGAATAACAAGGACTAGAAATCAGACCTGTAAGAAAATCTGAATGGAAACAGGCTTGTTTCTTGTGAGAAGGGAAAAGTGAGTTAGGAACTTCTCTAAGCATTCACTGGGGTCAGATGGAGGAGGAAGGTGGCTGGACATCACTTCTTCAAAAGACTGAAAATAGGAAAATGGGCTGCGGTGCATGCAGTGCAATGGCCCAATACATGCTTAACATGCTTGAACCAACTTGGGTACACCCCCAGCACCAAAAAAGAGAAAAAGAAAAAAAGAAAAGAAAAGAAAATTGGCACTGATTACAGAAGTTTCCTTTAGGCGATGATATTCTTGGAACATCCTGATGGGACGTTTCAATCACTGTGTCTGAACACTTTTGAAATGTGAAGGACAGGTATTACTTTGGCTTGAGGCTGTTGATGGATCAGGGTGAGGGGGTGATGGATTTGTTATTCTTTAAAGATTTTCTTATTGAAGTCCCTTGACACATTCCTCTGTTTTTATTGCTTTGGCTAGAAAAGAAAACAGAGAAAATAACCCCCCTTATAATAGCACTATTCCTATTGTATAAGAAAACCTGCAATCGTTTATACTCTTCTAAAACAAGAAACGGCTCCTCCAGTTCCAAGTGGTCACCACTAGGTGGTGCTCATGTTCCAGTTCACTGAACAGGTCTATTCTGCCAAGGTAGAGAAGTTCAAGCCCATATTCAAAGCTCCCTTAGAGCTTCCTCCAGGAGAGGAAGCACCTCCAGGTGGGCACACCACTGGAAGGTTTTCACTATGCTATTGCTTTGATAAGGCAAGGTGGCATTGGAGGGATAGTTCCTGTTTAAAGCTCTTTCTTGGGGACAAATTATCTGTGTCGACCTCAGTACTCATGTGAGTTGCAAGGGAGTGACCTCCCATTGTGGTCTTTGAAATTGACCCAGACTTTTTCCAATTAGAGTCTTGAACGCAAGCCTTGGATAAGCACCTCATCTTTCTATGCTCTGCTGGTTGTTTGAATCCAGGCACTGGAATAGCACAGAGATCATACATGGGTAATGCCAACCGATAACTGGGCTCCATATTTGCTGAACATGGGCTAGGCAGGGATCCTGGCCTCTGACCCACATGTGGTTCATCCAGAGCTATCCTGGACTTCACTCTAAGGTTTCCATGTGTTCTCCATCTGCATTAAATGCGAACAAACAGGAATGAATTAAAAAAAAAAAAGCCCTTATTTCTTCCAGGCTTCCCAGAAATGGCTGGGTACCATGGAAACAAGCTTGTCATTCCTTGTGTCTGCTGTAGTATTCTTCCAAGCAAGACAGGCAGGTAAATTTCTAGATATCAGAGAGTTCCAGGGAACTGCCAAGGGAATGGCATGTTCAAAATGGAAGAGTGAGAGGGAAAGACAAATCAGGAATGGGCGAGGTATGGCCAGGAGAGGAGAGGCCCAAGGCAGGTGCTGTCTCAACATCACCGTGTCAGTCCCTGGGGTTTCCTTAGTGTGACCTGTAACCGTCAAACAGGGGCAACCACGTGGCTGAAGCTACGATTTCATAGCCTGTCTTATAATCAAGCTCACCAGTAGCATTTTAAGCAGTGAAAATAATAGGAGAAAATCAACACCATCATGTTTTTTTTTTTCCTTGAGAGAGATTGAAACCTTGAAAATGTCTCTTTTCTTGCTATAAAATGGAAATAGGCCCCCCCCCCCCCGAATCATCCCACTCAATGGTGTGGGGACTCCCAGAGCTGATCTGTACTTGGAGTTTTTATTTCTTCAGTCCTGGGAGCAGGGGGTAAGGGTGGTTTAGCTGAGGCCAGGGCAATTATATTGGAGGAGGGTAATCTCATGGAGTATACAGGAAAGCTGACTGCTACGTGCATCGGTGTGCATATGCTTTGAGGTTAAATGGTAAGTCTTACTTCAGAACATCTAGAGGTCTGACTGGATAGTGCTAATGATTGCAGGAAGGCAGGAAACAAAGATGACCTAGAAGTAGGGATTGAGAAGAGCTGGTGATCTCGTACAAAAACATAAGGGCAGGCTACAGGGAAGAAAAAGGATATGAAGATAATTTAGGATATAGGGGAAGGCTGATAAAGGATTACATTTGCTGGGCATGACAAAAAAAACAAAAACAAAACCCACAAAAAACCAAAAAAACACAAACTAAAATTTCTAAGTCATTTTCCTTGTAAAAGCTGGGAGACTCTCTTTTCGCATGGTACATTCTCCAAGCCAGTTGACCTGTGTCCCTGTTCAAGAGCGAATGCAAGGATAATCCCAGCCCCCTCGTTTTCCAGCATTATTTAAAGCAGGTCCTTTCTCCTACGCACAGCAGTGTCTGAAAAACAGGTCACCTTTGTATGCTCATCGTCAGTTTGTTTCAGGACCTTAAAATTCCATCTCAGTCATTCCCTGTGAGACTCTTATAGCCACCACTGCGGTTCCCACTTGGCCAGGAGAACAGCTGAAACGTAATAGGGGAACAATAAGCCTGAAAGATTCCAAGTCTCCAAATTGGAAAGTGAAGCAGCTAATTCCCAGTGAATAATGGGTCAAAGAGAGTGGGGTGGTGGCCGGAGGGCTAAGGCTAGGGCTAGGGCTAGGGCTAGGGCTCTGTTGCCAGTAGGACAGTGAAGGACAATCATCAATGTGACCCATAAGATTTCTTTTCTCCCATAGAAAGATAAAAAGATTTCTGGAGTATTTAAAATTAGTTTCTTCACACACACAGAAAATAATCCTAGAAGGTGAACAGTAAGACTACTCCTTTCTCTCTAAAAAAAAGATCACAAAATAAAGGAAGCAGACACTCCTTTATAACAGGAAGATTGTGAGGTGGGGACAAGCATGATTTTGAAGACTGTAGGAAGCAAATTTTATTGGAGGAAAATTTCAAATTCTGTATTGGAGCATTATAGCTGTACCATCTTATATACCTGCTCTGGGAAGCCTGAGACGTTATAGCTCCCCAACCTCGGGCAAGTCATTTCACCTCTGGAGCCTTGGCTCTGCCATCTGTAAAATGGGACTCATTTATGGTATCGGTAGCCTACATAGTCATGAGCATCAACTGATAAATCTTCTATCAGTTGACCCAATGTGGTACTCAGTCCCATTGAGTCAATGCTTATTGGAAACTATGGATGCCTGTGAGAGTGTAGGTACATTTTCCATGGGACAGTTTGCTCACTAGAATTGCACCATCCAATATGGGAGCCACTAGCCACATGCGGCGATATAAACGTATCTTAATTAAAATTAAGTGAATTAAAAATTCAGTTCCTTGGTCTCACTAGCTGTATTTCAATGCTCAGTAGCCACATGTGGTAAGTGGCTACCCTAGTGAATGGCACAGAGTTCTAGGCCATTTCCATTACAGCAAAAATTCTGTCAGAAGCTGTTGTGGTTTGCATGACTGTCCCGCAAAGATCCATGTATTAAAAGCTTGGTCCCTATGATGGCAATATTTGGAGGCTGAGAAACCTTTGAAAGGTGCAGCCTAGTGGGAGGTCCTTAGGTTAGGAGGGACATGCCTTTGAAAGAAGTTGCAGGACCCCTCTCTCTTCCTGTTCTCTCTCTTGCTTCTTGGTTTATGATGTGAGCAGTTAGCTTCCCTCCTGCCATAAAGGGCCAACTTTGCCAGAGGCCCAAAACAATAGGGCCACTTGAAAATGGACTGGAACCTCCAGGACCATGAACTAAACATACCTTTTTTTCTTAATAATTGCCTTGAGCATTTTGTTATAGTAACTTGAATCTGACTAATACAAAGCACTGACTACCTCTGGCATTATTGAAGCTGGGAGCATTGCAATGAGTCCTCTGGAGATGGAAAAGGAAATGTTAGCTTGGAAGAGCCTCACGGCTGTGCCTGTGCCTAGGTGCCCTGAGGAACCACCCCAACTGGGGTCTATGGCTTCCTTGGCCCATCATCTGTAGATAGATAGCACTTGTGAACTAGACTTCAGCCCCAGCCCAAGCTATGGGAAACCTGTTCCACAGGTTTCTCTCCTATCAATGCTCACAGTCCCTGTCCTCAAGTAGAGATGAAGGGTAAAAATAAAGTATTTCTTTTAGGGCAGCTGTTTAGACTGGTGATGTAATGAATCATTTGCATTTATGTAAATTACATGATTATGTAAATTACAGTAACATTTCAATATAAGAAAACTGACAGGGCTGCTGGAATTTGGAGAAAGGGCAGGAGCAGGAGGCCCGAGATGCCCACAGTCCAAATGATCAGAGAGAGGGGCAGAAGAGAAGCAGCAGGAGAGTCTGCGATGGTCTGCAGACATTTGTTGGACCTGTAGGGTAGATGCACACAGGAATGCACTCCAAAGAACCCATATGCTCCCAAAGCTTAAGAGGTGACACTTTCCTTGCAGAGACTGAAGTCATCCGTTGAGCTTCCAGGCACATCCAGCTTTTCCATGGTCTGATGCTTCAGTGTCACAAGGGCTAACGGGCATGCTTGACTGAGGTGGGGGAAGGGCCATGAGAACCACATAATTTAGTTCTTGAAATTATGATTGCTTTAGAAAATGACACATTTTTAATTTCTTCTGCAACCTCCCGAAAACAAGCCAACAAACAAGCAAACTAGAAAATAGCACAGAGGGAAGTTTAGGTGAAATCCAAATACCAAAGTGTACTGACTCTGTGCCTCTACGTGAACTGTTTTTGCTCTGTTAATTGCACAATGCATTTACTTTTCTTACTTTTGTGTTTCTGCTTTCCACCCTGTTCATGTCCCATCTGCATCTGCTTATATTTCTGCTGATTTAGATTGCAGGTATAGCAATGCTATTTGCACTTTCCTCTGGGTTCTGAGTGCCCTGCCCCTTAGTTGCCACCAGCATCTCAGGAGAAGCCTTTCTGCCTGCTGTTTGGATCTCCAGGCCCCATGGTTTGTCCTTGAGGCTCCTCTGTGTGTCTTTGAAAGACCCCCTGATGAGTATGTATATAGAAATGGCATCTGGTCCCACTTAATCCTGATTTACCCTGTGGGTGAATGAACTCTTTATTTTCCAGCCTCAGGGGACCAACAGTTATGCCTTCTGAACATTTCAGAACCATATAATGGGAGAAAGTATTCAAAAAATAAAAACTCTAATAGTTACATAAATTGTTTGGGAAGGTTAATAATTATTTTGTGGATAGGAGGAAGGTAGTTTTAAATAAAGGAGTTTTAAGTTCCTATGGAAGAATCCTATAGAGAAATCTGTATTACATAAGGAAAACTGGAAGAAAAATGATTTTATTATCTTGATATTTGGGGAGACCTAGAAAGAGAGTAGGAAACCTTGACAAAAGCTAGAGTGTATGTGAGCAGTGGCCTGAGGTTGGGGCATGGAATCTAGATGTGGGGATACTGTGAAAGTTACTTTGCTGAGTGCTGTGCTTCTTGTAGGAAGACTCTGTTTTGCTTCTTAGGTAAGATTTTGAGTCTCACATGCAAATGACCCTGGGGAGCATGACTACCAGTTAACAAGATTCAAATAATCCACACAGAAGAACAGAAGTCAGGAATCCAAGCAAAGGAAAGCTACTTAGACTGCCAGCATTTCTTTTCCTTTGGGAATTTTTAAATTGATTCTAAAGTCATCATTGCTAGGCCTAAATTGAATACCCGGGGGAAAGTGTTTGCAGCCATAAAGTTGTGTTTCTCAAAATGCAGTGTAGGGCTGCTAGCGCCCCGTCCTCTGGAGGTCAGGAAGATGCCGGTTGTAATGCAACTTCTTGGATCCTCACCCAGAATCTATGGAATGAAATTCCCTGGGTTTTGCATTTCAAATAAGCATGCCCCTGTTTCCAATGCCCACAGAAGGTAGAGGATTACCCGTTAAAGGAAATAGAACCAAGTTAGAACCAAGACCTAGGTTTGAAGACTCAAACCTGATATTTTCCATTGCTTCTTGACAATGAAGAAATGTGATTTTTCCTCAAAATCTAGGTTTGATTAAAAATGACTCTAATTTTAAACAACTGGTCTATAAACACATAGTCCAAATCTTCAGGTGATAGCAAAGACTCATTTTATTTTGCAGTTTGTTTCTGTCTGCAGGAAAAGCAGAGCTGCCCTGGCAGCTACTCAGTCCTGTGATTTATGTAGAACACCTTGAGGGCAGATGGTGGCTTGGCCCAAAGACCAGGATTGGGTGACAGTGTCATCTGCGGCCAGAAGCAGCAGAATCTCTTTACTTCTTCACACATCATTAGCAGCAATTACATTTTATTTTATCTTGGACAAGTCAAGATACATTGGACAGAAGACAAGTTATTTCACACAGTCCATGAGGTGTCTATGCTGAAAGGAGGGAAAGACTGTTGGGAAGGGATATCACTAAGTCTGTGCTTCCAGAACATCTCTTCATGAGCATAGTCATCTCTTTCTGGACTTTAGCAACATAGTTGCATTCACTTACACTATCTTCTAAACATGTCTCTTGAAAAAATAAATTAAAAAAATCATCCTGAAATACCCTAGAAGGGCAGAAGGGCACGGTGCACTGAGCAGCATGGATTGGTCCACTGAAGCACAAAGCTTGCTAGAAAGAGTGTTTGGGAAGTCTGGCTGAGGTGAAGAGACCTCTAGGTGACAGATGATCAAACCTTTTCCACAGATAGCAACTGAGAATAAGAACACAACATTCCCGTGTGTCCTTAGGTCTATGAACCAGGACTTTAAAAGATGAAGGATGTCATCAGTTCTCACAGAGCATTCCAACCCCTTCTGCTCAATCCTCCCAGTTATTCCTTTTTGAACCTGGGAGCTTTGGAGGATAGGGTTTGCAGCATGTATAACCCAATTTTCAGGGCAGAGCTTGTGATGATTTGTAAACCCAAGATTTTCAACCTCAGGAACTGTCTGGCTTCTTGTGGAAAGTCTCTTATCAAACATCATATTTATCTTATTGACACAGAGAGTTGCAATAAAACAGTCTATAGGTAAATGCTTTGTGAAACAGGTGTGCAGATCCCTTAGTGCAGCTATTCCTGTCTTGTAGGTAAGAAAACTGAAACCAGAGCAATTGGGTTCTTCAAGGTCATTAGAGCTAGAAAGGAAGTACTTTATGCAGGGTTCCCCAGACACACAGAACAAATAGGAAATTATATGTGTACATATATACACATGTACACCTACATGTGTACATTAGATTAATAATGAGGTATTGGCTCACATTATTATGGAGGCTGAGAAATAACCTGTCATCTATAAAAACCAATAATGCAGTTCCAATCCAAACCCAAATGTCTGACAACCAAAGAGCCAATAGGATAAGTGACAGTTTGAGTCAGGAAGCCCAATAACCAGGAGCACTCATGTCCAAGGCAGAGGAAGTCAAATGATCCATCTTAAGCAGAAAGAGAAAATTCACTCTTCCATTGCCTTTTTGTTCTATTTGAGTCCTCAAGGAATTGAATGCTATCCATCCATGTTGGTAAGAGGGATCTTCTTTACTCAGTCTACTGATTCAAATACTATTCTTTTCTGGAAGCATCTCACAGACACACCCAAGGGGAAAAAAATTTCACCAGCAACGCTTAGCCCAGTCAATTTGACATGCATAATTAACCATCACACGCAGGGACCAGAATTAGGAGTCAGATCTCTTACTTCCTATGTAATTGTTCTTTCCAATTTGCCACCATCTTCTCCCGGAGGGCTCAGCTTGGCAAGCTAAGGCATTGGAGTTTTCCCCCATAGGAGCCTCTGATGGTTAATCAAGAAATTGACATTCACAGGTATTCTTGATAGACATTTGGATGGCTCTTGAGGATTGACTGGCGGGTAGGAGGGGGTGGGCAGTCATGCTATTGTGTTGCAACCTGACCTGCCATGATCTGTAGCACAGATGCTCTCTCAGTTCAGGCCATGGATGCAGAAAGCATGAACCTAAGTGGGATATGGGGATGCAGGCTGAGGAGACTTTTATGAGAAGGAAATCCACAGGCCAATTAAGCTGAATGAGTGTAATCTGAATTGGGGGAAAGATCAACTTAATATTTTTGGGTTGGGAGGCTAGGATAGGAATGGGGAATGAAATATAGGAGAACACATCAAAAGTTTAGTCAGAGACATGTTGAGTTTGGTACATAGAGACTCTAGTAGAGAGTTGTTTATCCACTCCTGGACTTCAGGGAGAGGTCACTGCTAGGAATGCAGGTGTGGAGGTGTTGGCACAAAGGTGGCCATGGTAAGGGGTGCTGGGGCAGGAAAGGGAATGTTCTGGGAGAGCTTACAGAATGAGAAGGGGAAGAAATAAGTTCCCCAAATGGGAATCCTGGGGACGGGAGTCACAGAAGAGCCATGAGGCAGGTGAGAAGGAAAGGAGGGTCACAGAACTCTCATGGATTCGGATAATGTATGTCAAAACTCCCATCCTGAGCACCCCATGGCCAATCAGGGGTTCTGGGAGATCAAAGTAACTGGAAGAAACAAAGTCCATCTCCATGCATAGACAGACACTTGCTCACTCTCCACCAGTGTCCTTGAGTCAAAAGGAAGAGCCACACATCGCCCTAGTGCTGAGAAGTGAGAGCAACTTACCACAATGAGCGCGACCACAGACAGCGTGTAGTAGATAGAGTCCCTCAGCAGACACCAGGAGGAGAGAGCCACAACCTAAAGGAGAAGGGACACAAAGAGAACACCCAACAGTGTATCAGACCGTGCAAGTGAAACAGCTTGACTCCTGCAGGCTCTGGCCAATGATAAACCAGAGACACAACCTCATACCTTCGCCTGCTGTCCTGGACCTGATTAGTTTGCCAATCAATGGGAATTTATTGAGGGTCCTTAGGTGTTTCGGTCTAGATCTTCTGAGAGGCAGATAACCAAGACAGATTAAACTGCAACAATTGGGTTAGGGGGAAATGGCCAGTGACAGACAATGGGAAGGGACCAAGGGAACTGGGAGCATCATCCACCCCACTGTGACCCAGGTCTGACCCCTGCAAAGAAAAGAGGGAAGGTTGGGTGTCCTGGCACCAGGCTGAGAAGGGTGCAACAGAGCCGAGAGTAGGTACTCACTGAAGGACTCTCCTGCCCCCAGGAACAGGTCTGCCTAACGTCCCGAACATCAAGGGCTTGAGAGGTGCCAACTTAACTTGTCAATGACTATAATGTCTGACATAGGTGCTATTCCTGCATGGAAGGAGCACTTGAGCTGGGCTCAGAAAAGCCCCTTGTACAGTCCCCTCATGGCCCTCTTGCCTCATTTCTATTATGTGCTTGGCCCTGCTGGCTGGCATTAATTGATTTGCCTAGTGGATCTAAGAAAATGTTAACCTTAATAGTGGGAACATGTCTCCGTAAAAAGATGCTGGCTTTGTTGAGACTAGATCAGTAGGTACACTGCTAGAGGCTAAGGCAGCAAGGGCTGCAGGAGAAGAAGGTCTTTGGGTTTAATAAGGAGGGCAGTGGGGACAGGACTGGGCATCTTGGGGATATGGAGGGAATTGTGGGCACCAGATTCAGACCCCTGTTCTAGGGGAAAAGTTCAAAGTCTCTTTTTGAGGGGTACTTAGTATTTTTTCTCTGTTCATAGATAGGCTCCTTTTGGAAGACCCTTATGAAGACGTCTGGGAAAGTCCACAGAGCCATGCCAGAAGCTGGTCTCTGGGCTGTCACTCACAGCTCCCCGCATCCCTCCTCCCTAGAACAGCATCTGTCACCCCATGGCCACAGCACATTTCTTGGCCAATTTTGCCCTTGGCTTAAGTGTAAATGGACACTGCAAAGGTCAGCACTCTCGGGTGGCCCAATGACAGTCACACAGTGCACCAAAGATAATTGGAAACAGGGATCCCAAGTTCAAGACAGGCTTTTCCTCCTCTGCTGTCCCTCGACTTCTGTGTCATCTATAGAGCCCAGGCAGAGTCAGACCAGAGAGGGCTTTCTGGTTTCAAATAGCATGAAAGATATGACTCAAACAGAACCATAAATGAATAATGAGGCCCATCTTTTTCCATTAAACACAAGCTTCCACTTGTTACACTGACACTTAGCTATTTTCTGTTGCTAATTTTTCCTTGTTAGGTTTTGATTTTGCAGCTCTAAGTTACTAATGACAGTATTGTCCAGAAGAGGACTCACACCTCAGAGATCACTTCAGTGCAAACACAAAGTCCTCCTTACTCTTTCATCTCTCTCTGTGTGTATGGTGAACTCAGAATCTGCAGTCATTTCTCACCATCCATGGAGCAGATTAAATTGGACTAGATTGTTCATTTGCCACAGGTCATAAAAGGTCTTGAATATCTGTGTATCATAATCATGCCAATGGGCTTTGAACATGAGGCAAATATCAATTTTGAATTTCTTTTAACAAATGCCTTGGTATTTTGGTTAAAGATGGCAAATTGAGCACATACATTACCTTCACTCTTTCTTATTGCACTCTAACAAGATAATAGAAAAGGGTGTATTTAAAACAAGTTATAAACTCAAAAGCCACAAAGAATAGAAGAGATGAGCAGAGTGGTATAGTTTTGGAAGCTGAAAAGCAGGATACTTGACCATTCATTCATCTGGTAGTGGGGAAAGTTCTGGAAGTGGTGTTAAAGATTGCACTGAAAGCAAGACAATTGAAAAGGTTCTGCAAGAATTTAATCTTCAAACGTTTTCCTTCATTTCAAGTAGCCCAACTATTGCCTATCACTCTCTTTAATCGTGAACAAGAGATCCAGCAGTTGAAGAGCGGTAGTTCCAGAAAGCAGAGGGAAGTAAATATTAGATAGTTAAAGAGCAATTTCCAGGAGTTAAAGACGACTTAATTTTCAGAGTTCAAAAGGCCCACTGAGTGTCTGGCACAGTGGAAAAAAAATGCATGCAAGATGCTTAATCATGTATTTTCAGAATACTGGGGCAAAGTACAGATCTTAAAAACTACTAAAAAGGAGAGAAAGGAGAGAAGGAGAGGGAACTGGAGATGTAGTTCAATGGTAGAAGGCTTGCTTAGAATGCGAGGCCCTGGGTTCAATCCCCAGCACTGCCAAAAAAGAAAAGAAAGGAAAGGAGTGGTGGGGAGGGAGAGAGAGAAATTTTATTATAAAGAATCAAAACCAAAGTGACATTATAGTTATAAAAAGTTAAAAAAACAGAAGCTAGAAGGAAATGGGATGTCTTTAGCATTAAGAAAATGGCTTCAACGTGGAACTCTATGCCGAAACAACTTATTAATTAAAGATATGAAAGAATAAACAAAACTTCAGTTGTCTTAATAATTTTACCTCTGATGCACTCTTTCTGGAAGAAAAACTACTGGAGGACATACTCCATCAAAATAAGGGAATGAGTCCTTTGTTATATAAAATCAGGTTATAATAGAACATAACACTTAGCAACTAGAATCTATAACAATTATTGAAGGAACATTTCAAAATAATGGTGAAATATTATAGAAGAAAGGTAAAAGGAGTTTCCAAATGAAACTTTTGCAGCAGTCTTAAAGAACAGGTTAGAAGACTATAGAGGATATAATGCCAAAAGGAGAAAATTGATGAAATGTCTGATAATTTTGAATCTACAGAGAAGAGGTTAGAGAGTTCTAGGAACAGAACTTATGAAAACTGAGAAAACAAAAACAACAAAATAGGCAATCATAAAACTCAAGAAAAACAACAACATGGAATCATATATTAATGACTCAGTTATGAAGAACGGTAATATAGTCATACTAAATTAAACAGACTACTGTCTATTAAAACTCAAAGCTGTTTGGGGATGATGGGATGTTGGGTAGTAGTATTGGGTGGGGCTGAAAGAGACCTATATCCTTCTCTTTGACACTTCAAAGTTAGTGGGAAATGTTTGCAAGTGAAAAACCAAATATCCGCTACCTAAGAATGTTAGAGACTAAACACATACCAGGAAAACCCAAACTAGTGGACAGTAGTTGCCTCAGAAGAGAGAGAAATTGGTGCTGGTGAGACTGGAAGATGTTTGTTTTCCATAACAAGCCTTCAAGAATTGGTTGCGATGGGGGAGGGAAGATGGCGGCGAGGGGAGTGCATTGCCCCCGTGTGCTGCTTCACTGTGTGGGAGTATGACAAGTCAGGACGGCTAAAGGCTATCTTGTTAGGAATTTACAGCAATAGTGAGGTGCTCCGGAACCTGGAGGAAGGATTTCCATCGCACGAGGATCGGCTACGGGGACTCAAACGCGAGAGGTTTGTTGCACGGAGGGTAACACTGCTTATTCAGCAAATCGCCCCGCAGCTAGAGTCTGCAGCACACGCTGGGAAACGAGGAGATAGCGACGCAGGGATACAGCGCTGCAGCTTCTGCCAGCCGTGCAAGCACCGTACTCAGGGCTGAATTCTGGGTTCGAGACGGGGGAAGGAAGTGGTCTATCTC
>NW_026000026.1:43825888-43855434 GCF_001458135.2 Marmota marmota marmota | reverse complement strand
GAAGGAGACCCTCAGGGTTATACAGTGGAGGGGGTAGAGAGAGAGGAGGGGAGGGGAGGGGAGAGGTGGGGAAGGGGGAGGGTGGAGGATGGGAAAGGCAATGGAGCACAACAGACACTAGTATGGCAATATGTAAATCAATGGATGCGTAACTGATGTGATTCTGCAATCTGTGTATGGCGTGAAGGTGGGAGTTCATAACCCACTTGAATCAAAGTGTGGAATATGATATGTCAAGAAATTTGTAATGTTTTGAACAACCCACAATAAAAAATTAAAAAAAAAAAAAGAATTGGTTGCCTTGTTAATTTATAATTTATATATGCTCAGGAGCATATATAAATTATAAATTACATATACACAGAATTATATAAAATATAAGTATATGTAATATAATATAAATATATAAAATATAAAAATTAATAACAAGAAAATATAACACAGATTATTCACTTAAAAATACTGCTGCAAGAAATCCTTCTTGTACTAGGCTTAGATGTCAAATTTGAGTGTACAGTGCTATATTTTCTCTTATTATAAATAGAATCTTATTCAACGTCTGGACTGTCATCAAATCTCTGCCCTAGATTCAAAGCCCACTCTTAGCAAAACCAATTATTTTTCCCTTATATATGTGATGAGCTGGAGCACAATTAAAGCCAAGGACAATTTCTTTCCACATGCTAGGGGGAATTAAAGAAAGGGACACACCCCAAATCATTCACAGTTCTGTAGGATTTATCATAAGGGCTGTGATCGTGAACTGGTGTCCACTTATCTTACCTGACACCACAATTCACCACAACAGCAAATATTAATCTGATATTTCCTGCAACCAGTGAAATTTAAAAGGGTTGGTTACCTTAATCAATTCTCACAGCAACCTAATAAGTTCTGGCTTATTCTCATTTACCAGTAAATCTGAGCTTATCAAAGTGGATAGACTTGGTAAGGTCATACCAGGAGTATTAGAGAAGACCTGGGATCTGAACCCAGGAAGCCTTGGTTGTAAGTGCCTGTACACATACACTATGCTACAGTGTCTCCCTGGGAGCAAGGATGAAAGACAGATGCCCATTTGTGATCTCCTCTCATGGGGGTTTTCTTCTCTCCATTACTTAAGTCATCAGGCCAAGTACATGAGAGAAAATAACTCCATGGAGAAAGAGAAGAAGGCTGAAAGATAAACAAGTAGTGGCCACAGGTAATTTAAAAATCAGCTCTTAAGGAGATTCAGGGCAAGGGATCAAAGCATAAAGGAGTTGCCATATAGACAATGGCTATAGTTGTGGATACATCCTAGGTATGGATCTGTTCTAGAAGAGAGTCATTTAAATAAATACTGAAACTACTTGTCCATTTGCCTAGTTTCCAAAAAATGAAATTCATCTCTCTTTTGTAAGTGAATGCTTCACTTTTCTACAAATATGAATGGGGTCCACATGGCTGCCTTTGCTTCTCAGGGAAAGAATTTTTTTTTTTTTTTAAATCTTGATATGGAGGCCAGCAACTATCTGACTCAGACCCTGAACACATTTCCTGATTCTCTGGCAGAGAGGAACACGACATCTCTGCATTGAAACGGGAGGCCTTTTACATCTGTTGGCAGGTCTCCCCCAACCCTGAGCAGGCTGATGAGAAGACAGCTCATCATCTATAGCACTTTGCAAAATAAATGCAAGGAAGATAGACAAGTCGTTATGGTGAAGAGACCAGAATAGGGGTCCTGGGAGAAAACCAACAGTGAGTAATTCTACCCTTGACCTCACTGTTCAACAATACAGATGGTGCAGATTACAAAAGGCCATCTGCCGGCAAACTCCTCCGTAAATTCAGCCAGAGACTGTTTTCCCCCTATAGCTCTAGGAATCCCTCCCAGCTGGAATTTCATCTTGATATTTCTTTTTCTATTTCTGGCATACATTTCACACATTCTCATTCTCTATTGAATATGCAGTTTCAGTTTCCTTCCTATAATTTCATTTAGTTTCAGAGTGGCATAATGCAGGGAAAAATAAAAAACCTCTCACACTTCCAAAACAGAGGAAAACACAATATCTTGTCTTCTGGAATTCCTGCTCCTCTTAGAAGGTTAAAAGTGATTGTTTATGATAAAACTATATTTTGTGTATAAGGGTATGTATTGTAAATATGTATACATACTCACACATTGTACAAATGGAAATACATAGTGTGTTTGTATATAATATGATATACTATTTATGACTTTTTTTCTTGATGAATAATGGAATTTGACATTGCAGGCACATTTTAAAAGGCACAAACACCTTAAATTTGTGAGTGCTTTTTTTTTTTTTAATGAAAACCATTGGAATAGACAAAACACCATAATGGTTTATGACATGAGTGTGCTATCATCTCAGAGCAACGTTTTTATCTCACACAAATTTTAGGGAAAAAAAAGATTTAAAAAATTTTAACATAAATTTTGTTCCAAGATTTTGACTGGACACAATTTTTTAATAGGTAAGTCTCATCTAAGAGAATATAGCCACACAATCTGGAGCTAGGACATGGCTGGGGTGTCCCTGGCCAAAATCTGAAGATACCAGTAACACTGTAGCTCAGTCAGGTGAGGGAAATCTTGGTACTACCATCTGTCCATTATTCAACTATATTTTTAAAAGATTTCTATTCTGGGAAAACCCACTGAAATCCAAAAGACTCTACTTTCTACAAGTTTACTATTGAAAATGAACAGTAATAACTAGGCCGTGGAAAAAGACAATGCCATGCTTTTGCAAAATATTGTGCACTTCTGCTTGTTAATCTTCACAACTGGGCCCATAAAATGAATCCATATTTTCAGTTTTATCTTTTTCCAAAGAAAACTCATTTGGAGCTCTAGTTTTATGTGAGGAAAATAAATAACAAGTCAACAAATAGCTACTAGTGATATATTTAAGTAGAACAGAGGCTGCATCAGGACCGTGCAAACATAGGGTAATTTTTTATATACTCTTCATTGAGTATGGTGAACAGTAACCACTGATATTTGTTATGACCTGGATGCAACCAGGGGCTCAGAGTGTCTTCTCAATCTTCCTCAGCATTATGAATGATAGTTTTCATGTTAAATGAATGTTATTGCCTGCTAGATCTTCAAAATGTGACAGATTAGAATGTTCACGCACATACATCAGAAATCAAAGGGAACTGGCTTTGCTGTGAGGGAGAAAGTGATGGGCTTGTGGCTACAGAGCTGTTGTCTGCTGTGCCCCTGGAGCCCTTTGCCCACTTTGGGGACCAGTATAAGGACATCTGCATTCACTGCCAGATGCTGATGTGACTGCGCCTAGCACAGCATTTGGCAGTATTAGGTACTTGATATAAGTTTGTTGGATAAACGTAGATGTGTTAACTTGGATCCACCCAGAAGCAGATCCAAATTTGAATGAAAATAATTTATTTGAGGAGGTGATTCTAGGAAGCGTTGTTGGGGAGAGTGGGGAAAGGAGGCAGTTGGCAGAAGGAAAATAATAAGAAATTTATAGCAGTGGGCAAATGGGCTCAATCCCAGCAGAGACCCCCAGAGAGATCAGGTAGAATATGTTTTCCCCCTTGATTCAGCCAAGGGGAAAAAGAGGAAGCTGAGGTATTTATCTACCCACTCCTATCAGTCACTGTTTAAGGATTGCAACCCAGGAGTGTTAATGTCCTGGTAGTTTCTTACCCCAAGGGCAGAAAACTGAGGCTTCCATGGCTAGGAAGAATTCTCAGACAAAGAAATGAAGTTCTGCAGTTGGAAGTCAGGCTAGTGGGAATGAACTGGTAAGGGTGAGGGATTGTGGGTGGGCACTGGCAGTGTCTGATCTAATCAAAACCACAATTTACACAATGTCATGGTTTGAATATAAGGTGTCCCCCAAAGCTTCTATGTGAATGCAGGGATATTTAGAGGTGAAGTGATTGGACTGTGGGAGATGGGACCTAATTAGTTTGTCCTAGTTTGAATGGACTGAGGGGTAACTGTAGGCAGGTGGGGGCATGGCTGGTGGAGGGGTCACTGGGAACATCTTCCCTGTGGTCCCTTCCCCTCTTTCTCTTTGCTTCCTAAACCTGTGACGAGCAGAGCAGCTTTCCTCCACTGGGCCCTTCCTCTTTGATGCGCTGCCTCACCTGGGTCCAGAGTAATGAATTCAGCTGTCTGCGGACTGAGACCTCTGAAACTGTGAGCCCCTGATAAACTTCTTCCTCCTCTAAGTCATCCTTTTCAGGTGTTTTGGTCACAGTTCTGAAAAACCCAATTAAAACACATGATAATCTGATAATCGAAGTAAGTACACACACACACACACATACACTCACACAAACACACAAGTTTTGTAATCTTTACAATACAATCTTATATAGTTTGGATCTTAGGTGTCCTCCAAAGATCCAAGTATTAAAGGCTTAATCTCCATCTTGTACTATTGGGAGGTGTAGAGATTTTAAGAGCTGGGCCTAGAGGGAGGTTACTGGTCACTGGGGGCATGCCTTTAAAGTAGGCGTTGAGACCTCAGCCCCTCCTCTTTGTTTCTCTTGCTTTCTGATCATGAGGTGAGAAAAGCTTTGTTTCACCATGTGCTCTCTGCCATGCTGTGCTGCCTCACCATAGGTTCAGAGGAAACAGAATCAATTGACTCGGGACTGAAGTCTCTGAAACTGTGAGCCAAAATAAACTTTTCCTCTTTTTAAGTTGATTTTCTCAAGTATTTTCTTACAGCAATGGAAAGCTGATGAACATACAACCTGATCCCTCTGATTCAAATGCAGGCCACACTAATTCATGCTGTTTCAAGTCAGGAATAGTATTTCCCTGAGCCAGTAGAGTCTGAAAGTGGGGCTTCTGGGGGGCCAGGATTATTCTCAGGATGTTGATTCCTGGGAATGCTTAGTATGTGAAATGTCATTGAGCATTTCATTTCATATTTATAATATAGTCATGGGAACTTTTCTGAGTATAGGTGATACCTCAATAAAAATGCTAAACAAAATGAAACAAAAATGCAGTTAAGATGATAATTATCATCCTTAATACTATATATTTGTTTTTAATTTATTTTATTTGGGGCACTGGGGATTGAACTCAGAACCTAGCTCTTTTTATTTTTTATTTTGAGACACAGTGTATTGCCAGCCTGGCCTCAAACTTTCAATCTTCCTGCCTCAGCCTTCCAAGAAGCTGGGATTATAGGTGTGTACCACCATGCCTGCTACATATTAGTTTTAATATCAACTCTTCCATACTAACTTGGAGTTGTTCTATTGGTAATATTGTCAGATAAAATACAGGAGGTCCATTGAAATTTGAATTTCAGGTGAACACTAAGCAATTTTTAATATATGCATATCTCAAATATCCTATGGAACATATAACATAAATATACCCATTGATTATCTGAAATTCAAATTTAACTGGCTTTCCTGAATTGTTATTTGCTAATAAGTTGCTACTGATTATATTTTGAATGTTGATTAAGATAACTATTTTGTCTTTCCTTGGATAAGAACACAAGTAGAAATTTAATGATTTTTGGAATAAGTATTCTTATTCCAAACCTTTTCTACATTACCTATTATTTCAAGCTGTGTATTGAATGTTGCTTTATTCTGGTTGTTTGGCCTGATCAGTTTTAGGTCTTCTTTGTTACTTGTTAATTGAAATAGCTCCTAACACATACATTTCAATTTTGAGGGGTAAGGTATGGTATGGGGGTATTTCACAACACCCAGACTTTTGGATTCTTTCAGAAAACTTGAAAGACCAAACAACCCTGTGTCACTGTGGAGCTGATTAGAAGACCCTCTTTAGCACCCTCTTTAGACAGAACATGTGTTCTTCAGCTTACCATCAGCCCCAACTCCATGAGTATGTGCTATTGTTTTCTGTAGTCCTGACTACTTCATTCACTTATTCTGTAAACCTCAGCCTTGGAGAAGAACACATTTGTAAGCCCTGACCTGAAAGAATTATATTGATTAGTATTGATAGTGCTGAATGCAACCAGTTGTCATTTGTTCAGAATTCAATGTGGTGGGGGTTCTTAAACATTTTCTATGTCAGGAAAAGAGATCTGTGGATACTCCATGGATCTCTTTTCAGAATGGTACATTAAAAGGTATACAATAAATAACATAGAGTTACTACAAAACTGATGAACTGAAATCCAGTTATCTGAGCACTGAAAAATGAATCTATAGTAATATATGCATTTCTTCATTAACTAGAGCTAAGTTTTCTTAATATAAGAAGAGATAGTCATTCCAAAGTAGGGATGAATGAGGAGAGAGATTGGGGGTATCTGTAGTAACCATAACACAGCATGATAGTACCTTATATTGCAATTGGAGATGATGTCACAGGGATTGCTTATGCAACTATGATTGGCTGTCTCATGAATAATGACAAGAAATGCTAGACATAAGTGGTTAGTAAGAATAAAGATGTAATTTTTTTTCTTATCCAAGTTCACTGACCTCTTAATCTATTTTTTGGCAATAGAACTTCTGAGATTCTACTCCTTCTTTCTTCCTGTCATTGGGTCATTTAATCGTCCTTCCAACAAGAAAGGGGACAGAAGGGAATGTGGCTTGCAGTCCATTCTGGCTATCCTGATAAGAACTCAGGTGGGGGGAGTTGAAACTAATGGCAAAACCACTCTTTTGGGGCTATCTGTAGATTTTGAATTTTGTGCTGTTTTGCCCATTATCACAGACAGAAACTTGGCTATATTTGTACAGTTTTCCAGGAAGAATTAAAGTGGCTCACAATATTCATTCTCTTATCTCAGACTGATAAGTGCAGAATTGAAGTCAGTCCTCAGAGGACTGAACAGATACTCTCCCCAGCTGAACAAATGCCTCCTTCTATGTACCCCAAGTATGATCTGGAACAGCATTATCAGTATCACCTGGGAGCCTGTTAGAAATGCAACTCTCATGGCCAGCTCCAGACTGGCTGCATCAGAATCTGCATCTTAATAACATGCCCAAATGATGTATGTGCACATTACAGTGTTGGAAGTGCTGGCTTAGAGAACAGAGAAATTCCTGAATCAGAGTCACACCCATGAAATGGAAAAAACAGAATTGAACACTGGTGGGAGGAAGTACCCACAACTCCCACTTGGAGCAACAGTAGGGTCTGTACATGATGCAGTGGGCATGGGAAGCCATCTAGGAGGCAGAAAGTAACTGTGTGGAGGGGTGGGGTGGGGGAAGGACATAGTTGCAAATGAGAAGCTCCACTTGAATGAGGTAGGAATGAGGGCTTCTTACTTCACCTATTTCTAGCATCAACCCTGCTTAAGAAGCCAGGACAATCCTCCCTTTTTAGTATTATAAAACCATGTCAGAAGATTCTTGTTCTCTTATAAGGAGTCCCATTGAAAAGAAATATAAAGAAATAGAAACAAGAGTGGTGCAGAATTTATTTTAAATTCTCAGCCTCGTAGTTTTTAATTTATCAGCCTAGTAGCCAGATAAATATTTTATCATTCACAAAACCTAAAATGACAATTGCAAGTATGAGAGGTCATTGCAATATCCTGATCTGTAATACATCATCCTAGGAGCTGGTCTCTAAAATAGGGTGGAGCTTCTTGGCATTCCAAGTGTTGATACTAGGGGAAGTTAATATGTGGTTTCAGAAACAGGACAGCTGAGACCATGTATTTGAGACCAGTTTTTGATTTTAACCCTTATGTCCCATCATTTCATTTATGGAACTCTTAAAAAACTTAAGCTGAGCAACAAATATACCACTTACGATAATTCAAAATAAGTATGTTTTTAGAGATCTAGTATTTTAGGAAAACTAAGAGGTGAATGATTAGTGATAATATTAATTATTATTCACTAATAATATTAATGGTGATAAATTATAAAGTAAGCTCTAGATTTGATCTCCAACCTTTTAGTGTACCTGTGTCAATTTCATTGACATATTCATAGAATTGAAAACTTGGGACTTAATGAATTAAGGTTCTGGAAGTAAGATCCTCCCTCAAATTGCATAGATAATTATGTTAGCATTTGTATTTGGTGTCTATAATATTATGAAATCCAGAAACTGATGTTTTCCATGGTGTTGGAGAACCTGCAATGGAATCTTAGGGTCAGGTGCTTCATTTCCCTCTAGTTGCTCTAAACATTGATAATGCTGAAAAGAAAGGGGACAGGAAAAAAATAGGAGATCCAGCTGTTTTCAGTCCACAGGCTTGGGTATGGATTTAGAAGTTTCCATTTCATACCTGGAAAAATCCAACATTCTCCGGTTTCATCAATTAACTGAGAACTGGAAGTGTTGATTGAATGCTTTTCCAATTAGGATTTATATGTCCTGTTGGACTAAAAAAGGAGACTGTTGCAAATCAAGAGCTAATCTGAATTAAAACAAATTCTATGTTCCCAGAGAAAATGTGAGGACCACCAACTTCAGCCAAAACCCTTCTGGGTATTAGGTAGCAGCTCCCAGTTGTAAGGAAACACCTGTCCCTTCTCAGGTGAGGATATAGGCCATGCTCTTCTCTCAGCAGTGAATAGTGATATTTCTATACTCAAAGATATTTATTGCTTTGTCTTTGTAGTTCATCTAGCCCCAGCTGATTTTCAGATTATCTATTTCAAATAATTTCTATGACCCTTATGAAAATTGAACAGAAGAACATTTCACAATGTGTTCATAGAAGATATTTTATCCCTGTAATAAAGAAATTGAGAACTAAAACATGCTAATACATCAATAACACATCTAGGCTTGATCTGTATCAAACAATAAAGCAGAGAGCCCAGGGAACTGGGTGGCCAAGGCAACCGATAGTTCAACCCAGCCAATTCAAAACTCTTCCCCCAAAACCTGAATATATATATTTTTTTAGCCAAAAACTTGGGAACAGTTGGCATCTAAGTATTGATGTTAATTTTGCAGTTTGCAAATGTAAATGCAGAGAGTACTGAAGACCTTAGCTGTTTACAGGATCAGACATGTAATCAAATGGCAGGGTGCAAAGGACAAAAATAGGAATATGTGCTCATATTGTGCCCAGGAAGCTGAGGGAGAACGGGCTCTGGGTGCAGCCTCCGGCCCTCCTCTCATCCTTCCTACTTTTCTGAGTGTTGCGGTTTGGAGGCCTAAGTTTCTTCCCACCTTAACCCTTAAAGTACTATGTGACCAGGAATAGTAGTACCCTGTTATGCGCTTCAGTTTTATTCTCTCATGATAATATTTACCCACACCATATCCCCAATAGTATGTGAAAATCCATGCAAAAATGATGAGAAGATCCTCAGATTTTGGAATGAAAGGAATACTGTGCATGTCTGCATTAGGGAACAAGAACATCTGTAAATGGTGGCTTTCACGGTAGCATCCCATCTCATTCCTAGGAAAGAACTTTCTGAATGATTTGGGACCTTTGAGGACCTGGTGTTAGATTGTTTTCCAGAACCTCATGGCCGAATCCCTTTCGATAATAGCCCATATTTTAAAATAGATTCTTATTTGCCAAACACCGTCCAAAGCACTTTACTTACTGTTATGGTATAGATATTAAGTGCCCTCCATTAGCTCATGTATGACACAATGCAAGAACATTCACAGGTGAAATTATTGGGTTATGGGAACCTAAAACCAATCAGTGAATTAATCTCATACCTGGAAAAATCCAGCATTCTCTGGTATCATCAGTTAACAGAGAACTGGAAGTGTTGATTGAATGCTTTTCTGATTAGGATTTCTATGTACTGTTGGACTGAAAAGAGACTGTTGCAAATCAAGAGCTAATCTGAATTAAAACAAAATATGTGTTCCTAGAGAAAATGTGAGGACCACCAACTTCATCCAAAACCCTTCTGGGTATAAGGTAGCAGCTCCCAGTTGTAAGGAAACACCGTCCCTTCTCAGGTGGGAATTAACTGAGTGGTAACTGAAGGCAGGTAGGGTATGGTGGAAAAGGTAGGTCATTGAAGGTGTGTTATATATTTGGTGAGCTGAGCTTAGGCTCTCTCTGCTTCCTGATCATCATGTGAGCCACTTTCCTCTGCCACACTCTTCCACCGTGATGCTCTGCCTCACCTCAAGCCTTGAGGAATGGAGCTGGCTTTCTATGGACTGAGACTTCTGAAACCATGAACCCCAAATAAACTTTTCCTCCTCTAAAATTGTTTTTGACAGGCATTTTTGTCACAGCAGCAAAGGAGCTGACATTTTTGCTTGCTGTCTTTTATTATTCCTATGCTACATGTGAGTCAATTAATGTTTACTGAGGTTCATGGTTTGAAAGCGATAGAACTACATTTTAAACCAGGCGTGTATAAATGCACAGTCCTTGTGGTTAGCCATATGCTGGTTATTACCCACCTTATCTGACCATAGGATCATTTAGGTCTGTGTGATGACCAGATTCCTGGGCCCAATGCAGGCCTTTCTGGGCTCAGACTTGCTCAGGGAGGCCTTGGTTCTCTGAGCAGAGAACTGGTCTCAGAAGTGCTAAAGCTTTACCTTAGTCACCAAGCTGGAGAAGTCTATTTCATCACGTGGAACTTTTAAATGGGACAGCAGCATTATCAATAACATTTAACTATACTTCCCTTTAAATAAAACAAAACGAGATCATATTTCCTGAGAACACACTTGGTTGCATAAGTCATGCACCCTTATCCAAATTATCTCCAATCTTGGGAGACAAACGGTTGGTCCTAAATTGAGTTTTCATAAATTTCTTCTTATTTCTCTTTGCTTTTAAGTGAAAAGTTCACTGAAGTGTGTAGGTTTCTTATAACATAAACTTTAGAACTTATTTCTATTTTAAAGTAATATGAATGATTATGGTAAAATAAATCAAGTCGAGCATAAAACGAGTAAAAATCTTGCACCTACCCCAATCTTGCTCACCAAAGTAACCATTCTTAACATTTCTGCTTTTAGTTATTTTAGGTATCAGAAATTAACCACAAATAATTTGCTCCTACCTCTGTATCTTGGTTTCTTCTGAATCCTTGGTACTAGGAAAGATGAAGAAATGATGTGTTTGTGCCCGCATGACTAAGACACTATGACAAGGTGGTGAAGAACAAGGACCCATGACCAGAATCCCTGAGTGCAAAGCAAATTTAGTCTGCAAAGGTCACTCGTTATATGACCTCAGGCAAGCTATCATTTCATGTCTCTGCCTTAATTTCCTCATCTGCAAAATGAGACTAATAACAACATCTCTCTCAAAGCCTGTTCTGAGGATCAAATGCATTGATACATACAATTGTTTTAGAACACTGCCCAGCACATAATACAACCTTTATAACAAGTGACAGCTATTGTCATTGCTACTCTCCTCCCTGTTTCCCTCTCCCTCAATCCTTTGCAAATTTGAAAGTTAGTTCCTCTAAGTGTATCTTAAAGACCTCATTCCTATACTAAAAATTTTTTTATTGACATATTAAAAAATTAAATAGCACTTAGGGGTCTGTAACTCAAAAACAACTGTCCCTTGCCTACCCTCTCAGCAGCATACACTTGTCATGATTTTCATTTGGGGGTCTTTTCATTCTTAGTTCTAATTTATGTAATGCCAAATTAAAAAATCTTAATGACTCCAGATTTATTCACTTTAGATATCATCTATTGAAATACCACCATGAAAAAATAAAGACTTAGCTAATTTGGATCATTCCCTACATCTCTTTCTGCCTCTAATATTTGATGGTTGTCATTATTTAGCTAACAAATATTTAAAAAATTTCTCCTTTATTTTGCATTCCATTAGCCTTTAGAAGTATCTCTTGATTCCATATTCGGTTGAACAAGGATGCCAGGCACCTCCTCTCCCCATCTTCTACTTGGAAACTTCTCTCACAGACAATCTGATTCTTAACATTGTCAACAATTAAGAACTTTTACATTCTAGTCTATGACCATCCTTAAGTTACCTGTTTTATCTAAGGGTTGATCCAAATGTGGAAAAAATAAGTAACAATGGTATTATTACTACTAGTAAGTGACGATTACTCACTGATGTGCTAAGTACTTGTGCTAGGAATGTAATTTTTTTTCTTGTGAGTACATCACAACCCATTTGCTAATCAAAAGATTATATTCTTACATTAAGATAAAAGAGATTCTGTTATCTAAAACATCCTTAAAGATACCTATTCCATATTGTAATTTATTTACATATTCATAATACATTTCTTACATAGATCTTTGTTTCAGAGTTGAAAGCACATCTTTTTGCTTTGGTGGAAAACTCAAACATATGTCTTTTTTTGCCATATTACTAACATCTGAAGATGCAGGTAAAAGAAAATTTGACTTTCAGATACTTCTGTTTCTCTTCTTGGAAATCTTAGAACTCTCTGACTTTCTTTTCACGTTTGGACCACTTTATTTCCAGGCCTGCTTGCACAGCTGGCTGCTTGAGATTCCTCTTCATTGGACTTCTTTGTAAATGTTGTCAACTTCTTTCTTAGCTTTTTTTTTCTCTTCTTTTTAGCTTTGACTTTCATTTTGCTGGAGTATATTCTTGAGTAATTTTCTAAGAAAAATTAGTTGGGAACTAAAATTCTGAAGCTTTTGTTTGTTGGGAAATATTTTAATTTTATCACTCATTGGATTGTTAATTTAGCTAACCAAGGAATTCTAGGTCTGAATTCATTGTCCTTCATATCATCTAAAGTTCCATTGTCTTCTAACAGTCAGTGTTGCCAATTAAATTCTAAAGTTAGTCTAATGCTGTTGCTTTGTCCATGACCGGTTTCCTCTATGGAAATGTTAAGAACTTCTTTTTAGCTTTGATGTTTTGAAATTGCCTGCAGATGTTCCTAGCCATGGGTTTATTTTCAGTATTTGTGCTTGGCACTCTTTCAGTATACTCATGTTTTCCTTCGGTATAGAGGAAATTTCCTACCATTTAACATTTTTTGACTTGCACTTCTCCATTTTCTACACTCTCTTTTTCTGGAAGTCTAGTTAGATTTCATTTGGGGGCTCCCAGATTGATCTGCCATATTTCTTAATTTTTTCCATCATATTTTCCTTCATGGTTTTTGCTCTTAATGATGAAGGATACTAGTCTTCTCTATGTCTCTCAGGTCTCTATTTTGGATATTCTTCTATTTTTGTACTTTTTATATGATTGTTCACAGTTTGGAAGTCACACTTAATATTTTAAAAAAACAAATTATTTCTTACTGATTACTACCCTGACTTCATTAAAATTAGCAGCCTGTTCTGATTTTCTGGCTTCAATATCCCAGTGAAGCTCTTTGAGGATACTAACGAAATTTAATAAAAAGTTCATTTCTATTATCAGAATGATCTTTGGTTGCTTATACATTTTTATCCTATTTTAGGAAAGGCTCCTCTAATGCCTCTAGTTTTAGGAAACATGCTCTTATATATGAGCTAATGGCTCAGTGAGGTGGCAACTAGCATGAGTTGTTTTTTTTTTTTTGTTTGTTTGTTTTTTGTAGGTGTAGAAGGCTATTTACCCAAATTCCTCCAAACGGGAAGGCTGATTACTGGCTCTGTAATGGTTCTGAGTGTGTGTAGGTAGATAAACTTCATTTTAAGGTTGTGGCAGCACTGTAGGTAGGCAGGTTCAGATCCTCAAAAACCAAAATTAAGAAGGGGGTTATAGTTCTTTAGTGTATTTTTTTTTCCCGATCAGAGGTCCCTCTACAATATTGAACATTATTATGTCCCAGAGATACCTCAGGCTTTTTGTTTCAGTCATGAACCTCTCTATTAACATATTCATTTGCTTTAAAAATAATTTCACTTGTTAGTTGATGATCATAAAAAAAGACCAACTGATTCACCTGTTCCATGGTATGGTGGTTTTCAAATATGATTATGAATTCTTTAATGCTTCTCTCATCAACGGTTGGAGAATCTATGTCCTTTGCTCTTGAATATGTGTGAGCTTGGGACGTTCGGACCAACAGAAATGGTGGTACACAACTTTTGAGGCTGGGTCCTACAAGGACATGCAATACCTATCTACCTTATTTTCTGGAAAACTCACTCTCAGAAGCCCAAGCTGCCATGAAAGTAATCTGAAACCCTAAGGCTTCCATGAGGCATAAAGGTGAGGCCACATGCAGGTGCTCCAACAGTCCCAGTGGATCCCGGCCTTCAAGTCATGG
This sequence comes from Marmota marmota marmota, assembly GCF_001458135.2. Taxonomy (NCBI): domain Eukaryota; kingdom Metazoa; phylum Chordata; class Mammalia; order Rodentia; family Sciuridae; genus Marmota; species Marmota marmota. Next base: position 43,841,286 of record NW_026000026.1, on the reverse strand, counting down.
TGAATGGAAAAATTGTTCAGATGATTCCCGACCCAGCCACTCACCTCCAGCTATTCTAGGACTTCTAGTACAGACCCTAGACATGTGGAACAGAGATAAGTCATCTTCTCCATGCTCTGTAGAAATCCCTGGATCACAGCCTTAAGTGACTTTTGTGCAGAATTAAGTGACTTTTGTTTTACACTATTAAGTTTAGGATGGATAGCTACATAGCCAGAGATACCCAAGGGCACACAGATTGTCCTTTAATTAATTATGCTGACTACTCCTTCTTTATCAATTGACTACTATACCGTGTCCCTTCCTATTCCATGCTTGAAGCTCTGAGAACTCGTCTAGAATTCATATTCCTCTATTCCTCTTGACTCTTTCCTGTATGTTATGGATTAAGGGTTTTCTGGCTTTGAATCAATACAACCACATCTTTTCTCTGTCCTCTAGAAATCCATTAAGATCTCTAGATTAGTCTCTGGGCGATGATGAATTCAGCCCCTTTGTGTATTGTGGCTGTTTTAGTTAGGAGAGGTAAATGTTCCTTCTGAGAACCAGTTGTGCAGTACTTCAGAGAAAGGAAGAGAGAGATCTCTGCTCAAAATAGAGTATATTTCACAGCCATCATACAAATTAGATATAGGCTGTGTCTGTGAGACAATACATGTATGAAGAGCTAAATATCTTTTTTTCTAATCATGCACCCTATAAAAATGATAAATTTTCTTCTATTTTAGTTGAATAATATTTTATTTATTGACTGACTTTTAAGTAAACATTTTGAAGTATGATTTATAGGTAATGAAGTACACCCATAGAAAACAAATAGCTTAATGGAAAATTTATGTATGTCCATGTAACTACCATCCAAATCATGATAAAGAACATTTCTGACATCCAAAAAAGTGACCCCCACCCACCTTCCAGTTAGTAACCCCTTCTATCCCCACCCACTTCCCTGATTTCTGCAACCATAATCTTGTTCCAGGACTTCTTAGGAATGGGTATACCTATAGTATGTATATTGCTTCTTTTACTTAGTATGTTTTTGAACTTTATCTCTGTTGTGGGGTATATCAATATTTCGTTCCTTTCATTATGGAGCAATATTCCATTTACTTATCCATTTAACTGTCAATGGAGATTTGAGATGTTAGTGGTCTTGACATATTATGATTAAAGCTGCTATGAACATTTTGATACTCATCTTTTGATGGACACGGGAAGGGTGTTTGAGATTTTTCTATATTTAAAGCTCTTTGTTTCCCCCTTAAAGGGACTGGATTGTCCCTGGCAGAATTTCTAGTGCCAGCTGGGCAACTGAAATCCACAAATGAGACTCTCTCAGTTTTTCTATGAACGATAAAATCCTGGCTCCCAGGAGTTAGAGGGAATAAGCTAACCATATCAAAAATGGTCTATGAAAATCAAAGCCAGAATTGCTGGACTGAAAAAGTGGACTCAGGAATGCCTTGATAATAAGCGTTTCAGAAAGATGGGCAGCCTTCCTTTAAATAGCATATCAACACTACCACAAGCAAAAGACTGAAAACGCCTCCCCTTTGACTGGTAATGTCTCAATATTTAGGAATGGCCATGCCTATAAAAATAAGCACTGAGTAGGGAACTTGAAAGGAACTGGAAGGCACAGGAAGCTTTTTTCTCCCTTGTAAACATGTGAACTATTTTATAGCAGATATAGAAAGGGGTGGGAGGGTGTGTTGGAAAACTTCCTTTCAAAACAATAGCAGCAGCAGCAGCAGCAGCAACAGCCGCCTTCACATTTTATTGAAAATTTATAAATGCCAGGCACTATCCTAAGGATGTTTCGCTGTATGCTTCAAATAATTTAATTCTCATGCATTTTTTTTAAAGATGAGTACTTGTTATTGCCTGAGTTTAGTCCTCCCTCAAAGCGTATACATTTGTAGTCTTAACTCCATTACCTCACAATGTAACTGTATTTGGAGATAGAGTCTTGAAAGAGGTAATTAAATTAAATGAGGTGATTAAGAGTGGGCCCTCACCCACTATGATGGGTTATTTTTATAAGAAAAGGAAGTTAAGATATAGAAATGTACAAAGGGAAGAGAGGTAAAGATATAGGGAGACAATGACCATTTGCAAACCAAAGAGAAAGACCTTGGAAGAAACAAACCTCCCCAACACCTGGATCTCAGATTTTTGGCCTGTAGAACTATGAGAAAATGAATTTCTGTTGCATAAGCCACTCCATTTTTGGTATTTTGTTATGGCAGCTCTAGGTGACTAATGCGGTGCTACCTAATGTAATCTCTATTTTACTGATGTGGACAACCAAGGATCCAAAACTTTTATGCCCAGGAATAGAGGCAGTGTAATGACTCAAAAGCCCATGCTTAGAAGCATCACATAAAAATACCTTTTATTCTCAAGTAATAAACATAAAGTAGAAGGTGGATCTATTTCATGGGAGCTTACAAATCATTGTGAAGATAAACTTTTGCAGGGAGGCAAAGTCTACATGCCCAGTTTTAATCCAAAGAGCACAAGAAAATGCAGGACCAAAGTGGGCATTTTTTCAAGGACAGTCTAAGATGGGTACCCAGAGCCTTTCAACATGCCATATCTGTTGTCAGAGATGTCTGACCTACAGCACAGTTGCTCTCTATTCCTGGCACTGAGCTCTGTGCTGATATACATGGGCTGTCTGATCATCTCCTGAGAAAATGGACTGCTTGATGCAGTTGGCTAACATGTCCATATCCTAATTCTGGAATGTGAGACTATTTTAGTTTACATGGTAAAAGGGACTTTGTATATGTAGTGAAGTTAAGGATCTTGAGATAAGGAGGATAATCCTGAATTATCCTGATATTTCCAATGTAATCAAATGAGAGGGAGGAATAAAGAGCAGAGGAATTATAAGGGATAATAGATTCTCCCTTGAAGCTTCCAGAAGGAACACAGTCTGATGGACACTTTGATTTTAGATTTCTAACTTTGAGAACTGTAAGAGAGTTGTTTTGGATTATTTTAAGCCACGAAGTTTGTGGTTATTTGTCATAGAGGCAATAGGACACTAGTACACCTGTGCTGCCATAGAACTCTACCAGGCAGTGTGTGAAGTTGAATCCTGCCAACTCCAAGTCCAGCAACAAGGGTATGGTTCTTTTTTTGTCTTGATGTCCACAGGTCAAGGGGGATCCCAAAGCATTGAAATTCAAGCTGTGCATATGGTGTGCAGTGCCTTTTTTAAAAATTTTTTTTTAAATTGTTGATGGACCTTTATTTTATTCATTTATTTATATGTGGTGCTGAGAATCAAACCCAGTGCCTCACACGTGCTAGGCAAGTGCTCTACCACTGAGCCACAACCCCAGCCCATGTGTGCAGTGTCTTGAATGAATCTGATACATCGCTGTGTCTTCCATGTGGTTATTCCCATTTTCCAGAGCAGTCAAGTGGGGGTTTAAAACAGCAAAAAGAGACTTGCCAAGGTCCTATAGTCTATAGAGGCAAAGTGAGATCCAGAGTCACATTAGCCAGAGTCTGAGGTCCACATTTGTTTCAACCTTTTTAATTAAATTAACTATTAAAAAATCATTGAAATTTGTTACATATGGACAACTATCTTAACCATTTTCAAGTGTGTAGTTCATTGACAGTAAATACACTAAGCATATCTACTGCTGTGCCTCTCCAGGCTTCTTAATTTGGGGGCCAACAGAGGTGAGGCAAAGAACCTCACCCCCCCCCCCGCTGGTACAAAGACCTCTCCACAGGTGTGGCTGTATATTGGACCGGTAGTCAATGACGGGTAAGATCCAATTGCAATGGTACCAACCTAACGGGTAAGGACCATATGTACTATTGGACAACCTAAGGCAGGCACGGTCCCTAAGCCACATGCTTGTTGTTTAAACAGAGAGGGGGAGATGTTGAGAGCCACAGCCGAAGGGGCCCCAGCAAACTTCCAGCTGCCAGCAAACTTCCAGCTGCCGGCTGATGATTGGCTCACAGCGGCCCCAGCAACATCTAGCTGATTGGCTCCTCTGCGGTGATGCTCATTGGGCTGCTTCCCTGCCCTTTCAGACCACGGAGCTGCTCATTGGGGGACTTTTTTGGCTCCGCCCAAGTGACCCAGCCAATCGGCCTCAAGAGCAGGAGGATTGTGGGAGGTGGAGAGAAGCTTGTGTGGGAGAGAGAGGCTTGTGGAAAGCCGGTGGTGGCAGTTGAGGCTCTGAGGGTTTTTCCTGAGAGGCTGTTTTGTTTGGCGTGTGTGGTTCTAAAAATAAAGTTAGTTTCTTTTGACAAGTGGCCAAAACTTACTGCTATGAATATCATTACTATCACCACCATCCATCTCCATCACTTTTTCATCTTCCCAAACTGAAACTCTGTACCCATGAAACAATAAATTTCCATTTTCCCCTTTCCTCCATTTTGTGGAATCAGCATTTTATTTACTGTCTTGGAATTTGACTACTCAGGTATTTCATATAAGTGGAATCAATATAGTATTTTTTTTTTTTTTGCGTCTGGCTTATTTCATTCAGTATGTCTTCAAGATGCATCTGTGTTCAAAGTCCATGGTTTTAAACCTCGTATCACTGACTGTCAGGGAAGCTTTAGCATGGGTCAGGGTGGTGGTTGTCTGTATCATCTCAGAACCCACAACCCAAATTCATAGAATCTCTGGACTCATTCTTGGCCCTCAAGAATACTGTAATGCTGAATTCTGAGATAAAAGCCAAGTTGACGCTTCCTGTATTGACCACAGAGAAGCTTAATAATTAAAACAGAATGAAAGGTAATTGCAAAGTTCTTTTTTAACCATAATCTTAACACATTCTCCCTTTACACAAATCCTATTAAGTCACACAGAACTTTCCAATATTCATTTCCTCTACTCTTCCTGATCATCTAAAATATGATGGAAGGAGGAGGATCCGAGATGGCAGGCTAGAGGGAGGCTGCGTTCTGTGTCGATCTGTGATCTGGGATTCAAGTAGTGGGAACACTGCTTCTCTGAGAGTTATTAGAGGACCCTGATGGCTGCTGTGCTGTGCAGGTCCCCAGGCCCCAGTGTCAGTGTAGGACCCCCATCTGCTTGCCCACGTAGGACCTCTGGCTGTCATGCCTGAGCAGGACCACTGGCATCAGTGCCTGCAGGATCCCGGCTGCCCACTCCCGCAGGAATCCCATCCATCACTCCCATGCAGGACAGGCTGCTACCCACGTGCAGCACCTACAGCCTTGGTAGATGGGGGTCATTCCCATGTGGACCCTGATCTACCAAGGTGGGGCTCCCCTGGCCACCTCCATCTTGGGACACTGCGAACACTACCATAGTCCCATACATGCAGTAGCCTGCACCTGGGGATACCTGACAGGGTCTGGAGACCATTGCCAGCTATAACACTGCATGCCACAGAGCTGCATCTCAAAACATGCTGCCCAATGCTACTACCCAGTGCCACCCGACCCAACACCCCATCTCTGAAAGCAGCCGCCTCCCTCTTGGGACACCTTTATCACCCACCATCTTTAGTTGGGGCAACTCCCAGCTTGGGACTCTCACTGGGGCCTAGAAGCAATATCAAGGTACCTGTAGTCTCCAACTACCCCCCTCCCCCATAGCCACCAACCCAGCTACAGGGCCAGTCCATAGCTCACAAAGCCTGGTTCTGAACTGCCCAATACAAAACAACTCTCAGGTGTGCAGCCCCCAGAGTGCAACCCACAAGACCTCCAGAGAGAAAGGTTCCTGATTGGGAAGTAGAAAGGGAGAGGGTGAGTGAGATACAGTATAGAGACTAAATTAGAGATCAGGAATTGTGAGGTCTACAGGAAATATAAGGAGATAAGACCAGGCACCCACATCACACAAGTGGGCCCCGAAGGAGATCCTTGAGATGCAGTCTCCCATCAGGGATAGGCAAGTGCTATGCCTCACTGCCAGTAGCTCTGCCCCCAAGACCAACCCTCCCACCACAATAACCTTCACCATCCTGAGGGTGGAGATACCAGCAAATAACAGACAACCCCACCTATTGGACGAGAAGGGAAGCAGGAAAGATACTGAACTCCAATAAAAACAATCCTTGTATTTTCCTTTGAGACTTTTCTTTCTATTCTCTCTCTCTCTCTCTCTCTCTCTCTCTCTCTCTCTCTCTCTCCCCCCTCCCAACCCTCATATTCCCAACATTTGTGAAACCAAGTATTTTTCATGGATAGGCCATGGAGGACTGGGATGTCTGAATGGTATATTACATTTGTGTTGTATACTCTTTTATCTCCTATTTTTACATTTTTAATTTTTCTTTATTTTTATGTCTGTTTTTTGTGCTGTCTCTTTTGTCGTCCCACTTACTTCTTTCCTCAATATCACTTTCTCTCTTTTCTCCTGCTACTAGCCAACTTCTTTAGATTCCTCTTTCAAGCTTCCTAAAATCTAATAACTCTATATGCTCACCTCCTGCCCCCTTAACATCTCATCCTATACTCCACCCCTGGTTCTCTCATTGCCCACCACCAGAAATTATTGATTCTTTTGCAAACCTACTGATATAAACAGATAGATAATAATTGAACAAGATCTTCAAAGAAGAACTAATAGCAATGCTTCTCAAATTATTCCATGAAATAGAAAAAGAGGGAACACTTGCAAACTCATTATATGAGGCCAATATCACTCTGATTACAAAACCAGAAAAAGAAACATCAAAGAAAGAAAATTTCAGACCAAAATCTCTAATGAACATAGATGCAAAAATTATCAACAAAATTCTGGCAAATCAAATACAAAAACATAGTAAAAAGATAGTGTACCATGATCAAGTGGGGTGTATCCCAGGGATGCAAGTTTGGTTCAACATATGGAAATCAATAAATGCAATTCATCACATCGATAGACTTAAAGATAAAAATCATATGTTCATCTCAATAGCCGCAGAATAAGCATTAAATAAAATACAGTACCCCTTCATGTTCAAAACACTGGAAAAAACAGGATATTGAAGTAACATTCTTCAATATTGTAAAAGGTATCTACACTAAGCTCCAGGCCAATATCATTCTAAATGGAAAAAAATTTAAAGTATTCCCTCTAAAAACTGAAACAATACAGGGATGTCTTCTTTCACCTCTTCTATTTAACATAGTTCTTGAAACTCTAGCCAGAGCAAATTAGACAATTGAAAGAAATTAAAGGGATATGGATAGGAAAAGAAGAACTCAAATTACCACTATTTGCTGATGATGTGATTATATTCCTAGATGATCCAAAAAATTCCACCAGAAAATTTCTATAACTAATAAATGTATTCAACAAAGTAGCAGGATATAAAATCAACACCCATAAGTCAAAGGCATTTCTGTACACTGGTGACAAATCTTCTGAAAGAGAAACTATGAAAACTAACCCATTTACAATAGCCTCAAAAAATACTTGGGAATCAACTTATGGAAATAGATGAAAGTCTTCTGCAATGAAAACTACAGAATGCTAAAGAAAGAAATTAAAGAAGAACTTAGAAGATGGAAAGATCTACCTTGTTCTTGGACAGGCAGAATTAATATTGTCAAAATGACCATATTACCAAAAACAAAATACAGATTTAATGCAATTCCAATCAAAATCCCAATGACATTCCTCATAGAAATAGAAAAAGCAATCAGGAAATTCATCTGGAAAAATAAGGGACCCAGAATAGCCAAAGCAATCCTTATCAAGAAGAATTAAGCAGGTGGCATTACTATACCAGTCTTTGAACTATAATACAGAGCAATAGTAACAAAAACAGCATGGTATTGGCACCAAAATAGATTTGTAGATCAATGGTACAGAATAGAGGACACAGAGACAAACCCACATAAATACAGTTGTCATATTAGACAAAGGTGGCAAAAACATGCTTTGGAGAAAAGATAGCATCTTCAACAAATGGTGCTGGGAAAACTGGAAATCCATATGCAACAAAATGAAATTAAACCCCTATCTCTCACCATACACAAAACTCAACTCAAAGTGGATCAAGGGCCTAGGAATAAAACCAGAGACTCTGCAATCTAATAGAAGAAAAAGTAGGCCCTAAATTCATCATGTGGGATTAGGCCCCAACTTCCTTAATAAGACTCCTCCTATAGCGCAATAATTAAAACCAAGAATCAATAAATGGGATGGAATCAAACCAAAGAGTTTTTTTCTCAGCAAAAGAAACAATCTGTGAGGTGAACAGAGAGCCTATGTCCTGGGAGCAAATCTTTACCTCTCACACATCAGATAGAGCACTAATCTCTAGGGTATATAAAGAACTCAAAAAGCTAACTATTAGAGCTAATAAATGAATTCAGCAAAGTGGCAGGATATAAAATCAACACGCATAAATCAAAGGCATTNGCTAGCACCAAAAAAAAAAAAACAAATAACACAATCAATAAATGGGCCAAAGAACTGAACAGACACTTCTCATAAGAGGATATACAATCAATCAACTAATATATGAAAAAATGTTCATCATCTCTAGCAATTAGAGAAATGCAAATCAAAACTACTTTAAGATATCATCTACTCCAGTCAGAATGGCAACTATTATGAAGACAAACAACAATAAGTGTTGGTGAGGATGTGGGTAAAAAGGTACACTCATACACTGCTGGTGGGACTGCAAATTCCAAATATTGTGCAGCCAATATGGAAAGCAGTATGGAGTTTCCTTGGAAATTTGGGAATGGGACCACCATTTGACCCAGCTATTCCTCTCCTCCGTCTTTACCCCAAAGACTTAAGAACAGCGTACTACAGGGACATAGCCACAACAATGTTTATAGCAGCACAATTCCCAATAGCTAAACTGTGGATCCAACCTAGATGCCCTTCAGTGGATGAATGGATAAAACAAATGTGTCATATATACACAGTGGAATTTTACTCAGCAATAAAAGAGGATAAAATCATGGCATCTGCAGGTAAATGGATGGCATTGGAGAAGATAATGGTAAGTGAAGTTAGCCAATCATAAAAAACCAAATGCCAAATGTTTTCTCTGATATAAGGAGGTTGACTCATAGTAAGGTAGGGAGGGGGAACATGGGAAGAATAGATAAATTCTAGATGGGCGAGGGGTGGGAGGGAAAGGGAGGAGGTAGGGGATTAGCAAGGATGGTGGAATGTGATGGACATCATTATCCAAAGTACATGTATGAAGACACAAATTGTGTCAACATACTTTATATACAACTAGAGATATGAAAATTTGTGCTGTATATGTGTAATAAGAATTATAATGCATTCCACTGTCATTTATTTTTTTAAAAAAATCAATAAAAAATTAACATCAAGAAACCCAAATAACCCAATCAGTAAATGGGCCAAGGAACTAAACAGACATTTCTCAGAAGATGATATACAATCAATCAACAAATATATAAAAAAATGTTCAACATCTCTAGCAATTAGAGAAAGGGAAATCAAAACTACTCTAAGATTTCATCTCACTCCTGTCAGAATGGCATCTATCAAGAATACAAACAACAGTAAGTGTTGGTGAGGATGTGGGGGAAAAGGCACACTCATACATTGTTGGTGGGAATGCAAATTGGTGCAACCAATATAGAAAGCAGTAAGGAGATTCCTTGGAAAACTTAGAATGAAACCACAATTTGACCTAACTATCCCACTCTTTTACCTAAAGGACTTAAATACAGCATACTATAGTACTGCAGCCACATTAATGTTTATAGCAGTACAGTTCACAATAGCTGCATTGTGGAACCAACCTAGATGCCCTTCAATAAATGAATGGATAAAGAAAATGTGGCATATATACACAATGGAATATTACTCAGGATTAAAAGAGAATAAAATCTTGGCATTTGCAGGTAAATGGATGGAGTTGAAGAATATTATGCTAAGTAAGCCAATCCCCAAAAAAACCCAAATGCCCAATGTTTTCTCTGATATGAGGATGCTTATCCATAATGGGGATGGGGGGAACATGGGAAGAATGGAAGAAGTGTAGATAGTGCAAAGGGGAGGGAGGGGGCAGAGGTTAGAAAAGATGGTGGAATTAGATGGAAATCGTTACCCCAAGTATATGTATGAAGACACAAATGGTGTGACTCTACTTTGTGTATAACCAGAGAAAGGAAAATTATGCTCTACATGTGTGCTATGAATTGAAGTGTATTCTGTCATGTATATCAAATTAGAATAATAAATAAATTTAAATAAAAAATATGATGGAGGGAGAAGAGGTATTAGTACTCTACAAGCTTAAAAAAATAAGAAGAGTTGATATATTTTGGCTTTATTTTAAATAGTCCATGAAGTACATATCCTTAGGGGACTTTGTAAAACAGCACCATATTTTTTGATTTATTAGTCATAATATTTTTATAATAAAATGACTGATATCCATATTCCACATGCATATTAACATGGTCATAGGGATTATGTTCCACATAGTCATGGTGGTTGTTAATGTAATTGGTTTTTATTCCTAAGCAGCTAACATATTCCATCTACGCAATTAGCTCCTCAAGGGCCAGCATCTAAAATCCATGAGGCTATTTCAGAGCATCATCCATGAAAACCCATCTCTGCTTGCTATTCTGGTTTGGAACTTGTTTTCACCCTGGGGGATATCTCTTTGGACAGCCCTAGTACATAGTCAGTCCTTCCCCACTCTGGGTGGGACTGCAAATTAATACAACCACTTTGGAAAGCAATGTGGAGATTCCTTAAAAGCTTAGGAATAGAATGACCCAGCTATCTCACTCCTTGGTATTTATTCAAAAGAATAAAAATCAGGATATTATAGTGACATATGCATAACAACGTTTACAGCAATCCACAATAGACAAGTTATGGAACCAGCTTAGGTGCCCATTAACAGACAAATGGAAAAAGAAAAAGAAATGTGATACACACACACACACACACACACAGTTCTTATCAGCCATAAAGAAGAATGAAAATATATCATTTGCTGGTAAATCATGCTAAGTGAAAACAAGCCAAACCCAGAACGTCAAGAACTGCATTTTTTTTCCTTGTATATGGAATCCAGAGAGAAAAAAGGAATAAAAAAGATCTTGCAAATGTAGCCTTATTAGAAACTTTCAAAATATTTTTTTTTAATTTTTTATTGTTGGCTGTTCAAAACATTACATAATTCTTGATATATCATATTTCAAAATATTTTTTGTTTAGTGGAGTTTGGCTTATACCATAGTTATGAAAATAAAGTTAAATAAGAAATTGGGGCAATATATTATTGTGTCAAATGGAAAAGGATGACTGCTGTCCTGTTGTAGAAAAGAGCATCTTTCAGCTACAGCATACTTGGGGAGTTAAACTTTGCTATTTTCTGGGTTTCTAATCTAGGATTAATGTATGGATGCTTTTCATTCTCAAATGGTCTCAGAATTTATTTAAAAAACAAAGTCAGAATTACCTGGCCAGCATCAGTAACAGGAAACCTGAGGATTCTGGAATTGACTTCATATTTTCAAGTCTTTTAGGTCATTTGAGCGAAACATGGAGGGACATAATGAGTATTTGGGTGGCTTCTTGGTATAAAACTTACTATTATTAATATTATTATAGAATGAAAATATTTGAAGTCACAGCTGTCTTAATCTTATTTTCCAACTTTGTATAAGGCTTTAGCCTTGGACTGCCTCCTTCACTCCCAGATAACTTTACTACACAAAATGGAACCTCGTGAGAGTATAAACCAAAGTGGTTTTCCACAGCCTCTGAGATTATTTCTCTCTATTGATCAACAACTTGCACTTAGTTTTTATGCTTAAGTCTTATAAATTATATAAAGAGTTAATTGTGCACCAATATTACAATATTGCAGACTCTATATTTGTCTATGGACTCCCTTTGACTTTTCTTCTTGGACAGGTATAATGATGATGAACTCAGCTTCTTCTTTTTTTTTCAAGCTGGGAATATATTTACTTCTTCATCTTTGAAGGACAGTTTTGCTACAAAGTATTCTAGGTTGGCATTTTTATTTATTTTTCTTTGGTTACCTTGAACATCTCATCCCATTTCTTTTAGACTGGCAAGATCTCTGCAGAAATCCAATAATAGCCTCATGGACGACCCCTTGTTTGTGATGAGCAACTCTTCTCTTATTGCTTTCAAGATTATTTGGTTTCACTTTGACTGTTTGATTATAATGTGTCCTGATGTAGGTTCTTTTGGGTTAATCACATTGAATTTTTGAACTTCTCAAATTTATAGTGTTGGACTATCTTCTTCTTCAAATTTTGGAAGTTTTGGGCCATTATTTCTTCAAATCAGCCCTCTGCCCTTTCTCTCTTTGTTGATCTTCAATAAACTCACAATGCCATATATCAGTCCTCTTTATGGTGTCCTATAAATCCCTTAGACTCTTTTCATTTGTCCTTATCCTTTTAATCTTTCCCCCCTCTAATTCAATAATGTCAAACGACCTGTGTTCCAGTTTTTTTAAAAATTTTTCTGCTCAGTTCAGTCTACCTTTCTAGTGACTGTTTTCCAAATCATCTTTTCCTTCTCCTTTTCTCCTCTTCCTTCTTCTCCTTTCCCTCTTCCTTCTTAATTTTTACCTTTTTGCTGATATTCACCATCATTTTCTTGATTTCATCTAGTTATTTTTCTTTTAGCTCAACGTGCATCTTTATGATGGTTATTTTGAATTTTTTGCCAAGTAATTGATATACCTCCATTTCTCAAGTGTCCATTTCTGAGATTCATTGTATTTCTCGGACTATGTTTTCCTTTATTTATTTATTTTGTGTGTGTGTCTTGTTACATTTTGTTGAGATATAGGAATTTGAAAAAATAGCCACTTTTCCCATTCTTTCTTTTTGGTGACCATTAAATCATTTCTCCCATTGTTTACCAACTGTCTTAGTCCCACTAGAGATTCTACAGGGCTTTCAAACCATCTTTGGTGCTCCATCTTCTCAGAGTTTTCTGTGGGCAAACCTCCCTGCTAAAGAACTTTGTCACTTTTTCTACTCAGAAACTTCATATGGTGTCCATCTAATTATACCATAACCTGGGGTGCTATGGCACATCAAGGGGACACCTCTGTTCTCAGTGGCACCCAGGTATCCAAAGGGTGCTATATTCTTTTCCCTTCAGTGCTCTGAAGGGAAACCAGTCCCTTGGACAGCACCCCATATAATCAGACATTGGGTGTGTTCTGCCCTTCTTTTTCCTTCCCAAGAGAAAAAGCCAGGAGGTAGGAGTTTTCTTCCAATTGCAGCTACCCTTCTGACAGTGGGATGGACTACGATGTTTAAGTGCAATGGAATTTCTTCCCTCCCTCAATGTGCCCATTGTTGGCCTTGTGCTCACCTTGGGACTGTTTCTTGTCCAAAGTTTTTGCGGTTCTCACAAAGGCAAGATGGTCCATATGTTGTTGTCAAGTCAGTGTCTCCATGGGGGAAGGAGGACATAGGGGTCCCATTTCTCTGTCTGGCTTATGTCATTCTAGTGATTTATCCACGCATCAATTACACAGGCACTTGAACTTTTGCAGGTTGAGAGCATTATCCTTAATTGGCAACTGGTTAAATTTTTCTTTAAAGTTACTACAAATGTTTTTCTACCTGTGCTAATATGCATGTCCTTATGAAATCCTGGTTGCTTATCATTACCCAGTATTTATACTTGTTCAACAAATGTGACAGTAAATATTTCACAATCACTCAACTGAACACTAATCCAAGGAAGACATTATGATGTTCTTTTCTCCACTAACTAATGTAGTGGAACAATTAAAACATGTTGGCCAGGAGTGATTTATTGTTTCCTTCTTTGTTTCTTGCAGCTTATTTTTGTTTACCTATTTTATCACGATCCCCCCTGCCTTCAAAGATATTTACTAGGTTCCATTCTGTGCTCCACCCCCCTCCATCCTCCTCACATCTATCAAGTTACGCAAGGTTCAGGGACCCTTTATGTCCATAGGAAGGGTAAGAAGGCTTGAGATTATTAAAAACAGAATGGTCAGGCTTGAGACTATTATGTTAAGTGAAATAATACAAACTCCGAAGGTCAAGGGTCATATGTTTTCTCTTATATGTGGGTGCTAGAGAGGAAAAGAAAGGTGAAAGTGTGGCATGAAAAGCAAAAGGAGATCAGTAGAAAGGAAAGAGACCAGGAGGTGGGAGGAGGAAGGGAGGGGAAGTGTTATAATATAACATTATATTGTTATATTATGCATGTAATGACATTTAACAACAAATCCCACCCTTAGGTACAACTATTAGGCACCATTAAAAATGTGGAGAAATAAAAAAAGATGCACAGTTTACATGGAAAAAACAAACAGAATGGTCAAGAGTTTTGTGAGGCTAGTGAATGCTGAAACTAATTAAAGGACTTTTCTCTTTCTCACAAAACCCCCAACTCTTTCAAGTTCAAGCTACTATAATGATAGTAGGAGAACCCAGAAAATAGAGAAATTATACATAATGGAGTAATAAAATTTATGGTGTTAAAATGGAGAAGCTGGTGACTGGGAAGGGTTGGCTTTTGTGAAATTATATCACGTCTTACAACTCAGGCAGATAACTGTATCCTGGCAGTAGGCACATGCTTGAACAGCATGGGTCCCCAAATGGCTGCCTTCCATTTCATTAGACTTTTCCTAAGTGCCCTTGGTTCTCAGATGGCTCACTGACATGGATCACCTCTGCTTGGTAGAAACAAAGGAGTCTAATATGCTCTAATGGACTTAACCCCTGGTCAACCTGTGGATCTCCAGTAGGTTGGGAAATTTCTACCAGTTTGTATAACCATGAAGAAAGAAACTTCGATTAGAAGTTGAAGGCATATTGGATATCCAATAAGATAAGGTCTTCTCCAATATCTCTCCCAAGACTTAATATGGGATTTTTTTATAATTTTGTTTTTGTTCAATACTGAGGAATTGAACCCAGAGTGTTTTACCACTGAGATACATCCCTGCCCATTTTGGTTTGTTTTTTTATTTTTAGTCCTGGTCTCACTAACTTGTTTAGCACCTCACTTAGATGCTGAGGCTGGCCTTGGACTTTTGATCCTCCTGCCTCAGCCTCCTGAGTTGCTGGGATTACAGGTATGCACCCACTATGCCCAGCTACTATGGATCTTTTTTTAAGGATCTTTTTTAAAATCTTTTTTTAATGGTCATCAGATTCTACATAACAGTCCATATTCACATAAAAAGGAGGGAGGGATGAACATGTAGGCATATTGCTAGTAATTGAAATATTCAAAGACTTCTCAGTAGAATTAGTGGACTTAGGCTACAAAAATAATTTTCTTTCCTACTGGTCATTCTTATTTCTGGTGCTTGCTGCATAGAATATTCATGGAATATAGCAAGACTACCAGAGTAATTTTATAATTTTTATATAAAATTATATAT
>NW_026000026.1:43760196-43825218 GCF_001458135.2 Marmota marmota marmota | reverse complement strand
TGTGTGTGTGTGTGTGTGTGTGTGTGTGTGTATATATATATATATATATATATATATATATATATATATATATATATATATATATCCTACATTCATATAGGATACATAGATGGATGTAGACAGAGTACTGACATTGAAGAATACAGATTTATGAGGATGCACTAATTATTTAAGCTTAATGTCTCTTATGTTTCCCTAAGATGATCTACTTAGAATCCAGAATGAAAGACTAAGAAATATTTATTTACTCATAAAATAAGCTTCATAGTTACCATAAAGATGACTTTGATTCTCTTCAATTCAGCATCCATTTTTGGCTCATCTACTATAAAGTATAAAAACAGATGTTTTTGAAAAAAGCATGGGAATTTCTGTTTTTATATGTAACTTACAGCACAGTTTTTCATTAGGAAAAGTGACATGAAAAATATTCTTGCTGTCCTACATTCTTCTCCTAGAACTTATGCAAGTAGCCTTGCTATTCTGAGCCATAATTTTCTCAGTTGAAACATGGAGATAATAATAATCCATCTCGCTTTGTACTGATATGAACTTAAGCAAGGTGATTTCAAGTCTTACTATGGAGACTGGCATATAATTTGTTTCATCTGAATTCTGATGGATTTTTATTGGACTTGGTAATTATTACATGTTGAAAGTTAATGTTTCACTGATCTAAGTAACATTAAAATATAATAATTGTTACTAAAAAATTCATAGATACTCAGCAAAGCTATGGTCAGCTATATTAAACTGAAAGAAAACAGTGAAGATGAAGAAAAAAACAATCCAAAAGAAATTTGAACCAGAAGAATGGATTAAAAATGCTTGAAGTAAAGACAGAGTTGCATTCAACTTTTAGTAGGATGAAATGGAAAACTGAGACTGCGTGGAAAAGTTGTACATTTTAAGGAATTACTACTTGCATTCACTTGTGGCCAACTGTTCCTCAATAAATATAACCCTGTAAAGAGAAATGACACAATATATGTTTGTAGTCACTTTGGCTCCCATAAAGAATGAAACTATAGGAACTTGGGTTTAATGTTATTGTTGCAGCTGTTATTGACAGCTGTTATGAGCAGCTGCAACTCCATTCCTTAGAAATGACAAGTGGTATTGACCAAGGATGCACATACATGGGGACTTCCTTAATAAATTCAGACCCAGTGGATTTACCCAGTGAATTGCTGTTATCATTTCTGATTAACAAAAACTGACTGCCATCATAATATATAATGTCAGCATCCTTTTAATATTGTCTCATTAGGTAAGACAGCACATGTAATGATGGGATAAGGAATCACTGAAGAGGATTCCTTCTCTGAATACTAACCACACTTAAGTTTTTCACTCCTCAGGTTGCCTCTGTATAGTAAATTCTGGATGGGGACCAAGCCTTATGATGTTATTTCCAAAAGCGGAATATATATCCTACATTCATATAGGATACATAGATGGATATATCCAGGACTCATCCAGTAGATTACAAAAATAACTCAAGATTATTTGAAGTTTGTCTCATCTAACGATGGATTACATTCTCCTCCCTCAAATCTGACTTGGTTGGAGCCATAGGATGCATTAAAAGTGGGGGGTGCTGGTTTCAAGTCTTGGTCTTAAGAAGCTGTAAGTGTTCACTCTCCTCCTGGGAACTTTTCCTCTGTCATTTGAACAAGCCTGGGCAAGCTAGATGGAGAAACTGAGGCACGGCCTTCCTGCTTCAGGCATTTAGGTAAACCTAGCCAGGAGCATTTCAGACTAGAAGGACCATCCCACTGAATTTATTTCCAAATTGTTGTCCCACAGAATTATGAACTATTGTATTGTTAGGGCGGAGGTTGAATGCTTGTATGGCATGTGCGAGGTCCTAGGTTTGATCCCCAGCATTCCCCACTCCCCCACACACAAATGGTTGCAAATGTTTTAAGTTATGGAATCTTGGGATAGTTTGTTGTATAGCAATAGATGAATGAAGCTATCCAGAACTCATCTGCTGATGTCAGAACTCTTTGAGTGTGAGCTCATTCTTTCCCCAAAATCTGGATAAGCTGCCTAACGCAGTAAGTCATGCTGGGTTCATTATTAGATAAGATTCTTTACTCAACTGTGGACTCACATCACCTTCCAGGTTATTTTATAATTCATGGAGAGTACAGAATGCACATTCTAATGCTTTGGTTTGGGAAATGGTTATGTGACTTACTCAGAACTCTGGGATGAGAGCAGTAGCAATGGCTTACAAGCTCTGAGCCTAGCATTAAGAACCCTGGCACATTTCACTTGTCCTTTTGTGTTTCTGCCATCACCATGAGAAGACCTTCTCCTGATTAGCTGATGCTAATTCAGCCTGGCCCCAGAACAAAAGATATAAGAGAAATAAAGGCTTATTGTTGTGTGCAACTGAGATTTATTTTTTTACACAGCAGTAACAGACACGCACATACCACTTTATTTTGACCTAGCCAACATATATGAACATTCTTCCTAATTAAGTTTGTGTCTTGTGTGCTGTTCTAAGTTGGGGTTCTAAGATGGTGAGTTTAAAGGTTTTTTTTTTGTCTGCCCAGCAATCACAGTAGGACTTTGGAAAAATAGCTTTCAGAAGTAAAGGCAAGATCAAAACAAGAAAAGAGTTCAATCGAAACATCTGAGCGAAGGGACTGGGCAGAAGTGTAGGTGGGAAATAGAACTTAGAGGTAGCTAAGCAAAGCAAGTAAGTTCTTGAAGAAAAGTAATAGGAGAAATGACCTAAAAAAATTTCTTGAGGCCTTGGCTCTTCTGAGGGAGGTCTGTGCCCTGTCACTGGACAAGAGAAGTTGTTGCATCAGTATAGAAAAAAAAAAGGCTTATAGAGAATAAAGCATACTCTTCAACTCCATTTCTTTTTTCTGAGTCACAAGAATGTGCCTGGCCACAGGTGTTTGTGCAGTGGGTATGTAGCCCAGCCCACCAAGGGGTATATAGGTGTTGTATTTTTTTTCCTGGGGAGACAGAATTGCTCTTATTCCATAGATGTTTGGCTCACATCTAGACAAGTCCATCTTCTGCCCATTACTGGAAAAATTTTCAAGATAATATGTGTGATTCAGTTCTAGAAGCTGTTCAAAAGAATTTTCTGTGATGGAAAAAAAATGGTCTATAACTGTGCTGTCCGGTAGGACAGCCACTAGCCACATGTGGTTATTGGGTTCTGTAACTGGTATGACTGAGAAATGGAAATTTAAATTTTATTTAATTTTAATGAATTTAAATTTAAATGTCCACATAGGACCAGTGGCTACCATTCTGAATAGCTCAATTCCAGAGGACATTATGAACCTCTAATAAGTACTACCAATTTAAAAATCTAAAGCTATTGAGAAGTTAAGCTTCTGCAAAAATAGCCCAGGATTGATGGTCTCTATTGTGGCTCTTGCTTCAGAGCTAAGTATGCTAGATACGATCAATCAGCACACAGAGTTTCAAAGTGCCAAGACCACTCATTTGGAGGGAGGGTTGATGGCATGAGATTTGCCACCATCCAGATAAACAATAGCAACACAGTCCTTTGGGACTAGTTTTTCAAGCCTCTCGGTCAGGTTATACAAAGTACAGAGTATGTGGAAGGTACCAGTGGGAACCCACTTCTCTTGCTCCATTAAAGACTCTGAATTCAAGTAACTGCATCTGGTAGCTTTTTTTTGTTGTTGTTGTTTGAAAAGAAAGAAAGAAAGAAAGAAAGAACCCAAAAGGCACTTAACCACTGAACCCATTTGAAGTCATCTTCATGTTCCAGGGCTGGAAAATAATCCATCATGGTTGAAGTGTTGAGTTTAATTTCAGAGACTCTTTTCCCCACTCTAGCCCAAACCGTAGTGTGCTTCGAATGACCTTCTCAAAAGTGTACACAGACTACAAGAATGAGTGTGAAATGGTCCCCATTACCGTTTAGAGATGTGAGGTGTCCCCCCACCAAAAGCTCATGTGTGAGGCAATGCAAGTAAGCTTAGAGGTGAGAGGATGGGGTATGAGAGGATTAACACTATCAGGGTGTTCAGTCACTGATAGGAATTAACTGGGTGCTAACTACAGGCAAGCGGGGTGTGGCTGGAGAAGGAGGGTCACTGAGGGCATTCTTTTGGGGTACATATTTTGTCCTTGTTGAGCGGAGTGCTCTCTCTGCTTCCTTGTGGGATGTCTTGAGCCGCTTTATTCCAGGACACCCTTTGGCCACGAGGTTTTGCCTCATTTCAAGCCCCAAGGGATAGAGCTGGCTCTCAATGAACTGAGACCTCTCAAACGCTGACCTCCAAACAAATTTTTTCTCCTTAAAATTGTTCTTGTTTAATCTCTTGGTCACAGAAGCAAAAGAGCTGAAATTCTGAAACAGAATATTCATCTTCTAGCTCTTTCTGATCAGAAACCCATCCTCCAAGGTACGAATGTTGGCTGCCAGTTTGTCGACAAACAGAAGTTACCAGCTCACAAAGAGACACTCTGGACATCACCCAGCCAGATACCTCAGTTTCTCTCTTCTCTATTCCCTTAAACACGTATGGACTTTCAGCTCTTAGCAGGCTATCCCTTAATGGCCCTACAGTCACTTCCCTGGTGAGGCTGCGTCCACTCCTGTCACCACATTGCCTCCTTCTTGACACATCATCTCAGAACCCTACTAGAGCTTGCCCCAGGACCCTCTGACCGATCCCCTCCTAGTCTCCTCTTGATTTCCTGAAGGTTCATAGCACTGGTACGTTGCAACCATGCACTCAAGTTCCTTTCTTCTTGCTTGCAAGTGCCCAAGAATGCCTGAGTACAGTTTTCCAGAGTCTATCAATTCCCTTCACCTTGACTGATATTGTCCCAAGGAGGAGCTCACAGTATTTTTGATGTTTGGTGGGCAAAGTCCGATGAGAGTGACAAGTCTGCATCGGCAAACAAGAGATTTGGTATTTCTCAACATGATAACGCCTCATGGTAACCATCTTCCACCAACAGACCAGTGAAGAGGAATGTCTCTTAAGGAAAGCAGGTGGTGCATGAGGTTACGGGGAATTTAGAAACAGAGGAAGACTGTGCTGTGATACAGCCTTGTTCCTCAGCACAGTCCGGGGTACGACAGCAGCAGCATCACCCAGGAGCTGGTTAGAGATGCAAAATCTCAAGTCCCATCACAGACCTTCTGAATCAGAGCCTGAATTTTAAAAATTTGTTCTTATTAGGTATACATGACAGTAGAATGTGTGTATGTGTGTGTATATATATATTAGAGCTTCTTCTGGTTGTACATGGTGTAGAATTACATTGGTCATGTAATCATATATGTAAACAGGAAAGTAGCGTCTAATTCATTCTACTATATTATTCCAATCCCCCTCCCTTTCCTTCATTCCCCTTTGTCTAATCCAAAGTGCTTCCAATCTTCCTACCCCTCTCCTTATTGTGAGTTAGCATCTGGATAACAGAGAGAACATTCAGTCTTTGGTTTTTAGGGACTGGCTTATTTCACTTAGTATGATAGTCTCTAGTTTCATCCATTTGTTGGCACTCCACAATTTCATTCTTCTTTATGGCTGAGTAATATTCCATGGTGTGTATGTACCACATTTTCATTATTCATTCATCTGTTGAAGGGATCCTTGGTTGGTTCCATATTTTAGCTACTGTGAATTGAGCCACTATAAACATTGATTGGCTGCATCACTGTTGTAGGCTGATTTTAAGTCTTTTGGGTATAAACCGAGGATGGGATAATAGGGTCATTCCAAGTGGTTCCATTCCAAGTTTTCTGAGAAATCTCCATACTGCTTTCCAGAGTGGTTGCAGCAATTTGCAGCCCCACCTGCAATGTATGAGTGTACCTCCCCCCGCCCCACATGCTCATTAACATTTATTGTTATTTGTATTCTTGATAATTGCCATTCTGACTGGAGTGAGACGAAATCTCAGTGTAGTTTTAATTTGCATTTCTCTAACGGCAGAGGCTCCATTTTAACCAGATCCCTAGTTGCCTATGTAAACACTGAAATAGGAAAGAGCTGGTATAAACAGGTACACGTAAGGGGTATGAATCCAACATGTTTGGGAACGAGATAATATTCCTAAGGGGACCAAATCCAATACACTCTAAGTCTTTACTAGGTGAATAATAATAAGCATCTGAAATTAAAGCAAACAAATCAAAAAACAATCCTTCTACTAATGCACACAGTCTGAGGAAGTTAGATCTAAAGGCTAAGGGGTACTGTGAGGGGCTGAGAGAGGGTAACCATTCAAGTAAGAAATCTAGGGAAAACAAAACTTCTTCAGATCTATTTACTAGTTTAATAGTATCGACCTCTAAAAATCCAATCAGGCAGTTTGTATGGCTTCTTCCCAAAGAGGAAGGCACAAATCAGAAGATGCCAACCAGGAGAAATCCTTAAGGACAGGAAGTTCAGTGGTTTTATTTCCTGTTTGCTAGAAACTATGTTACCTTCAAATGGCGTGAGTGCTGATTCTGAAAATGAACTCTCAATTGGCCATTAAAGGGAGAGACTTCATGTCAAACCCATCCCAGAAAGAAACAGGCAGCTCAGAACATTTTACTTCTCAGGTGAAAAATTTATTCAGGGTCAGTGATATTTTCATTCTGCAGGAAACTAAGAAGGTATCCTTTAAAAAAATAGCTTGGGCTTTGCCAACATTCAATCTAGCAAATATAATGAGAGCTGGGGAGCCTCACCACTCATTCTTTCTTCCTCTGTCTTTGCAAAGGAGGCTCAAAATGAGGCCAGAGTTACAGCTTCTTCTAACCCAACAAATACATGCTATCCTTTCTGATCTGGCACCCTCCCTAGGACAGATTTTCATGTCCCATTTCTCAGATAAGGAACAAAATGATTTACCCATCCAAACACAGGACAGAAGACTTTATAATGTCCAGATAATGTCCTAGCAGGTGGGACCTTATCTGATTTCTCCATCGATGTGATGAACTTCACATCCTAGTGACATCCAAGGACAGCTGGTGTGGATACTCCCGCTGCTTGTTCCCTGATGAACCTTTGCCTTGTCATCAAACTTTAATGTCAAAGTACTGAGGGTCAGACAATGTCATTTCTTATTCTTCCAGGCTCTCTCTCTGAATATTGCCTAATCTCTCACTGTTTTAGGGTTTCCCACTGTTTAGCACCGAATTTGAGATGCTCCCGTGTAATCGTGATCTCTACAAGCTTCCCCCACTCCCAAGGAAGATTGATAACAAGGTGCTTAAGACTCTGTGATCATTTTCTTTATCCTGGAGGGACAAGAATCATCATTTAATCTTTATTTCTAGCAGGCTGGAATCCACTCTGATAAAAAGATCTGCTTTAGTAAGGGTGACGTGGGAAGGATTTGCTGGAGTATTACCTTATTGTGCTGGGAGACTCTTAGGATGGGCTGACTGATGGGCTGCCCAGCTGCTGCATTAATACTGGGGATGGTGAAGTGAGGGGACTAAGGAGAAATGTGGTCCAGTTCCTCTGAAAATGCAAAAAACCTTGGGGGTGGGGAGAAGTCTTGTGATCCATTTGATGCATCCCAGGGACTTTTTTTTTGTTCACAGAATAAGACATCCTGAACCCCTGGGCATGCCCCCATCCTCCTTTTCCTTCTTGATCAACTCTCCTCTCCAGCAAGATTTTCCCTGGTTGTCATTTAACTTTTTTCTCACACTTCCTTCCTATAACCAGATTGGCTCCTTTAAGATGATCAACTGTCATTGATCAACAAACAAAAGTTCCTTCTGGCAATGTTAATAACATGAACATAACATATACCATTAAAAGGTTATAGAGCTCATTATTACAGATGGCCAACTCAATACACCAAAGGGATGGTATAGAACTACTTCCTTGATTAAAATCCTCGAGAGGCACCCCACAAATTCTGTCCCCAAGTGACTGGATTCTGTCTGTGTTGATGTTTCGGTGGTGTTAGCTAAAACATGCTACTCCAAATTGTAGTGTTATAAAACAACAATTCTTACACTCACAGATCTTATAGATCCATGGGGACAGCTTGTCTTTGCTCTAATTGGCATCAATTGGGATAGCTTGAGGACTGGGGACTGAAATCATGTGACGATTGCTTATCTCCTGCCTGGCTGCTGGGCTGGAAGCATTCAGTTGGGGTTGAAACATCTGAGGCTTCTCTGAGCATGGTTCTCTGTCTTTATAAGGGGTCTCCAATATGGCAGCCTTTGAGTAGCCAGGCTTGCTTTCGGGGTGGTTCAGGGCCCCAAAGTTCCACGTTCAGAGAAAGTAAGAAGGAAAAAGTGAAAGTCATACTGCTCCACATAATCCAACCTGAGAGCTATGCAATGTTACTTCTGCCTCATTTTGTTTACTGGAAGAGAATCATTGAGTCAACGATAATCAAGTAGAAGTAACTCCATTTTCTTCAGGGGAAGGGTGTAAAAGGATTTGCTGTCATGCTTTCAGCCCCTGTAGGTGAGCAGGAATAGGATGGGTAGATGAGTGGACGCTGGTAGCAACGGTGGGGAAGTGGCTGGGAGTTTGGGTCTGCCTTGGCCCTCACATTGCCACGGTTCTCCGTTGGTTTATGAGAAGCAGAACCATCAGGCACTCTCAAACAGTGAAAATAACTAGCTAGAAATGCTTTCTGAATCTGAGGACAAAACTGGGTGGGCCTTGCTTGGGGATCACTGGAGTAAAAGAGATATGTCATGAGGATTTGCTTGGTTTTCTTCTGACAGGATGACAATTTCTGACAACTGTTCTTACTCATACTTAATTAACGCAGCATTAACTCATTGAATCCTTACAATGACTCCATCAAGTAGGTACTATTACTGTGGCTATTTTTCAGATGAGGAGAAAGAAGGACAAGTGGTTTGCTTAATTAAGATCACCTAGTTAGTACATAATTGTTATGAGATGAATTATTTCATCCTTGGTATTTATACGTTGAAGTCTTAATCCCCAGTGCTCCTAGATGTGACTGTATTTGAAGATAGGGCCTTGAAAGAGGTAATTAAGGTGAACTGAGGTCATACAGGTGGGTCCCAATCCAATCTAACTTCTGTCCTTATAGAAAGAGATTAGGGCACAGAGACACACAGAGGGAAGACACACAGCCAAAAGACAGCTATCTACAAACCAAGGAGAGAGGCCTAGAAGAAGCCAACCTTGGTGACATCTTGAGCTCAGACTTCTAGCCTACATAAGTGCAAGGAGACAGATTCTGTTTTCAAGCATCAAAGTCTGTGGTACTTTGTTACGGCAGCCTGAGCTGACTAACGTTGTGAGGTAGAATGTGGACAGAGGTGGCTTGCCTCTGCTTCATATTCTTACCAGTTCCACTTCTGTGGCTGGAATGTGGGGTTCCCATTCATGACCCTCTTCCTCAACTTTTCCCACCACGAATAACAAGTGTGTTTTGAAATAGGCAGCCACTCCTCCCTGAAAACTTCAAGGTAGATTGCTCGTTGGGAATGCTAGGAGAAGGCAACTCAAAGACAGGATGAAAAATAAAACAAAAAACAAAGCCCCAAGTGAGATCATTTAAAAGAGGATTAGGGGAAATTTAAGACTCCTTGGGATCTGGCTGGGAAGTTGAAAATCAAAAACAAAAGTCCCAGGGCCCTCAGAGCTTCCCCATCGTCTGTTCATTAGCTCACAGTTTTGTAACATGCAGCTCCTCCTGAACTGTGGACCAGAGGCCCCCGCTGGGCCATCTCCATTCTTTCCATTAAATCTCTCTTCTTGCAATTATTGCTGTGATTGGCGGAAAGCATATGGAATGGGGTTGGGCTCTGGGAGTGTGTGGGATGTAGGTGGTTCAGAATTAGGACTGTGGGCACCAGACATCCCCAGGGACAGACCCTGGCTCCAAGCCTCAGAAAGGGAGCCCTGTCTCCTCTCCCCAGCCAATCTCACTTTGCAAAAGCAAATGTTTCATTATCCTTTGCCTTCCCAGATCTGCACTCAAACAAATGTCCTGGACTGTGTCCATGTGCCTGTGTGAGAAGAGAGCTTTCTATGTAGGCTGACCTCACTGGAAGACTCAAGACTCTGCTGCTTTGAGACCTGGGGTGCCAACTCTGATCTTCTCTGGATAGTGGTGGAAGGCAGTGGGAGGAAGGGCCTATGCACATGCCCACAGCTATTACAGTTTTATGGGCTTCTTCCCAACACTTCATAGCTGCTCTAGGGGCATGTTGTTTTTTTTTAACCACTGCCCAGGGATGTATGCATACAAATGCCCTGGCATGGAGTCCATCAGGCATGCTCTCCATCAAGCATGCTCCATGGCTCTGCATAGATTCTCAAACCTCATGAAACTCCAGAGTCTAAATGAAGTGACCCCAAAGAAACTGCTTGAGGGCAATGCTGTGGAGTTGGATTCATTTTGAACTTTGTCGCACAGATTGTAAACCCTGAAGGGTGGGGCCATTGCCATGTGACTTGGTGTACAATCCCTAGTGTGGTGTCCAGCACATCCAATGCAAACAAAGCCCTGAGGACAGGACCTCCATCTGTTTTATTCACACCAAGTAGGCACTCAATAGAGAATGGATGAAAGAAAGGTGGGGGACTCAAAGAATTCCTAGTGGGTGGTTTGCTCCTTTCCTCCATTCTATTTCCCAAACAGGCCCCAAAGGGAGTTGTAAGGTGACCTGCAGCACCTTGGACAGATTCCAGCTCTTGGCTGAAGATGTCTTTAGGTGGAATGAGATGCTGGAGGAGTCCGTAAGGGTAGGGCTCATCACCGATTGATCAAAACTCTTAAATGGCACCTAGGCCTTCCAATGCCATCTGAATAATCAGACACTTCCTGAAATTCATTTTTTTAAATATGTATTTTTTAGTTATAGTTGGACACAATACCTTTGTTTTATTTATTTTTTATGTGGTGCTGAGGATAAAACCCAGGGCCTCACAAGTGCTAGGCTAGCGCTTTACCACTGAGCCACACCCCCAGCCCCTGAAATTCATTTTTTAAGGGATGATTTTGACCCCAGAAGTTGTTCTTTCATGGTGCAAGTGCCCACTGTTTGGTAGCCTGAGCATCAGTGGGCAGACCAAGGTTATTTGTCTCAGATGGAGAGTGGGATTAAGAACTGGAAGGTCACAGTTTTCTTGCTAAAATGTTTCCAATCCTTCACCCCATTGTATCTAACATACTCTCACCTTTATGGGTACCCATGAATGCTCAGAGGTCCTGGATGACTCTGTCCAGAGGTCACGAAGCACATGTGGTTGGCATAAAGGTGTGATATTCCAAACCCTTTCCAAGGAAGCACTTGCTCACCAGCTGCAGAAGTGTGTTCATGAGGTGTCCTCCACCTGTCAGCCCTTCTGGTCTGCCTTGGGTGCTGAGAGTTGCCTAGCCCAGTCACACCCTCCTTGGGGAATGACGCCTGGAGAGGTAGCGAGTGGTATCAGGTCCTGGAAGAATAGTTTGTGTTTGCTCCAGATCTTTGCCAGGTTGGCTGGGGTTGGGTGAGCCTGAATCACAGCCTGACTTCACCTTCCTCCCCATTCCCTTCCCAGACATTGATCTCTAAAAACATTTTGCATCCCAAACTCTGCCTCAGCACTTGCTTCCAGAAAACACACCAGGGATTCTCATATAATTCATTCATTTAAAATTTCTGAACTCTGCTCTGAGTTCTTCCCTAATAGAATTAAAAAAAACACTTACCAAAAAAAAAAAAAAAAAAAACAACAACAAAACTAAACCAAATGACAACAAAATCAATAGGAAAAGGAATTAAATCACTTGGTAAGAAAGATCCCTTATCCTGTAGAGGTCTGTTCAAGGATGACACTAAATACCACCTAGTTCGTGAAATTAAAGCTTAAAAGATTATGGCTTAAAAAAAGATTATGGCTTGGATGATGAGTAAACAGAAAAGATTTACTAATCACAACACACACACACACACACACACACACACCCAGAAAATTTCAATTTGGATTGTTAAACATTAACCCAGTGGATCATTTGATCTTCTTCAAATGCTCCTTCTAATTCAGCTCATTATTCATTTTCAAGCTTAGTGTTCATAGCAGAGTGATCTAGGCCAGAGATCTATCTGGGAACAGAAGCAAGGCCACAGGAGCTTCAAGTTTGGTGGCATTTCAATCTGCATACACACAGCATTCTTAGGGACCTCAATATCACAGGTTGCACTTTATCCTTCCTACAGATTGGGCTGCAAATTTGATTAATAAAAGCCTGCTGTGCAATGAACAGCACTTGCTCTCCCTGTGCCCACAGTCCAGATGGGTGACCCAGAATAACAGAGGCAAAGTGGGTAATAGAAGAATAGTATAGGAGTACTGCATTGGACAAGAACATAGTAATAGGTAATTTTCACTGGGTACTTTCTAGATATCTGGAGCCATTTTTTATATGCATTCCTTCATTTGATTACTGCAATGACCCCATAAGGTAAAGCTATCATTAACCCATCTTAGGGATGAGAAAATTGATGCTCAGAGAATTTAAGTAATTTGCTCAATGTCATACAGGTAACAAGTGGCAGAGAAGCAACTCATTTCCAATAGTTAGACTCCAAATACCACTGTCAGTCACGACTTTTCAAGAGGCTACTCCATCCAAAAAACGGAGAATCCAATTTTCTGCCTGGCTGCAGACTCTAATGAGGGTTACCAGATTCAGAAGAATACTGTAGACAGATTGGGTTGGGTAGAAGTACCTTAGATGTCAATCTAAATTCTAAGTTTTAGTCTAAGTTCTAAGAAAGTCTGGCTGCCAAGAAGACCTCAAGTCAATCACCCATTGAAGGAGTCCTGGGTCTCCCAGAACTACTTTCTGCTCCTGTACCATTAAGCCATGGGCTGAAAACATTCTGTAGGAAATATTGCCCTGACCCAAACAGAGATGGATTTCACAGCATAGCAACTAGGTGATTAGTCCATGTCCTGCAGTCAGCAATCTGAGAGGTTCATTCTCCTGCTTGCCACAAAGGAAAAGGTGGCCATTAATGGTGGGTGGTTTTGATCCACCTACTCAGGTTCTATTCTCATCAGCACTCATATCTATAATTTAGAGACAGATCAATCTTGATTGGATACTCCACAGATGAAAATTGGCTCCACCCTCTTAATGTTGAACCTGCTTATCAGATCTGAGGGCATTCACAACTGGGAGGCAGAGCTCTCACTGCATGAGAAAATCAAGATTTAAAGGGGTGTCAACAATCTGCACTGAAACAAACAAACATAGTGCAAGAGAGGTGGATGCAAAAAAAAAATCTCATATCTAAAATATAGAACAGGGTGGTGCATGGGAAGAACACCTGGAGATGGGAGCTGCTCAAAAGTTCCCAAGATCTATGTGTAAAAGCCAACTGCTCCATGGACCAATGCAGCTTCAACTGGATGAGAAGGTGATTCATGTGATGGGGAAGAGATGGGCTTCTCTCTGCACTCAGCATTGGTCACTATATGTTGAGAGAACAATATTCTCCAGGCTGGGATCCATTCTGGAATACAGACCTAGTTCAAGTGTGAACATCCTAAGGAGTGGACAGATATCTTGAAGCCAAGTTACACAAAAACAGTTGAGAGAACCAAGAGAGCCAGGGAAAAGTTCCCACTGAAGTCTAAACGAAGACTGGTGGTTGACCTGCAATCTGGCTTTTATTATTGATACAATAGGGAATAGCTGTATTCTGTTGGAGCAGAAAAGGCAGAAATGGAACCTACTGCAATATATTCAAGGAAGGGAGAATCCAGCACAATACTGTAAAGAACTCTTTTTTTTAAAGGGAGAGAGAGAGAGAGAGAGAGAGAGAGAGAGAGAGAGAGAGAGAGAATTTTTAATATTTATTTTTTAGTTATTGGCAGACACAACATCTTTGTCTGTATGTGGTGCTGAGGATCGAACCCAGGCCGCACGCATGCCAAGCGAGCGCGCTACCGCTTGAGCCACATCCCCAGCCCAAGAACTCTTTAAAAAATTAAAGGCACTCCGTATCACTGAGTGCCAAGTTATTAAGGGTTGATAGACACTTGATCATGATGTTTGTTTATCCAATAGTTAGTCACCAAATAGATCTCAAGCACACTTTAGGCACTGGGGAGGTAGCAAGAAACAAAACTGATAAACCTGCCTGCCCCTATAAAACTACCATTGGAAGAAGGTATATATACATACATAGCCAATTATACTGCATATTCTATAATGGTAGATACTACAAACAAAAAAAAGGCAGAGCAAAGGGACTGTGGGTTCTGGGAGGAGACGTGCATGAACTTGGGAGGAGGAAAGCCAAGGAAGATAATCCCAAGATGAAGGGGTGAATGTGAAGATGTCTGGGGAAGGGTGTTTCTGAGACAGGGAAGAAGAGTTACAAAGGATAAAGCTTGTGGCGAATTTGGAAAATAGGAAGTGGGGCAGTGAGGCTGGAGGAGATCCAGTGAAGGGGTAACTATGGGCATTCCTTTCCCAGAATGTGACCAAAGGCTCCATTTCTGCCTTCTATTTCAATACTGAATACATCTATCATCTGCTTAATCAATGGCAAAAGCAAGATCTCAGATCAAACTCCAGACATCAAAAGGGTATTTAGGCATCAGGACCCTAGAAGCCACCGTTTGGCTTTTGCTCTGAGTACCATGGGCCCCTGATGGAGGTATAAACAGAATGGTGATAACTTAGACTCTCACTCATCACTCTGGATGCTTTGTGGGGCACAGAGCACAAAAGGATGTGGAAAGAAACAGGGAGAGCCAAGGACCTGAACAGACACTTCTCAGAAGATGATATACAATATCAACAAATGTATGAAAAAATGTTCATTATTGCTAGTAATTAGAGAAAGGCAAATCAAAACTACTCTAAGATTTTATCTTACTCCAGTCAGAATGGCAGCTATTATGATGACAAACAACAATAAGTGTTGGCGAGGCTGTGGGGATAAAGGTACACTCACACACTGCTGGTGGGACTGAAAATTGGTGCAGCCAATATGGAATGCAGTATGGAGTTTTCTTGGAAAATTGGGATGGAACCACCATTTGACTCAGCTATCCCTCTCCTTGGTTTATATCCAAAGGACTTAAAAACAACATACTACAGGACACAGCCACATCAATGTTTATAGCAGCACAATTCACAATAGCTAAACTATGGAACAAATCTAGATGCCCTTCAATAGATGAATGGATAAAAAAGTGGCATATATACACAATGGAATTGTACTCAGCAATAAAAAAGAATAAAATCATGGCATTTGCAGGTAAATGGGTAGAGTTAGAGAATACAAGTTAGCCAATCCCCCCAAAACAAATGCTGAATGTTTTCTCTGATATAAGGAGGCTGATTCATTTTGGGGTAGGGAGGGGGAACATGGGAGGAATAGACAAACTCTAGATAGGGCAGAGGGGTGGGAGGGAAGAAGAGGGGGCATGGGGTTAGAAATGATGGTGGAATGTGATGGACATTATTATCCAAAGTATATGTATGAAGACACGAATTGGTGTGATCATACTTTGTATACAGCCAGAGATATGAAAAATTATGCTCTATATGTGTAATAAGAATTGTAATGCATTCTGCTGTCATGTATAAATAAAAAAATTAATTAAAAAAAAGAAACAGGGAGACAGTGGAGGGGCCACTGCAGTAATCCTTGGGAGAGATGATGGCAGATTGGCCAGGGTGGTAGCAGAAGAAGGGTGAGAAGTGCTGGAATTCTAGGTGTATTTTGAAGGCAGATCCAGTAGGAATTTCAAATAACTCTGATATAGAATATAGGCTATGCAGTCAACCAAAGATGACTATAGGGTTTATCTGAGCCCCTAGAAGGACAGAGGCACCACTTACTCAGCAGACTTAGGGGGAGCAGATTTTGGTTAAAAGTCGAATGTCCAAATCTGGATAAACACGAGGTGTCAAGCAGAGGACTGGAGACAGGATGCTGGGATCATAAACATATGGATGGTTTTTAAAGTCATGAGCCTGGAAGTGTGTGAAGAGAAAAGGGGCGGTCAAAAGAATGAACACTGCAGAGGGGGAATGAGGAAAAGCCAACCAGAGGCGGAGAAGGGACAACCAGAGGTAGAAGCCCACCACAACAGTGTGGAGTCTGGGTGCCAAGTCATTAAGGAGGCCAAGCACACCAGGACAGCGTGGAGGCTGGAGGCCAGAGGAGGACAGTGTTTCCAGGAGGGGATTAGCAACTTTGCCCAGTGCTGCTGTTATATCACTGATGAAGACAGCTGAGAACTGGTGTTGGGTTTAACCACATGGAGGTCACCAGAGACTTTGACAAGAGCAATTACAATGAAGTGAAGAGCCACCAGTTGATTGGAGTGCCAGCGAGAGCCCCTTCAAAGGAAACTATATTGTGAGAAAATTTGGACTGAAAATAATTCCTAATGACCTCTTTGATTCCCAAGATAGATTCTATACTTTCTTTTTTTAAAAAAAACAATTTCCTTCCTGGAGGAAGGTGTGGCTAGCAAAAGGACAACTGAAGAGGAATCACCTGCTCCAGTTGGGGAAGGTCATAAGGCTTTTGGATAAGTTTTGACTTTGACCAAAGGTAGTGCCCTGACCAAGTCTGTTTTCTCATTTTGGTCCATCTATCCAGTGGCTTTACTGATAAAAATGGGCTACTGTGCTAGGGAGTACTTACTGAGACACTGGACATCCTAGTGGAGATATTAGATTGATTCCTGTTTTCAAAGAATCTCTCAACAGGTCACAGTCAACACTTTTCCACTGTCTCTCCTAATTATCACACCAATGACAGATGTGAATTTCACTTTAATGACAGAAAGAGGCAGAGAAATGAGGAAACTTGCAGAGTAGAAAGGCTGGATGAGATTCATCTTTTTTCCCCCTAAATTTGGTCTACCTCTTGAATTTGCAGCATTGGCCTCCTTAATTGATAAGATTTCCCCACAGTTTTCTTTATGGGATGGAGTCACATTTAGATCTATCAGGGTCTTCTAGCTTCCCCTTCCTCTCAATTTTTTTTTTTTTTTTGTGGTGCTAAGGATTGAACCCAGGGCCGTGTGCATGCAAGGCAAGCACTCTACCAACTGAGCTATATCCCCAGCCCCTTCCTCTCATTCTTGAAAGAGGAATTTGGCATGTAGAATGGAATTTGGATCTAGAATGCCTCCCAGAGTTGCATGTGTTAAAAGGTTTGGTTCCCAGAGTGGTGCTATTGGAAGATGGTAGAACCTTTAAGATGGGGAGTCTATTGGAAGGTTCTTAGGTGATTGGTGCCATGTTGTGGGACCCTGGACCCTTTTTCTTCCTCCCTTTTTCTTCCTTTCCATGAGGTGAGCAGCTTTACTCTGATGCCCCAACCATAATGGGCTGCCTTGCTACAGGCCCAAAAGAAAAGGGGTCAACTGGTCCTAGACTGGGACCTCCAAAGCTGTGTGTCAAAACAAACTTTTTCTAATGAAAGCATTTTTTTAAAGTGCTGGGAATTGAATCAAGGGTTTGGCATGTGCTAGGCAGGCACTCTACCATTAATCGACTTATAAACTTTTCTGTTTATAAGTTGAATTATCTCAAGCATTTTGTTATAGTTATGGGAAGATGATTAACATAGCTTTGTACATAAAGCTAGTATCTCCCTATCTGAGCATAGGAGAATGAATGCTGTGCCCTCTACAGAGTGTTTCCATGTTATGGTGGGAAAAAGACAAGATGGTATCCTGTCTTAGTCTCCTCTGTGTCATCTATTCCATTCACATAGGCTGGACTGAGCTTCTAGTGCTTGTGAGTTTTCTTGAGCATTCTCTGCAAGCCAGGTCCTTCTCTGCTTTCACATGGAACAGCCTGGATTTGCTGAAGAGTCCTACTGTCAGGGGTTCACTCTCCATGAGAGACTAACAGGAATTGGTATATAACTCTCAGAATCCTTACCTCTCAGGGCATGTCACCTGCTATCTTCCAAAATTCTTCCATGGGACTGAGTCCCAGGTATCTGGATCAGTGATCTGCTTGGTAAATCATGGGCTGTCTTCTTTTTCTCCTTTGTCTCTATCTTCTACCAGTGTTTCCAAGGATCCAATCCAAAATAAATTTTAATGTCAAATCTTTGTCTAAGGACCTTCTTCTAGGGAATACAAAATTGGACATGGAAGGAAGGCTCCAAGATCTGGTGTCCAAATATTCTTGTCACTCCTCTCTGACCATCTGTTTCAGAGGCAGAACAGGTATCTGCCTAGAAGCTGTGGTCTAGAGCTGTGCATATGGTGGAGGGCCTGCCCAGCCCTGCCACTCTGTCTCTAGGCCAAAAAGGGGTGAGCCAGGACCATCTCTCAGGCTTATATTAGCATCAGTGTTCAATGCCTTGGAGAAAAGAAATTGTAGCCATGCAATTCCCATGTTTCACTTTGTAAGTAAAATACTTCTTGGTATAAAATAATACAAAAAGAAAAAGAAAGGAGAGAGTAAAGAGGAATTGAAGGAAGATAATGGGGAGAGGGAAGAAAGGGAGAAGAAGATAAAAGAGTAAAAAGAAAAGAAAAGGAAGAAAAGCATAAACTTTCAGGAAAAGACTATTTCATTGATATTGAAGTGACTGACTCCAGCTAGCTCATAAAAAAAATAAATTAACATTTTTTTTTACCCAAGTTTCCTGGTATGAACTGCATACCATATTGACTCAGTCTACAACTTGATGATTTGTGGTTATGACCAAGAGGAGTGAATGCTTGTTTAATTTGATGGCAAACACTGCAAGGTTCCAGTTGCTGTTATTGCTTCCACCTGACTCACAGGAATACAGAGACCCCCAAACCAAACACTTTTGTTCTCAAGTCTTTTATCCAGAGAAAGAAATGTCTCCCGTTATTTAATCACAATAAGCATGAGGGAAGCTAGCAGAGAAAAGACCCCTTTATGTAAACTGCCTTAAACAGAGGTAAGCTATCCAAGTAACAAAAATTGAATTGATATTTTATTCTACTAAATAAAATGCATGAACTTAATGTTTTCTTAAAAATTGAGATTCTAAGAGCATCCAGGCCCTGCTTGTAATAATGAACAAGGGAGAAATCAGCATCGATTGTTCCTTGATGTCACATCCTTCATAACATAGAGGGAGGGCATGAGACAACAACTGTCCCCTCCTCAGGCTTCATACTTTATTTTCCCTGAATCATAAAGAGAGTTTGGAGGACACTGTGTAGTGGTTTCATCATGTTTTCCAAGTCTCCATCCTAGTCCTTTTGTATTCAAATCCTTCTCTTTGGAGGGAGGGAGGGGTGTGTCATCATCCCTATGTTTTCTTCTTCAACTGTGAGATGGTGTGTGGAATGTCATGCCATTTCTTCATGAAATCCTCCATCTTGGCCAGATTTTCAGCTTTATTGTGCTGTCAGTTTGCATTTTTGTGGAATGTTACAACTTCCAACAAATGGCCATAAACCAGACAAAGAGGCTGATGTCATGGGTGGAAGAGACGCTATTGTTAAAAAGGGAAAGATTTTTGAAGTGGTCAGTTCATTAGTGAGAACTGTGTATGTTAACAACTTTGTGTGCCTGTGCAACCTGCCAATGGCAGTGACTCAGATAATGAACACCACCCTTAGATCAATAAGGTCCCCTGATCTGACTTCACTACCTATTATACATTCTTTTTTTTGGTCCACTTAAAAAAAACATATTATTCTTTTTTTTAGAGCCTTATTGTGATATAGTGCTTCTGCAGAAACAACAGAAACAGACCTGAAAAAAATGGAGCAAGTATTGATAATCTGCAAAGAAAAGTTATGATTATTCACTTAATTATGCTTACTCATAAAAAAGCGTGTGTTAACAAGTGGTGAGGTCACCAATGGAACAACTTCAACTCATGCTTTGGAATGCATGGGATCTTAAAGTCTGGATATTGCATTTGGCAGTTCATTACTTACTGACCTATATCTTCACATTTCACGTGGCTTTGAATGTGTATTTAAATCTCGTGCTGCTAATGAATATTCATATGTTCATGTCTTTTTCTCTCCACCCTTACTCCCAAATCACTATCATCAAAGGAATAAAATACCATAAGGATCAGTTTGTCTGATAAATTTGGCATCTACTAGAGATTATCATTGCAAACATGAATAAAAAAATAAACTGAAAGGTTGCTATGGGAGTTTGGATAAAAGATTATGTCTACCTGGTGAGATCAGAGAAGGCTTCTTGCAGGAAGTGACATTGAATACAGCCTTGAAGAACAAAATTTACTTCCTACTTGCACTTTTAAAATTGGGAGATGGTCTATGGGGAACAGAGATGAAAAAGGGCATTCCAGCTGAGGAGGAACAATGCATATACACAGGCACATGCACAGGGACAGGAAAATGATGTCAGATACAATCAGCAGTTCATTTCTGCTGTAAGTGTGCATAAATGAAAGGTGGCCAGAAGTAAGAGATGAATATTGGGACATGAACATGGAAGGAGGACCTTTCAGGTGAGAGAAAAAGTCAGAGTGAATGTGAACTTGGACTCGAGGGAGTAGAGAGACAGTGGCACAGGAACTCTGGTAGACCAGTTGGCTGAGAGAGAAGGTCTCCATTGGATGGTATGAGCAACTTGGAAGGAAGGGACAGATGTGAGAAATGCTGTGATGGAAGAATTGGTCAGATCTGACAACAGGCTTGGTATGGAGAGTTTTCCCTGAGACTGAGGCTTACAGAACAAGTCACAGAAACCACAGGTTGGAAAGATCTGATGACCATCTGTAAACTACATCCTGAGGATGGGAGGAAAGTCAAGGCTATGGATGAAGAGTGGAGTTCCCAGAGAAAAAGACTAACATGAGATTAGATGAGACAATCCTATCTAATGGCAGAACTGAGTGCAGCTCTTCAGGGAAGGGCTGTCATTATCTGGGGTGAGAGCAGAGGGATTTTAGGAGGAATAAAGCATTTTGTAGAGTGGAGCAGGTGGAAAAGATGCCCAATGGGAAAAGCTCACTGGGTCTGTGTCTCAGAGGAGATCCTCAGGAAGCTTGAAGAACTGACTTTTATTGGCAACCAGGGCAGGAGAAGGAAGCATCATGTGCTACGGATTCTCAAGGAATATTTTTTAATTGACTCATATTTCTGGTGGCTTTCTTGAGGATAACCATCTGGACCCATTCATCTGTCTTCTCCATGTCTGTGTGTTTCTTCGTTCATTCATCAAGGGGTCTGAGGGACTGCAGAGGTGGGTGAACATACAAGTACATCAGGTATGAAGCAGAGCTTGTTCACACACTGTCCACCTACACCGTGGGACAGCTGAAGGATGCTGGGCATGAAGTAGAACAATGGGAATCATCAAGTCCCCTTCTGACAGCTACAAGCTGTGTGGGCTTGGAAAAGCCACTGCCCCTTCTGAGAAACAGTTCATTCATCTTCAAAATGACAGATAGGACCATGTGGTTTCTAACATCCTTTTAGGCTAATGTCATTCTTTTATGGCTTGTGACCTTTCCTGACTTTCTTCCTTCTACATCCTCCATCCTACATGTCCCTGTGTCCCTCTGACCTCCCTCCTACACACAAGGGACATGCAAATGCTTTCTATTTATATTTATGGACAGAGAAGAGGTTACTTCCTTGGACTCTAAAAGTTCACTCACCAAAGTTGTCAGATGAATACCATTTGTGAAGCAGATTCAAATTCAGCAAGAGGCCACAGAGCTTTATTGGAGGGTGGTATTCCCTACAATAAATGTGTGCTTCTGCATTTTAAACAAAATATTTTAAAACACCCTGAGCTGTGGAAGGAAAAACAAAATCAACACCAACTGCTGTTTCCTTTAGGGGCACTGCCTGAGCCAATGTCAATCAGAATCATCCTGGCTATAAAAGAAGCTCATTTAAATGATTTAAGACACTACTTCCCTTTATTGAAAGCTTCCAAGCACTCAGCAAACAGTTGCTAGAACATGACAAGTTCATGCACATTGGATAATAACATGTCCACTTGGAGCCCAAGCAGGCAGGCCCATTCACCTACACCTTGGGAGAACTTTTGAGAACAGGATCCTATTGATCATGGAGCTTAGGGAATGCTCCCACAATTCCATTTCATCTAAAGAGAAATAGGGAGGCTGCTTAGTTTGATCAATATTCTTTTGCTTGATGGTGGTGAGTCATGGACAAATAGCAAGTCCATCTGGGGGTTGTCAGGAGGCCTACGTTGAAGATGTTCCCAGGATTTTAGGAGAGAGTTCCCATTCTGGGAACTCAGGGCTGAGTGTCAGAATTGACTCAGAAGGTGGGCACAACTATTCAGAGCAAGGAGGACACGTAAGGTGTCCTTCAAATCCCACCAAATCTCTTGCTACTGCTTCAAACAACCATTGAGTGGAAGAGCTGGAATCAAAAGCAGTATGATAGGTATAATGTTTTTTTTTCTTTTCAAAGGCATTAAATTTACTAGTTTTCTTTTGGTTTAGCAAGTTCAATGGATTGATTTGTGGGGAAAAGTGAAGCTTAAAAACTCAGTGGTTGTGACATGCTGGGGAAGATATTGAAAAATCAGGTCACTAAACAGAGGCTCCACAGGTAGAAGTCAGAAAGCGTACATTGTAAAGAATGTATTTTTAAAAAGAAGGTGGCCTGTGCTATGGTTTTGGATGAACAAATCCGGTGATGATTCTTACAGCAGGCTTGTGGTATTATAGACCTTCATCTCTTAATGGCAGTCAATATAAATTGCAAAGAATCATGAGAATCAATTGAAGTCAGCTTCAAGAACTCACACATTGTTAGTGTACAGTAGCATCAAGGCTACGTTTTATTTTTAAAAAGAAGAAAGGAAAATTACTCTGTGGAGAAAGTTAGTACATGTCCTAATTGGAAACAGAATATTTAGGAAGTAGATTTAAATAATTTTTTAAAAATCACAAGAGAAAGAACTAGAAATAAGCACAACATGTAAAAACCTCTAAACACCAAATAGTTGCAGGTGAACTGGGTAAGTACAAGCTTTAATTAACTCTGATTAATCAAAAATTTTATATAACTGGTGCAAATCTCCTCTTTGCTTGGTCATATACCACTGGAAACTATCTAGGGGTGGGCCAAATCCAGGACCATTCTGGGATTGAGATAAAGCCAGTGTGGTCTGTTATTTTTTGCTGATATTATTTGCTTGTTAAAAGTCAGATGCATCAGGAAGCCATGCAGGGCTGTCACTCATTTGTATGCAACAGATATGTGTCTGATTCCTGCTATCTGTTTACTGGTAAATCCCTTATATCTTGGAGGCTTTATTTTGTCAAATCCTTACTGTATCAGTGATATATTACTATGTAACAAAGCACCTCCAAATTTCACTTCCTGGCTCCAGGCCACTGCTCTTTAGCAATGGCTTCCCATTGTTTCTGCCTCAGGGCCTTTGCATCACAGTTCATGCAACCATTTTCCTATGGTTCCTCCCTCATACCAGTCAGGTCTTAGATCCAAAATTCTCTCCTGAGAGGCCTCTATACTTCCCATCTGTGGTGGTCCCCTTCTAGTCCCTCCCTCTTACTGTGCAGCAGTGTTACCCTATTTTACTGTTTTCTGAAATTATTTCATTGATTTCTTTACTTGTTGATTGCCTGTCCATCTCCCCTCTATGAGCATACAAGCATCTGTGGCCTGTCCTTTCTTGATCACTCTCATATCCCTGAGCACCAGAAATGTCCTTTAGTAATTACTCACTGATTGAATTAGGAAGTTGGACTTGGTACTGTCTGGGGATTGTAAAATCTTCTGTTCCCCTTCATGACATGAAGCATCAGAAACTCAAATTTTCCTTGGAAATCCTTGCACAGACCTGTGAATGATGGGTCTCAGTGCAGACCCAGAAATACCAAAGATGACAGCCCAGCTATTTTCATGTGCACAAGGCTCGGGGTGGACCAGGACACCAGAACAGCTGCTGTAGGCACCCCAGGAATTCATAGCCTCTTTTTGGATTAGGTGCATACCTGGTTTCAAGGCTGGCAAAAGCACACTTAGTTCTGAAATGAAAAATGGATTTGGGGGGGTGGTGCGGGAAACTGATGGGAAAATATGTACCCAAATTTTAAAAAGCTACAGGAAACCTTTTCTTTCTTCTGAGGGAGAAAAAAACTTCCTGCTTTCAAACAACTGCCGAGTGATTTGACAATAGCCAGCCCACTGGGTGAACAGGCGTTCTGACTCAAGAAGGATTTAGTCACAAATATGAAGTCATTCTGGACAATTTATGAAGTCTATTGATTCCATCTCTGATGGGGCCCACCTGATACTAGAGTACCCTGAACAAGTAAACAAACTCAGCTATATCCACTATCAACCCCCATTCCACATTGATCTCTTTGGAAAAGGAGAGAAATGATGGTTTGTAG
The DNA here is from genome assembly GCF_001458135.2 of Marmota marmota marmota. Classification (NCBI taxonomy): domain Eukaryota; kingdom Metazoa; phylum Chordata; class Mammalia; order Rodentia; family Sciuridae; genus Marmota; species Marmota marmota. The sequence continues at coordinate 43,800,881 of NW_026000026.1, read as the reverse complement.
ATGCAAATCTTCAGTATATACCCTCATCCCCTGCTAAGCTGCCTGAAATAATTTCTCCATCAGAAAGAAAAAGAGGCTGCCTGTTGCTTTCAGGGTTTGGGTACATCATGCTCTGCTGAGTTTATCTGTTCAGTGAGCAGATGCAATGGTGTGGCCAGAAGTGCTCAGACCAAGACCACTCAGAATTTAAGCACAGAACCGGGGACTTGGTAAGTCAGGCCCAATTGTGGCCAAATTAGAGCCAGAAACTTAATTATGCGTAAGGATCCTTTTGCTTCTAATTCACTCTTGGAGCTTTGTTGGATAAACTTCAATTCCTTGACTAGTGTCATGCTGTGTGATTACAGAGCTCGAAAGGGAGTGACATTTCCAAAGGGACTAGAATCCTGACTTCTTTTACTAGGACCTACTTTCACATTCTCTGGGTACTTGCCAAGCTTCTCCTGAGAAATCTGTCTGGGTGAACCCTGGTGTGGGTGTGGGTAGGCCTACCTTGGCTGGCAGATGCTCCCAATGGTGGCAGAAAGGAGTCTGTCTGTTTGAAGGGCATGTAAGGTGGCCTTCCATTGCCACATATGCATTTGCTGGTCTATTACCATAGGGAGAGCTGTTCAACCATCTTCCTTCAACCATCTGCATTGGATATACCCACTTTACCAGAGACCAAGGAATAGGGATTTTATATATGGGAAGAGAAAACTCTTTGGGTATTGCTGTATGTGAAAAGGGAATATCAAGTCAAGCTGTGCTTAGCACGGGGGACTGCTTTAGAGTAAATATTGGAAAGGAGGCTACAGCTCGAATTCTGGAATTGACCAAACCTGGGTCTGAAGCATGAATTGCACTTTCCCTACCTAGGTGGCAATGAAAACCAGGCATACCTTCAATTTTATAAAGGAGAGCCTTGGGCAGCTTTCTGGATAGATGAGAAAGTCGAGGGCTTTTCTAAGGTCATTACCTTATTAGCAATGGGGGTTTGTGTGTGGAGTGGATGGGCAAAAGCTCTCCCAAGCTGCCCCACTGGTACCAACACCATTGATTTATGTCTCTGTTTTCCTGTCTGTAGAACAGGGCAATGATAGTACTTTCTTCAAGGGGTTCTGGAGAAGAGTAAATAAAATATGTGTAAAGAACACAGTGAAACAGCACCCAGGAGCCCTCCAGTCCATGTTAGAAATAATAACTTAATACTAATACTCATCTGACTATCCAGTTTTTATTCATGAGTAGAAAACAAGAATAAAAGCCACCTTCTTGCAACCACATTCTGATAGTCTAATTTAAAGTAAACCTTGTTACCTAAAACCTCCATTAACACATCCATCTAGTGGAAACTGGTCTATGAAACAAAACTCTACATGGAATATGGGCAGGAACTCACACCCCTCTTTCCAGGAGAACCCCAGCAGTTCACACACTCTCACTTGCAGAATGCTGGAATCCACAATCCCAACTTGTCCCACAATGATAGACATTCCGAAATTCCAGGAACCCTTGAAGGAGTCCTGTTTCAGTGGCTCCTCTGAGAAAAGGCCGCCTTGAGCCTGGGTCCTCTGTGGAATAACCAGGATGGCATTGGTGACATTTTTGGTTTTGCCAACAGGGCAGGGTGAGAAGGGGGAAAGCTGTGGTTTTAGCCCGAGGAGTGACCTTTGTGGGAACAGGAAGGGAAGGTGCAGGCTCTGGATGTGTCGCTGTTTCTTCCCATTTGTGAGTAATGATCCCCAGATGGAGGGAATCCCAGCTCCTTGACCTCTCACTCGCAGAGGTTTAGGTATTTTCAGGACAGAGCATCAGATCGAGGGGCACCAAAAGGACAAGGGATGTCTGAAAGGCAGCTGCAGAGGCTGAAAATAGAGCTAGGGCTTCTAAGAAAGAGGCCCCTTGGAAAAGAGGGCCTGAATTCCCCAGAGGGGCTCTCACTCTGGACAGAAAGACATGTCAATGTCTGGGGCAACAATGCAGACGGAGGGTGGGGCTATGGGGCTGTCTCTGCGGAAAAACAGCAGCAGAGAGTGCCTTGGTGAGCTACACCATGAGGCATAAGAAAACGGGGGAGCTACAGAGAGAAGCAGGCAGGAGCACCTCCCCATGGACCAGGGGAGCCTCAGGAAGGACTGATGCCATGTTCATATTCAAGGTCACGCTTCATGGCTGTTGGCAACCCAAGTGTCCTCTGGGTGGAGGGGAAGTCCTTGGGCAGCTTTCTTATTCTTTGTTGCAGGGTCCTGAATAAACTCACCTTTGTCTTTGAAACTTTACTTACTCAGTCATCAAGTTGGGAATAAAGATAGCACCCTTCTCCTTGGTGCTGAGCAGAATAAATGACCCCTTAGTGGGTATTACAGACATTTCCCATGTAGTGGCAATTGTCTAGGTATTCTGCATACATAGACATATCTGAATAGCACAACTACCCTATTAGGTAGACATTATTATTATTTTATCACTTAATAGGTAAAAATGAGGAAACTGAGGCACAGTGAGGTTAAGTGACTTCTGCAACCCACACAGTCAAGATGTAGGGAAGGTGGCTGGGGTTGTGGCTCAGTGGTAGAGCAGTTGTCTCACACGTTTGAGAAACTGGGTTTGATCCCAGCACCACATAAAAAGAAATAAATGAAATTAACCAACAGTGTCCATCTATAACTGGGGAAAAAAAGGATTTGGGGAGACCAAGATTTGAACTTGGGCAGTCAGCCTTTAGAACCATATAAAAAACTTAGTCTAGTGCTGGTACATTTTAATACAAGATGACTAATATTTACAATCACTCTCTCTGCCCTGGCCAGAATTGGAGCTGTATATCTTAAATATCTGCTTCCATTAAAACTCAAAGAATCACACTGTATTAAAATCCATTTTCATTTATGGGAGATGATAGATGTGCAAGATTCTTTTATTTTACTGCCATAGAAATTACATTTTAGATTGATATTCTTGTTTTTTTCTTAATACGAAATTATAGAGCCGCCTTTTTTTTTTTTTTTAAATAGCATTGAAAAACAGTCTCCAAGGCCCTCTTGAGTCTTCATATGAGTGTAAAGATTCCTATTAGGGGTTCTCCTGGGGTTTAACGGCTGGACAGAATTTATCTGGTCTAGGGAGGGGTGGGTCCCTGGAGGGGGTTTATCTAGACTGAGTTGGCAGGCTCTGGAGCCGAATTCCCAGGCAAGGAGAGGGATGGGAGACAGATCTATCCCTATATAAAAGTGAAACATTTTCCACCCTGAATTGGTTTTCAACTTTGTACCAAGAACACTAAGTCCTTCCCTCAGAAGGGATTCTCTCTGCTTTCGACACAGCCCCTGGCCTTCACGGGCAGCATGAGCCAAACCATCCAAGGACTCTGAAGCAAATGTACTTCCAAGAGGAAAACAAACATTTCACCAGGGACAGGCCTGAGCTTTGACTCCCTGGGACATTTAAAAATCATCTGACTGCTCCCCTTTCAATCTTTCCTCCTAGTCCCTGAAACGGAGTTAATTCTTTGAAGAGAAAGGACAGAGGCCACGGGTAGCAGAAGCGGAATGAATCCCCCCTGGGTTGCTGCTGTTAACACAGGACAGGAGGAAGGTGGGGCCTCTACTGCTCCATGCAGGAGAATGTCACCGCACCATAGCACAGTGGTATTAGGTGCTGGTATCAGAAATGGCCTCAGAATCCCTTAAGTCAGAATCCCACACGCATTTCAGTCCCTCCTAAATCCCATAAGCAAGGCACATATAAATGCCCCTCGGAAGGGAGTCCCAGTTTCTAAATCTTGTTTTTCGCTTAGAAACGACAACCTGCATAGCCAGTCTCAGCATTTTCAACAAGAGGTTCTAAAACAAAAAGGTTTAAGGACACCACGCACATATCGTCATCTTCTAGACCAGCAAGAAGAGCTGCGGGACAATCTAGGACAAGCCCGTCTTCCCTCTGTGAGATGTGTTCTACAATCTTCCACCGCGGGAGGCCCCTGCACCCTGTCTTGTTCCATTGGCTTATGTGTGCTCCACAGAGATTAAGAACACACATTTGGAACCAGAATGCCTAGCTTCAGATCCAAACTCTGCTGTTCCTGGATGTGTGGCCTGGGGCAAGCTTCTCAACCTCCCTCTCTGGGTTCTATTTTCTCATCTGTAAATAATGAGGAAAAATAGTACCTACACCATGGGATTGATACTGCATTACATGAGTTAATATATGTAATTTTGTATTAACTCAACTGAGATCCCAGTAAAAATGAGCTATTAATCCTAAAACTGTTTTTAATTTTAAATAAAAGTAGATAATAACTGAGAGTAGAAGAAAGTGGCAATTTTTTTTTAAAAGAGAAAAAAAGATGTTATGGGGAGGCGGAACACATGTTTTTAGAAGTTTCAGTAATAAAACATGGGGCAAAAAGAGTGGGGAGGGGGGAAAGGGTTTATGGTATAATGACCAAGATCTGAAAATGATGAATGCCAGGGGTCTGATGTTGTCTAACAGCTGCACCTAGCCCTGGAGTCTGTCAGATGCTGGCTACCACATCAATTACTCTAATTCTTATTTTCTATGCCCCAAATGCAGTTATGATTTCATCTGGGAGAAAAAAGTCTCAAACAAATAATGCACACGTGGCTACATTTCTTTCTCATCTCTGGGGAAGTGGTACATCCACTGCAGGGAAGGGAACTTAGCCTCACGGACACTTACGTGCCAGTGGACACTTGGTTAGGAAAAGACAGCCCCAGGCAATCTCTACCCCATCTTACTTTGCCAGTGAAAGCCAGACACTTGGTCCCATGAGCTCTCCCACTGCCCCAAATGGTCTGCACACTATCTGGAAAGGATAATGGCATTTGTATTTTTCTCACTTGGAGATTCAGTCCCAGTTTCCATTTAAATGCAGAGCTGTATTTACCCTACAGAAATCAGCAGCTGGTCCAGGAGGGCATATGTGTCTTACTTCACTAATGTCATACAAGAATGACTTGGAATGAGAAGGGTTGGTCTAGAAAAATGTTCAGTCATATTAGAAAAACAAAGAACACACCGCCTCCACAAACTTTCCTTCCGTTGTCCCCTCCATTTCTCTATTTTAAAATTGCAAACAGAGTCCTTATTACATGATGGATTTATAAGCAGAGATATGGATTGTCAGAAGCTCAAGGAACCTAGATTTAAGAAACCCTGATGGCAATGCAGCCTAGTATGAGCTGATAAAATGTCCACCCTCTAGCTGGAGAAAGGGTTGGTGGGGAAAGGAAGTGAAAGAAAGGAGATGATAGAGAAGGTAATGCGGGAAGCTATATGTAGTAAATGCTGTGTTTTGTAAGTGTTCATTTCCTGCATTCACCATGTGCAAAATCATGACTACCCGGGGTCCATGAAACTTTGCCAATTTGAAATTCAGAAAGACAGGTTGACCTTGAGGTGGGCAGTGTTATCCAGAGCTTAAGAGTTGCTATATTCCCGGTCTTAGAAGAAGTCAATCAGGTATATCACCAGAAATGCTACCAACAGGAATCATGACATCATGAGAGAGTTAGGTGGCTGGAGAGGTTGGGTGGGGCTGCCACTGTTAACAGCTGTCCAGCAAAGAGGTGGATGAGTCATAATCAGAGGATCAAGCTTTTAGTTAAAGCTTTGGTTTCTACAATTAAAATTAAATTAAAAGGAATTTTTTAAATTAAAAAAATAAAAATCTCACTATTTACATCCATGAATATCCCAAAGGATCCTGACACACAATGATTGACTTCAGAATAGTTTGAATGATAAGCTTCCTACTCTCTAAAAACAAACTCTCCTGATTTTTCATAACTAATTTGTAGTCATTGGTGGAATCAACAAATATTCCTTGACCCACTTACATTGCTCAGTACAAAAATCCTAAAGTATTCTATGCTTTATCTCATTCTGTCATCACCATTTAAATTCATCAGCAAATCCTTTTGGTGTCATCTCCAAAAAATATTAAGTCCAGCAAAGTCCACCTCAAAAAAAAAAAAAAAAAAATGTCAAGCAAGCACTTCTTAAGATCTTTACTGCGGAAAACTTTACTCAGGTCTCACCAAAGACTTTCTCCCTGGTCTCCCTGCCCCCATTTTGCCCCATTGAGTCCTTTCTCCACTGGGTAGCTGAAGCGATTTTCCTAGAGTATTAATCTATGGTTTAAACTCTCTAAGGGTGGCTTCCCATTGCACTCAAATCCTCACCATGACCTCTGGCCAGACATGATCTGCCAACTTCTCTGAGGTCTCTATTAATCATATTTCCTTTTCTTCACCAGCCTTCAAACTGGCTCCATCTCTGACCTTCGTGCATACTGAGCTTGGTTCTTTCTGAATATGCACTTTTCTTTTTATCTGGAACTTTATTCTCCTAGACCTTCATGTGACATTGCCTTGATGATTTGGGGTTCCTTTGAGTCACTTCCCCTGAATTATCATCACTAAACGCACCTCTCCATCTTTCCCACCAGTCACCTCTTGTCCTGTTGCCCAATGTATTTCCCTCAAGAACTATTTATTTTTACTATAATTTGATCATTTATTGGTTCACATGCTCTTTTCCCATGATCTTCCACTATCTGTAAGCTCTGGGAGCACAGGAATATTTTCTATCTTCTTCCACCCTTATGCCCCATGCCTGCACATAATAGGCAGTGGATCAACATCCACATAGAGCAGCTAATTCTGTTTCATGACTATGATTCAAGTTTCCCTCAGTTTCTGCTGTTTTAATTCACCTTGTCTTTGCTATCCCTGTGGTATGTTATGACATTCAGTTCAGCATCCTTCTAACCACCCAGGCACCCATGATATAGTTCCTGAACATGTGTGTGCCAGGCTTCAGGGCACTGTGAACTCTGATCATTTGTCCATTCTCTCCCAGACCTGTGTCATGAGTCAGTGAGTGCTTTCAATGGTGGCACTACTCTTAGTGCCATGGCTACATTGGGAATCAGGAAAAGATTGGCTGAGCTCTTGAGGGAGCTCACAGCCTACCACTTTGATTCTCTCCTGGCAGAAAAGAGATTCTTTACACCTCTGTAGCCAAATTGTGCATTCCTTCACTGCGGGAGATGGAGGTGGTCACTGAGCATGCATCTTCCTATTGCCCTTGGGGTTGCTGTTTTCTTACTCTAGCTGGTGACCCTCCCAGATCAGCATTTTACAGTGTTTCCAGGGGCAGTAGCTGTCTGTCTGCTCAGATGGTATGTTCACACTGCTTAGAGAGTGACTCATGTTCAAAGCAGCACTTGAATCAGAGTCTACATTTTAAGTGGTGCCCTTTTCATCATAGAGCAGAAGGTAGTAGTATTTTGTCCACTGCATTAGACTATCAGCATTTGTAGAGGTATCTTCCCTGGAAACTCTTTATAAGACAATGCCTTATTTCTCATGCATTCTCTGTAAAGCTTATTATGCTTTTTTTCCATAACATTGACCTCTAATTGACACATCTCTCCCCTTTTCACTATGCCTCTATATAAATATTTCACTATCTCTCTTTCCATTCATCTATCCATCGATCCATTGATCCATCAATCTATCCATCCATCTCTCCATCCTTCCTTCTACATACCTATTCACCTATCTACCTAATTACCTCCCAATCAACCATCCTTGTTGTCTATTTAATATCCTGCAGCCCATTTCTGTTCCTCTAGAGTGCCTAGAACAGTGCTTGGTACATGGTTGGCATTCAGTAAAGATTTGTTAATCAAGGAATGAACTTAATGCTTAGAGAAAGACTATTATGAACATTTCCCCCTAAGACACAATCAATAGATTATTACTCTGGATTTAAATTTACAGATGATGAAGAGACAAACCACCTTTCATTAACATCATCGTATAAAAAATGAGCCTATAATTTCCATGTTGAGCAGCCACAAACCTCAGGGTCTGGCTATAGGTCATGCCATAGACACTTTGATGGTAGCTACTTGGACTTCAAATATAAAATCTGAAATCTGATATGGTTTGTTATAGCTCACATAGTGCCCCATGTAAGTTGGGGGAGTGACAAGAGGTAAGACCAGAAAGTACTCTGGGACTGTGGCCTTTACTGTTCTGCTGCATATATGTGTTCACAACTTGCTAATATTTTGTGGTCCCCTTTATCACGGGAAGCTTCCTAGTGACTTTTTCCCTGGGGTGGAGTTACAAGGCCATGAGAGGAATTCTTCACTTCCCCTTGTTTGGTAGGCGGGCTTTGCCTTGTACAGAAGGGGCAGTTGTAGAGGGGAGGGATCTCTGTGCCAAGTGCTCGGTGTGGCTAGGTTCAGGTGGAAGCTTTCATGGAGTTCAGGAGGAACATTCATGGCCAAGATGGTGCAAGTCCACCAGAAGAAGATTGGCCGGCACCACACACTCCTCTGAGTTGAGGGTGAAGGAGGCAAGTGGTGGTTCTCTATTCCCTTTCACCCCAGCACAGCCCTCTGTTTTCTTGGGCGGGCGGCGGGGCTTTAGGGTGATAGGAAGGCTCTGTGCTGTGAAAGAATAGTAAGGATGGTTGCAGTATGGAAGGGAGGCTAGGGGTGTAAGATCTAAGAACTGTGCTCTAAATTAACCCTTTGAGCCACACCTGAGAGAGAACTTACCATCTGCTCAGCTGGCTATACCCCTGCAGCCTCCAAACCTCCCAACTCTTCGGTTCTGTGACCAACACATTCCTTAACCTCTCTGAGCCTCAGTTTCCTTTTTTATCCTCATCAGAGAGTTATCTGAGGACCAAACAAGAGAACACAGATAAAGGTGCAAGAACAGTGCTTGATACAAAGTACGCCCCAGAGTGCATCTGTGAAAGGGAATCATAAGAAAAAATAAGCATCTGCCAGCCAGAATGGCTTTTTCCCTCATTCCATTCATCTTTCAACTCCTGTTCAGCTGCTTGTATCAGGAGAGGGACTGACTGCATGCAGTATGTGCTGTGTTTGGTGTTGTCTACTTTGTTCTGTGTTTTTACAAAGTGATGGACTGGTTTTGGTTCACTTTGGCATAAGCAAACATGGCAGATTCCTGCTATGAGCCCCACTTATCTGATTAGGGGGAAGTGGGAACATCATTATGTTCTGGAAAGAAACGTCTTTGTGCCCAAAAGATGGACATTCCTTTTGGGCAGATGTTTAGCTGCAGTGGTGGTAAGGTGCTGGGCTCCTTGTGTATTGATAGTCTATGGCAACACTGTGGATGCTCTTTCCAAGGACATAGGCAGTGACCTGCAATTCACTTCCTGGAGCAATGTGAGGCTTAACTACATGAAAGGAATGCTCATCTCCAGCTGCCAGAGACTCCCACTTTCCTCCTTACATTTCTGGAACGATGCATGTTAGATCTTCATTACTGCTACATTCAAGCTTGATAGACACAAGGGAGGTGACCTCTTCGCTTCCTTCCACACTATTAAAGAGTGCTATTTCTGAGCACCTCTCTTGGAAGCCCAAATGTAAACAACAAGACAAATAAAACATTTCTAATAGCCTTATTCTCTATTGATCTGGAAATAAAAATAAATTGGACAGAAAGACTCCATGGAGCAGTCGAGTGTAAGGATTTAGAGACCTCCTGGACAAGGGAGTAAGAAGAGGACAGAATCCCCAATTAACACACAGGCAAAGACTTGTACAGACTTTTCACCAAAGAAGATGGGAAACAGGCACATGAAAAGATGCTTGATGTGGCTGTGTCACTGTAATATGCTGATTTTGAGTCCTTTGGGTACAAACCGAGGAGTGGGATAGCTGTGTCAAGCGGTGGTTCCAGTCCATATGTTCTGAGGAATCTCTATACTGCTTTCCATAGTGGTGGCACCAATCTGCAGTCCCACCAACAATGTATGAGTGTACCTTTTCCCCACATCCTTGCCAACATTTATTGTTGCTTGTGTTCTTGATAATTGCCATTCTGCCAATCCCAACAAACCAAAGGCTGGGTGTTTTCTCTTATATGCAGATGCCAATTCACAATGGGGAGGGGGTGTCTAGAGAAGAATAGAGTTACCTTGGATTAGGTAGAGAGGAGTGAAGAAAGGGGAGGGGTGGGGAGGTAGAAAGGATAGTAGAATGAATCAGACATTATATGACTACATAGTGTGATTCTACATGATGTACAACCAGAAACAAGAATGAGAAATTATACTCCATTTATGTGGGACGTGTCAAAGTGCATTCCACTGTCATGTATAACTAATTAGAACAAATAACCAAAAAGAAAATAGAAGATTAAAGACCTCGCTTGTTCTAGAAATATATTAAGTATTCTCATACCCTTTTATAAAGTACAAGGTTCATTATGAGTTGTCTACTTATCATGTCTTACCATTTTGCTTTATAGAGCATTTCAATGACTAAATTCTAAAATGAACACTAACATTAAAAATAAAAGATGCTTGACATCATGATTTGTCAAGGAAATGCAAATTAAATGTCCAATGAGGTGCTACTCTTTTTCACTAGAATAACTAACATAACAACAAATGAAGAAAGCAAAACAAATAATACCAAGTGCTGCTGGTGATGCAAAGTAACTAGCATCTCACACATTGTTGGTGGGAATACGAAATGGCTCAGCCACTTTGTAAAGCCATTTGGTAGTTTCATACAAACATACCTACCACACAACCCAGTAACCCCTCTTCCAGGTTATTTGCTCCAAAGAAATGAGAGGCTATGTCCACACAAACAGGTCTGGGTGTATTTTACCATCTGTGTGATACTTGCCCAGGGAAAGTAGCCAGTGAAGCAGCATGTAATACTGCACAGGCTTTACCCAATAGTCATTTATCTCTGTGTAATAACCAGGGACCCAAAGCTATGAATTTGGGGGTAGAACTGATCAAAGTCTTATCTTTAAGGAGAAGAAATAAATAGGGGGGGGTGGTTCTTGATTAAACATAAGCCATTTGGATACCTGATTCTTTCACTTGCATGGTTGGTCAGAGGACTTTAGCTGGCTCAATCAGTTTTTTTGTTTAAGGATGCTAAGTGGAGGCCAGGGGGTGTTGTGGGCAAGGAGACATTCTCTTTTTCTCACTTTGTGGGGTATGTGAATATGAGACCTAAAATGGCTACAACCATTTTCTGCTGTGAAAGAAAACTACTCTGAAGAAAGGGAACAGAAGATATTAGAGGAAAACAACAATGGGCCAGGAGCCCTGACCACATCTTACCTGTTGACCATTTTCCTTTGTATTTTTCAAAAGACACTAATAAATCTCCTTCCTTTAAGAAGCCCAGTTAGAGGTTTTGTTTTGTTATTTGTTATTGGTTACCTGAAACTGAAAGCCTCAGAGCTAATCTAAATGTAGATCTCAGAATGGATATGATTTTAGGAGATATTTCAAAGAAGCAGAACAAGCCAGAAACAAGTTCTATGAGCCAAAGTCAAAGCCAACCCAGAGATGTGGGATGGAGATGTAGAGGCAATCTAAGTGGAGCCCGGCAGAGCTGGGTGGGTGACCTTAATGGAACTTTGGGCTTGGGAACAACAGTCTGTGTTAAGAAGATCAGGTGTGGGGCCCTGCCAGGACCTGGCCTTGGAAGAAGGGGGTGAGGAACAGCCAGGGAAAAGAGGCTACCAGGAGGCGGTGAGGAAGACTGCCTCAGGCAGATGGACAGTTAGAGGACTGAGGCATCAAGAGAAAGCCGTTCGTGCTGTGGGACTGCCTGTCCTCTAGGCCAGGGCATTAGTTATCTTTCCATCCCAGAGACCAAAATACCCGATAAGAACAACTCAGAAGAAGAAAAGTCTATTTTGGTTGATGGTTTCAGAGGTTCAGGCTGTGGATGACCAACTCCATTACTCTGGGCCTGAGGTGAGGCAGAACATCATAGCAAAAGGGTGTGGTGGAGAAAAGCTGTCCAGTTTATGGCAGCCAGGAAGGTGGGAGAAGGGAAGAGAGAGAGGAGAGAGAAGACAGGGACAAAACAGAATTCCCAAAGGCGTGCTTCTAGTGACCTCCTTCCTCTAGCCATGCCCATCTGCCTGCAGTTACCACCCAGGGACAAGGTTAAATTATTAATCCATTTGATGGATTAACCCCCGGGATGAGGTCACAGCTCTCAGGACCTAACTATTTCACCTCTGAACATTCCTACATTGCTACATGTACTTTTCATGGGACATTTCATATCCAAACCACAACAGCCAGCATTGTTCTAAGAACTGGAGCAGAGCTGAGCCTGCAGGTGGAGTTCAAGCAGGCTTGGCAGCTCTTTGGATTCAGCTGGTCTGGCACTGCAGCTGGGGATCTGCCTTCTAACAGGGACCTGCCTCTAGCCATAGGCAGTATGTAGAAGACACCGGGAGCAACTCCATTTTCCTGGGTGATAGAACCAATGACCACTCTGGCTGGACATGACCCTGACCTTGGTTCACTTCTGCACCACACATTTGGCTTTCTTGTCTCTCACAGGACCAAAATATCAGAGCATCATGCTTCCTGGGTACCATCAACCCCTGTTTATAGGTTTGTCAGCTAGTGGTATAAGCAATTCAGCCTCTTTTTCCTCAGTTCCCAGCCTCTTGGGGAATCTAGAAAATTCCCAGAATTAGGATATGATAGGTGATGAGTTGAAAATGATAGCTGGGATTTGAGGTGTACAGGGTAAACTGGTATGGGTCTTCTACTGCATATAGTCTGAATTTTCCATACATTTGATGGAAACAAGAGCCTTGCTGTGGGAGATTCCATCTGATTATAAGAGAAGCTTCTAGATTCACCTTGGCTGTGCTGAATACTTCTATCATTGATTCTGGGTCTTCATTCTTTGCATTGCCCCCAGATCCTACACCCTGAACTTCTAAAAAAAAACCCACAAAATATAAGGATAATCATAAGACTATCATAATGCATCTAGAGATTTATTAAGTTTAAGTTTCCCTATACAGAAAGTGAATGGATTCTGCCCTCAGCAGATGTGTCAACTTTAGTCTTAACCACCTCATTGGACTCTTGGTATCCATTTATTGGCCTGTCAATAAAAATAAAGTTACTTTAAAATTCAATGGGTGTATTTCTTAAAACATTTGAGTGCCACTCAATGGGTGTATCATGGAGTATTGAGTGTATTATCTTCACATACATGAAGCTTAATAAATAAATGGTAGTTGTTATTCTTAACATTAGAGGAAATTCTCTAAATACAAGATGTTCTGGCCCCAGACTCTAAATGGCCTGGTACTAATGCTTGTGTTTCCTCCAGTAGAATCGAAGATAAAATCCAACAGGTATCTTGTTTTAAAGCCATAGTCTTGAGTTTGCAGTAAACAGTCATGGGTTCACTCCTGTCTCCCCACCTTACCATTTCAGATCTTTGTAACTGCTAAACTCTATATTTCTTTGCTGAGGGATTTCTCTGGGCCCCCAAATCTCCTCTGTCTGTACTCAGCAGTCTGGAATGCTGGGGAATTCGTTCATTAAGAGGAATCCTCAACCAATAACTGATGGGAGTTGGTGGATAATACCCAGCTCCCCCACCCCTTACAGAAGGTCCCTTAGACAGCCCGGTACCACATTCTTTCCTAATTCTCACAGAAGGATCAAATCCTAGTGGCTGCAGTGATAATTTCCTTTCTAACACACTCTGTTTGATTGCCTTTTCTTCTTTGTCTCTCTTACTCCAGGTCTTTCTGGCATTTCCTGGGATCACCTTTCAGATGAATTACTTGTACTCAAGCCCTTGTTTAGAATCTCCTTTAGGGGATACCCAAATGAAGGCAAATTTCAATTCAGATGTGAAACCTTTGGGTGCGGCTAAGTTTTGTGTAAATGATCCAGCAGAGATAGGGTGTTATTTGAAGAAAAACAAGCCTCACCGAGATTAGATGGACCTCGCCAAAGAACATCAGGCACATTAGGGGGATGCCAGGAGCTGATGTGGGAGCTCTTTATAATAAACTGGAGCCATCTGCCGGCCTATATAACTGGAATATGAAAGTCCTAATCTGGGATGTAGTTAAACTGTTTACTCTCTGTTTGTGGTTATGTATTTAAAGCTTAACATGCTCGGAATGGTGGATTTAAATTCATAAGCACATTGTTTTACAAAATTGGCATGAAGCCCTTTCAATGCAATATGCAAAATACATTAGTAGGTTGCATCCAGAGCTTCATGTTTTCTCTTTGTCCTTATTATTTTTTGTTTTTATATAAAGAAAACTGGTAGGACCACAGTCCTGCAAAATGCCTTGTGAGAATGCCAAGAACCACTCTCTAAGCCACTTTCTAAGAAGCAATTTCCTTCCTGTCCCATAAAACTCCCCAAAGCACCTTAGGCGAACACTGAAGCATTGGGTATGTTTGCAAACTGCAAATACAGCAGACATTTAATTACACCGAATTCATCAAAACCCTAATTGAGACAGGAGCTCAAACCTTACAGCTTAATTACTTTAATTTCAGATGGGTAACAGACTTCGTCCTGTACTGCCCTTTATGCCGAAATGCTTAAAGAGAGGCCCACGGGCGCTCACTGGTAATTCTCCCAACCAAATGAAAGTGCAGATCAACATAAATAATAATGCTAAGTGAGAACCATGATTGGATTTATTAATCACTTCAATTCCCAGTTTCTATCCTTTGCTGTAATATTCCGCTGCACCAGTTTTATCACCTGGGAGGGTTCCTCAATGTGGGGAGGTGGGCAACTTTCATTGCTTACTAATTTTTTCTGTTCCATCCACTGATCAGACAGCACAGAAGGAAGTACCCATCCTTTGAGATTCTCCTTCTACCAACATCTCTTCATTTTCATTTGCACTTAGAAGACCTTTTCCTTGACCTTCTCTTTCCTTCTTGCCACATATCCTTGGGAAACCCTGGAGGCCTGTTAGAGAATTCCACCAACAGGTGGTTCAATTATCACAGTGACCTACTGTGGAATTTGGCAGCCAGGACCACCTTTATTGGTATTCTGGCTATTGAAAATGGTACCCAACTTGTGTTGGCCTACTGTGTGGGCCAGGTGCTATTAATATTGAACTTGCTAGGTTTCATCCTTATGGCAATGCTGGGAAGAAGGAGAATTTATACCCACTCTATAGGTAAGAAAATGGAGGCAGATAGAGCTGAAGTCACTTCTCCAAGGTCTCATAGTGAGTAAATGACAGAGTCAAGAACTCCCAGGCCAGTCTGATCCCCCAGGCCATGGTGCTTCCAAAAGATCATTTTGCTTCCTCTGAAAAGTGTTTAGGGATTTCACAAAACCCTAAAAGAGAGAACTGGATGGCTTTGAAAATCTCCAAGTAGGCACAGGATGAGGAAATTCAGAAGAAAGGGCTGGCACCCAGAATCATGGTGTGGGCTCCTTCGAACAATGATTCTGGTTATTTCTCCTCACAAGTGTGTGGGGTTGTGAATAAGCCAGCAAAGACCTCTGGAGGGATAGAGTGACAGATACCAGCATTTGCTGACGTGCAGGCAGCCACATGCCCTTGACGCAGGTGTTCCAACCAAGCTGGTGATGAACTGAGTTGCTGAAGAATTATGCACCCACGTGAATTCAAGCTATTTCATAAGTAATTAGTTTTGTGACACTGACTAGACACCGCCCCGTCATTTGTCTCATTTCTTTACATTATCTCTCCCCCTTTGGGCTTGCTTTTGAATTAAGCTCCAGGTACAAATGACTAATGAACTAATGACAACACCAATAACGGCCAGGCTAATAATCATACTGCTAATAGTGACAATGCTAATTAAGAGAGTGCTAACAGCAACAGACTCTACTGGTGTGACTATTCATCTCTGGAAGGCAATGAGGTCTCCAAGCAGAGGACAGCCAGGGGACAGTGACTGGCAGTGAAGGCAATGATGGAGACTCATTTTTTTTTTTTTGGTGTTAACCACATATGTATGAGAATTTAAAAACACTGTAATATGGGTCCAGAAAAATCTAAGACAACATATTATTGAGCAAAAGGATGAGAAAACAGAAAACATTGTCTGGTGAGTTGAGCAGAGCTCAATGATCAAGAACAGGAACAGCTGTCCAGGAGTCCCTTGTTAGAAGGAATTTGTGCACTTGGGGGCCCTGGAGCTAATTCCTGATGAGATCAAAGGGTCCCATTTGCCCATCACTCAGGAGTAACTAATACACCAGGCATCCCGGACAAATCCATCCATGTAAAGATGGTGGTGATAAAAGTGGGCCATATACAAGAGCAACGGTGTGCTGCAGTATATACAAGGTGGAGACACTGGAGTCAGGCGTTAGAGATGGGCAGCATGGGGTGCCCTAGCTGGCTGCTGAAAAATGGAACAGCCTGGTAAAGAGTATATTAAAAGGTTGGAAGGTGCATTCCTTAGCCTCTTAGGATTAACAGGTTGCTCAATTTTATAAGTGGAGCCTCCTCAAATGGAATTCTTGAAGTTGCTTTTTTTTTTTTTCCTAGAAGACACTGAGCCTTGGGTGTTTGGGCAGGGAGTTCAGGATTATAGTTCTTCTGAACAAAGTCCCTGTGGAGTCACAAATCTGCACACCTTTGGTACTGCTCCAACACACTGTGCCCATCACCACTCAGGAGCCTCACATTTTGGTGACTTCTAAGAAATTCCCCAAATGGGCACCAGTGTACATAAAGGAAACAGATCCTTATGATTCCCTAGCAGCGGGATAATCTCCTTAGCTAAAAGGGAGGTCTGTGAAGCCCCTCAGAACCTCAAAATCTAGCTAAAGCAAACAAGGAAATAAAATGCTCCTCTCTGTCCCTATAAAAAGAAAAGCTGTGTCCTAAACTGTTTTTTGGTAGATGATATTCCAGCCCTCTGTCTCTCCCATTTATTTTATTTTCTCTCAAGCAAAACCAGATCTAAAATTGTTTGAAGTCATTCTAGTTCAGATCAGTAACCCATCAAAACGAGTGGGACACATTCAAATTTGTGACTTGCGTCTTTCAGGCTGGTTAATTATTTATGTGGACTTGGGGATTCTGAATCCCATTTTGCTGGAGACATTTAAATAAGGATGGCTTGACAGTGTCTAGTTCCCACAGGTTCAGCCTCCTAAGGTGTGAGGCCCTCAATCACCACTGCCCAAGTCTGCTGCTGGGCCGCATTGTGAGTTGTGAGCCAAAAAGGACCATCTTGTGCCTCAACTTTGCCTCCTCTTCTCCAGATGCTTTGTTCCTTCATCATGAGGAGCTGTCTGTCTTACCTGCCCTGCGAAGAGCCCACAGACGCCAATGATGCACAGGATATTGAACACGGCTGAGCCCACGATGGTGCCAACTCCTACGTCACCCTTGGTGATGAAGACCCCTGAAACACAGATCCAATGTCAGCCTGCTTGGGGTGGCCCAGTTGAATTCCAAGGTGGACCCGGGGCCTTTCATAACTGCTAGACTGTTCTCAGGATCTGTAGGAAACAGCCAAGGGTTGGAGGGAGCTTCCTGAATACAGAGTGGAGACTATCCCACAGGAGCATCGGTCCTGGGTCAGGGACACATTGATGCATGGCAAAAGCATCATTTAAATAAAATAGCTGGGAAGTAGATATTCGGCTTGGGGCCCTGGACTCTTATTTCCTTTCACTGGAAAGAAAACCCTGGCCTAGGCCATTTGTCCCCAGTGCCCCCTCTCCATTTTTTTCTCAGATAGATAGGAAAGAGCTGAAATCCTCTCAGCTGAAATCACCTACCTATGACTGACGTGAACAGCTCTGGGGCCGAGCTGCCTGCTGCCATAAATGTGGCCCCTGCCACATCTTCGCTGAGGTGCAGGCGCTACAGAGGAGCAAAGACAAAGCACAGGTGAGTTTGGATTCTACCTGAGAACAGAGGTGACTGTGACTCTGAGGTCCCAGGTCCCGAGAAGGCCAGGACTAGGGCCTCAGTGAAACCTGGGGGCTGAGTTCAGTCCTACTCAGCCTCCTTCCCATCCTCCCAGAGTTGGATCACTCCTGCTGGACCCCTTGATGGACCAAAACTCCTCTTAGCATCCTCCTCACAGGAGGGGTCCCAAATCCAAGTGCCCCAGGGGCCATGCTGATGACAGGAAGGTGTGGAGTGGGTGGCGTGGGGTCACAGTGGACGACAGGCTCAAGGCAATGAGGGACATTCGCCTCCAACCTAACAGCAGCATTGCCAGTTCCCTCAGTGTTGCCAGACATTTTGATTTTAAAATAGAGGCCAATAATCCAGATTTATATGCAAAATATCCTGATTTTTTTTTTTTACAATGCTTTGATGATCTTGGGCAAAATAAGGTTCATGGCCACCAGTTTGTGAGCTTTCATTCTGAGGCTTAAAGGAGGCTGCTGAGGTGTGTGTGTGTGTGTGTGTGTGTGTGTGTGTGTGTGTGTAGGTCACCTTCCTGCAACTCTCTCCCCAACCTTGATGGAGTCCTCAAACCCTGGGTGTTAAAGTAGGAGTGGGGGCTTGAGATGGGGAAAGGTGATGAGGTATCTGCTCTGCTGAGGTATATGCAACACTCTCCAGGTCACCCTGCCTGTTAAACCAAAAGGTGATTTGCAAGAAGACAAGACAAATACACATTAGAGATTGTTTATCTTTTCTGCCTTCTCTCATGATCCAGAAAGTAAGCTCCTGGCTGGCAGAATGTAGCCAGTTCTGTCCTGGAGTTCCAGCAAAAACGTGCCAGTCTGGAATGCCATCGTCCTTCTTCCCAGATACACCAGTGGCTGCATTTCCTTGCTCAGCCATAGAGGGGCAGCATGGCCTTGGTGGAGGTTGTGGATCCACTGCCTGCTGGATCCGCAATGGACTGAAGCAGGAGTCCTGGTTAAACAATTTTATCTGACATCCTAGGTCCCTAGGTCCCTTCGCTCTGGACTCAGTAGCTACATACAGAGTATTGAGGAGACTCCAAGATGGAACCTCAACACTGAAAGCTGTGCCTGTGAGGGATACCTGAATACTCCAGTTGCAATGAGGCAGGAGACTAAGGAAGGCAGCCTAACTCAGAGCCTGGGCTCCCTGGGTGGCTTGCCTTGCCCAGACTTACCATGAGCTACAAGCCTTGCAGTGCTGTGGTTTCTTTCCAGGGGGACTCATGATGGCATTAGCTGTAGCCTTCCAAGCTTGGGTTCATAGCCTATTACTCTCTTTCCTTCCTTCAGTCCGTTTGTTTCTTCTTCCACATGCTCTTCCATTTCTCACTCTCTCTTCCCTAATTCACTCTAGTACTGGCAACATCTCACTGGACTCTTAGAATTACCACACAAGGGGTCTTCCTGTCTCTGAACTTCCAAATACCACAACCAAGTCATGGAAAGTCTTCCCCGGCTCCTGTGAGCATGGAATAATTTCTAACACCCCAGCCTGACAGCCAGGTTCCCTCTGACCTGATTCAAGCCCCTGTTCTCCCTCTCTTGGTTTGGTGGCTCAGACTCTCTCTGACCATATATTTTTTCCTTGAAATGCTTTGCCAATGAGACCTGCCCTCCAAGCATAAGCTCTTCCTGGTGTTCCAGGCAGAATCCATCTCTCTCCCTTTTCTCTCTGCACTGTCCAATTATTCACAACTTCACCCAGCCCTCTGTGCATCCAGGAAGATTGGCTTCAGGAACCCCTGTGGACACTAAAATTCTCAGCTGCCAAGTTCCTTATATAAATCAGAGCAGCATTTGCATATAGCCTACACACATTCTCCAGCCTACGGTAAATCATCTCTGGGTTGCTTAGAATTCCCAACACAATGTAAATGTTATGTAAATAATTGTTATACTGTATTATTTAGGGAATAATGACAAGAAAGTGTGTCTGTACATGTTCAGCACAGATGCAATATTTTTCTTGAATATTTTCCATCTGAACTTGAATACTTGGATATGAAACCTGAAGACACACGGGGCTGACTTTATCATCCTGGAGCCTGTATGTGTCCTGTAAGCTCTGGGATGGCAAGGCCCAGGCTGGATCTCATCAGTTACTTCTGAAGCCTTAGGCATAGAACTTGGCCTGGGCAGAGCCCAGTTCAGTGTTTGTAATACATGGGATGGACCCTGCCCCATGACCCAAGGGCATCACTCAAGGATCAGAAGGTCCCTGGAAACCTCAACCTGGCCCTGAAAGCCTTCTCACCCTCCTTATTCCATGTTGTCTTCTCTCCTCTGCTTGATCCAAGGCTGCCACTGCTGGGGTCCTTCAACTCACGGGCTTTTGCTCACTTTAGTTGTCTTTGAAATGCCTCTTTTCCTTCTTTACCTCCTCAGTGCAGCTGAGTATCTACCCCCATGGACATAGGATCACTCAACACTCTGGACACCTTCATGTGTCCCATGATGAACCTCTTGGATGTCCAAAATCTAAGGACTGCTAATCCACACAAGGGGAAAGGCAGGTGATAAGGGTGACATGAACTTTGCAAACATCAAGGCCTGACCCACTACTTGCTTGTGAGATCATCATGTGGATCCTCTTCTCTTTCCTATTCCTTGTCTCCCTCAACCTCCATTTTTTTTTCTGATTTCAACTTAAAACTATTTGAGACGGAGAATCTACCCCTCAGCTGTTGCTTTACTGAATAATATGAATTTCTTTCATAAGTCATATTCACAAAAGCTGCAAACAACATCTTTTTGAGTTTCTCTCCCCACTCTCAGTTTTAGTCTATGGGCAACTACTGACGACACACTACCACATTCCTCAAGGCAGATGAGGGAGAGCCAAGGTAATACACAGAGGCCTGGCACAGAAAGCCCCCTAGGCCACTGTGGATGGACCAGCACTGTGGTTCCTAATCTGGCAAGAAAATATAGCTCCAGAGAGAACTGATCACAGCTCTCTGAGAAGATGTAAACATGGGATCTCTGAAAAGCTGTAACTCTGTCCCTAACCCACAGACATGATGTTTGCTGAACAATTAAGGTTGTCTAAAGTCCACAGAGCCACACTGTCTCTCTGGGAGACATGTACCCTCTCTTGTTATATTGATCTTATATTGATCTTGTTATAATGGACTTAGGTGGTGGGAGCAGGGAGAGCTTGGAAAAGGGGTCCCTTTTCTGTGCCCATCCCTCCTGGGTGCCTATGGGCTCTGGAGTTGGAGTCAATCTTGACCAAACCATGGCCTGATATAAGCTCATCTCTGCAGTTGAGTGGCAACAAGAATGAAGACTCCAAGGAGTTCAAGCCACCTTGGGTTCAGATCATGACTCTACCCCTAGCTAGCTGTGAGTCCTGGGGAAAGATGCTCAATGTCTCTGAGCTCTGACTTCTATGTTCCTAACTCACCTGGTAGCGTTTGAGGAATGATTAAAGAGGCAATGAGCACATTCACACCATACTCACTTAGTAATTGATCCAGTTTCCAGCCCAACAAGGATTGAAGAAAAATAATAATTTCCCCTCATTAAACATTTTCTTTCCTTTTCCTCCCATCTTAACCTTTCCCTTAAAAAACTCACCTCTGCCCTCTTTTTCTGCCATTTGACAGCTCTTTGATTGCTTCTCCCTATAAGGGCATGTGCATTCTTGCTGGCAAGTTCTATGGATTTCTTCAATTAAGTTGAACCCATGATGACAACTGTATATATATTTACAGATCATAACAGCTTTGCTATTAACAGTAAGAAAGTTGCATGGGAATGAGACAGAGTGATTTTGCTTTGCATAAAAAATAAACCCCAAACATTGGGAGAGTCAATTCTCAGAGTCCTGGGTTCCACATCCCACAGATTCAACCAACCTCAGATGGAAAATATTCAGGAAAAATATGGCATTAATATTGCAATTATACTAAACAGATGCAGACTTTCCCCTTAGTCATTATTCCCCAAACAATAAAGTTATGACAACTTTTTACATAGCGTCTATGTTACATTAGGTATTTAAGTCATCTAGGGTTGACTTAAAGCACATGGGAGGATGTGTGTAGGTTATCTGCAAATATCATGCCATTTTATATGAAGGATTTGAGCATCCAAGGATTTTGGTATCTATGGAGATCCTAGAACTAAACTCCCATGGATATTGAGGGACAACTGTACTTCAGTCACAATAACCCTTTGTTATAAGGTGACCCTGTCCCTGGGCTGAATCACTGTACCAAGGACTTTCATAACTGTGCACCCTACATCTCAGACACCACTTCACTTTCCTTATCCTATTGCCACTGCACAGAGGAAACCCACTTCTGCAACCTCTGCAGGGTTACTGTGGAATAATTATTTGCTTATTTATACACACAAAGAACTCACAAACTTCCAGGGTGTTGAAGAAGCTGTTTAAGTTAATGGTTTTCTAAGTGTATTTTCCAGACCAGCAGACTTGGCATTACCTGAGAACTTATTAAAAATACAAATCCTGGTCCTCTTCTCCCTCATCTCCTAAGACCTACTGAATCAGATGCTGTGGGGAGGAGGAAGGAAAGGGAGGGGACCCCAAGCCTTGAGGACGAATGGCATAAAGAAACTGGAGTTCTGGATGGGCAGTGTCTGAGAGGGAGCGTTTCTGAAAACTGAGATTCTGAATCTGAAATAGGTAAAATAAATAAATAAAATGCAAAGCCTCCAGATAAAGGAAAACTGTACTTCAGAACAGAAAAAGGGATGAAAGAGGCAAGAGAATGAGAGAGTTCTAGATAGGCTGAATATTTTTTTTTTTTGATGAAAGGCATTTGACTTGCTGTTCAGCCTGGTGTTCACTGTGATGATTTCTATCAGAGATATTTTCCTGAGCTCTGTGCCCAATTCTTTCATCTCAGTGCCTTTCAGGCCAATGCTCAGAGCATCTCTGTACATATGTAAGGGAGGATGATTGACAGGGCAGGTTCTCACCCTGCAAGGACCCCATGGATCACCAAAGCAGCAGAAGGAAATAAGGGAAAGGAGGGTGGGGGAGGGGATAGAAAGGAAAAGCAGGATTTAAATGAGGAAAAGAAAATGGGGGCAGGTCAGACCACAAGTATAGCTGACCCTCCAGATCCCAGGGTTCTGAATTTATGAACTCTACCAATGATAGATGAAAAATACTTGAAAGAAATTGTGCCTGTACTGTACATGTACAGATTTTTGTCTTCTAGTTATTCCCTAAATAACACAGTATAACAATTGTCTACATAGTATTTGTAATTTATTGGTATTTTATCTAATCTAGGGATGATTTAAAGTATATGAGAATGTATATATACATTGTAAATACTGCACCATTTTACACAAGGGACTTGAGCCTCCATTGATTATGATATCCTCAGGGAGTCCTGGGATCCACCCCCATGGACACCAAGAGACAACTGTATCTGTTATGGCCAAATGGAGCAGGAAAGTTGGCCATGTGGGTTAAAGTCCAGCCTTCTACTGGTGTCATGAAGCGCTCAGTGGATTGATGAGGATTTTGTGCTAGGGGCTGGGGCTTTGGCTCAGTGGTAGAGCGCTTGCCTAGCATGTATAAGGCGCTGGGTTCGATCCCCAGCACCACATAAAAATAAACAAATAAAATAAAGATATTGTGTTCAACTACAACTAAAAAAATATTTTTTTAAAAAGATTTTGTGCTATTACTGTCCTTTCTCAAGCAAGTGGATGCCTGGCATCTAAGACTCCCGGTGGGCAAGGAGGCTGGAACATACTCAGACACAGGTCCCTTTCCAGGCCTCAATCAGACGCAGTGAGAATGCAAAGCATGTACCTCACAGATCTTTTCCAAGGAGGGGACGAAGAAGTCATCACACACAATGGCCAGCGCGTAGAACATGTACATGGCCTGGAAGAGAAGAGAAAGAGTTTACATTACAGTCAGGCAGAGCCAGTGGTGAGGGTCCGGCTACCTTCTGCTTCAGTCATGTTCTCTGTTATCATGATCTTAACTCAGAGTAAGTCTTTACCATGCCCACAAGAACCTGTGTGACTTGGCCCAGCTTCTCTGACCTCATTGCTGCCACTCTCTTCCTGTCTACGTCTTCATTCTCCAAGCTTGCTATGCATGCCCACTGCAGGGCCTTTGCACCTGCTGTTCTCCTCTGCTCAGACCCCCCTTCCCCTACAAAACCCTATTGACTCATTCCATGATGTCCTTCAAGTCCCTGTTCAAATATCAACCTAACTCTCCTCTACCATTTCTCTTTACCCCATTACCTTGCCTTCTTTCTTTTTGATATATTATACATTAATTTTTCTGTTGCCAGTTTTCCTGTCCAAAAGATCAGGAGGAATGAACTTTATTTTATTGTTATGGTTTGAATATGAGGTGCCCCCTAAAAACTCACGTGTGAGACAATGAGGAATGTTCGTGGGTAAAAAGTTTAAATTGTGAGAGATATAACCTAATAAGTGGATTAATCCACTGATATGGATTAATTGGGTGGAAACTGGACAGGTGGGTTGTAGGTGGAGGAGGTGGGTCATTGGGGGTGTGACTTTGGGGTTTTCATTTTGTCCCTGGTGAGCACAGCTCCTTATTGACATGTTCTGAGTTGCTTTCTTTGCCATGCCCTTCCACCATGATGTTCTGCCTCCCTTTGGGCCCAGAGCTATCGAGTCAACTGACTCTGGACTGAACCTCTGAAATCGTGAGCAAAAATAAACTTATCCTCCTCTAAGTTGTTCTCTTCATGACTTTTGGTCACAGAATGCAAAGCTAACTAAAACACAATTATTGATATATAACTAGAAGTCGGCACAGGTCTGGTTCATTGTAGGTGCTCAATAAATGTAGGTGGAATGAAGACATAAATAGATAAACAAAAAATTCCAACTGAACCTGTTTACTATCTTGGTCCCTGAAGAACAGTCTTCATAAATGTGTTTCCATATCTTGGTCATCTATGACCAAGAAGGAAGAATTCTACCTTTGGGCAAGAAATTGCTTCTCCACCTTATCCAACCCTGTGTTTACTCACTAATTAAGGAAATATTATTTGGATTCCAGTGTTGGTTGACCACCCAGCATCCATCTCCCACTCTTTCCTGAGGGGATCCCGTTTTAATCAAATTTTCACAAGGCTCTATGTGGAAGGTGACTCCATCCTTTTATCCAAGGGTAGATAATGGTTTCCTAATTGCTGTGTAGTGATGATGATTATTGGTTCAGAGGTGGTCACATGACCTAAGCAGGCCCAATCCAATGACAGGAAAGTCTGTGTTGTACTTTATAGTACTGCTGGCTATGGACAAGAATCTGGGGCCCCTAATTGTCATTGGTAGCCATACTGAATGACTTGGAATGAGGTAGACCCTGACTCAGAAATCACTTAAGCCCTTAAGGACATCACTGAGTCATTGATCACATAGTGTGGAGCCTTCCATGCCTCAGGACTTCATAAATACCATAATCATCACTGAGGTCAGTTTGGAGTTTTCCTCTTACTTGCAGCCCAAAGCATTTAATGGATGTGGTTCAAGTTCTAGAATCCTCAGTAGTGATGTGTTTTTCATTACTGACCACCCTTACCACAGGGCATAGGACATGACCACAGCTAGCCATCAGAACACCCCATTCCCTGTCTCACAGTGGGCGTATGTAGGAGGTCTGCTTAAAGGGCCACAAAAGGATTAATAGAGAAGTTGGGGGAGAAGGTCTTTCCTCTCATGAGATACAAACACCCTTTATATCTGAAACTACTAGAAACAGTTGAAATGTAGAGAGAGGTTATCTGAGAAAGTAGCTCACACAGTAAGAAACCAAATCAAGAGATGGAACAGGTACACTACACACTCAGTCTGAAACCAAAGTGGACTTTCTCATTTCATGAGCCAATAATATGCCTTTTATACTTAAGTTTTCTTGAGTTTTTGTCACTCACAATTGTCTTTCATGAAACGTTCTGTAGCAACCTGTGTGAAATGATGGCAACCTTTTGACTCTCAGTCATACTCTAATCTAGTCCGCTGGCCCTCCTTTGGATAAGCTTATTTTCTTTGCACAAGTGTATATTTTGGTCTTTTCCATCGGATTTTAAAATAAGCCTTAACATTTGATTCTGTGGAACTATCAGACAAATGCAAAAAGACATATTCGTTCCAAAACAACTTGCTATAATAAATTATCAAAACCTAATGAAATTTACCATAATGAGATGGGTTATATAAACTATTATTCCTTATCCAATGAAATACTATTAAAAGGGATTATGTAAATCCACATTAAGAGATAAGGACATGCATTCACAATACACTGCTAAACAGAAAATTTTATAAAACAGTATGCAAAATCTCTTTTTCAAATTGTCTAAGTACACACACACACACACACACACACAAGTATATTTATTTGCATACAAGTTTGTAAGGCCATCAATCAAAATAACAGCCACCCTCACTTAGTGTGAATCTGTCTACATTTTACAATCACTGTCTATACTTTTTAATTTTTCCATGCTGAATTTTTATTTCTTGTGTGATTTTTCTAGGTGATAGGAGATTTTAGAGGTAAAAGCTATGTTTTATACTTCTCTAATCTCTGAGGAGCCGGGAGGCTTGGCATATGGAGAAATCTTAAAAATATCTTTTTATTGATTGATATACTCAATCTGTACAAAATTATTTGCCTGTGGGGTGTTTTGAAGATGTCAATTTAAAAATAATTAATGCTGTATTTTACAGCCTTGGGGATAAGCTAGATGATACATTCCCGAATTACAATGGCCTCAAACGCTCTTTTGCTGTGTGACTTGGCTGATCCAATGATACACAGGTTTTAACATTATCCTTGAAAGGACATCCAAATTCAGTAATTGAAATACAGAACTGCACATCTGTGGATTAGCCAAGACCTAAATAAGCTGTCTATCGCTGACATATTCAACTCACTGAATAGCCAACCCTGCTTAGAAGTCCATAAACCATCTCAGTAAGAATATGTCCCCATATTAAGTATCGATCTTGTTTCAGGGCAAGAAGCTCTGTCTAACACACAGTAATATCAATGCTCAGATCTGCCAGGTTTTCAGTGCTTTTAAGGATGCCGGCTAAGGGGCATCACAATGGTTTCCATGCACAGGCAAGGTGAGGAGGGGACACCCACTGTCAATCAGACACCCTGTAACAAAGAACTTCAGGGGAGTCCAAGGGACCTGCAAGGCATAGGGGCTCCTTGTCAGCAGCTGGTCTCTTCTGGGCATCTGAGGGTATGCCTGCCACTGTGGTTATAGAACCCCCTTGCTATAAAAGTTTGCCATGTCCACCCACGACCCCTCAAAAAGAGATTCCCGCTGGAAAAGCATGCATAAGCAAACTGAACAAAGCAATAAAACAAAGGTACAAGGTTCGAATTCAAGATTCAGGGTACCTCCAGGAAGTACGACATTGGTGGTACTATCAGGGCAACAGGCAAAAATATTTTTAAAAGAGTAAGGCAATTTCAGATTCATTTGACTATTCCTTTATTTCCAAAGGACATAATAATATCATTGATGATAATGATATTAATAAATAATATGTGCCACAGCTTGTTGAGCCAGAAATTCTAGGCATGATCCAAGTAAGGATCACATGGTGCATTCACAATACACTGCTAAACAGAAAATTTTATAAAACAGTATGCAAAATCTCTTTTTCAAATTGTCTAGGTACACATTAAGGAACCTTTACATAAGCTTATAAAATACTATCCTTTATGAGGCCTATCTTATTTAATTCTTTCAGTTTCTGTGGGAGAAAGGGCCCCATTTCTCAGATGACTCAAGAGAGCTTAACAATTTGCCCTGGGACACCTGGCCAGCAAATGGCAGTGATTAGATTTGACCACAGGACTCTCCCAAGCCTCCCTACAGAGCTCAGCTATCCAGCTGTCTCTCCCTACAGTGGTCATTTCTTTCATTTTCCCTCCCTTCCCTCCCTTCCTTTCTGCCTCCTTCTCTTCTTCCCTTCCTTCCTTTCTTTCTGCAATACCGGGGATTGAACCCAGGGCCTCATGTTTGCCAGGTAAGTGCTCTGTCATGACGCTGCCCCCCCTGGACCTTTTAAAAACTTTTACTCTGAATCCAAGTTACCCAAGCTGGTCTTGAACTTGGGATTCTCCTTCCTCAGCCTCCTAAGTAGCTGGGATCATGGGCATGTGCCACCGTGCCTGGACTACAAGGCCATTTCTGATTCATGACTTTTTGTTTTTCAGCTCACCTGTTGGTAAGCTGGCTTCTCCAAACACACAGAGGGAGGAGCAGTTTTAGAATCCCAGCCATCCACTTTTGGGGGCTGTTTGTTAGGACCACTGATGTTCTTTACTAATGTTATTATTTTTACAAGGTGCACCACAGAATACAAGACAGCTTTGAAGTCTCAAAAAGTTTGATCTGTCCCCATATCCTGGGGCAGCACAAATGTGTTCGAGTTCACTGTGGAATGTGAGCCCCCAGACTGGCTGCAGCCACCAGAACAAGTCAGTGCTTGGGACCTGTTCTGGAAATGACGAGTGAGGGATGTCGAGGGAGAGAGAGAGAGTGGTTCTTTTGGAATTTTAGCTGAGGTTTAGGACCACAGGGGCTTCTCTTCCATGGAAACTTGTCGAAACCCTCTGTGTGGAAACCTGTACTTTGACCTTGATCATGTGCAGCCTGGAGCATGAGCCATGTTTGATATTTGTGTATCTGGCCTTCCTTCCTTCAAAGGTCAGCAACGGGGTCCTTTGCATGCATACCCACCCTGTCTCAGGATGGGCTTGTACAGAATGATTTATATGGAATGAATAGATCCCAAGGACAGTGGTAATCATGGAGTAGCTGGTGTCCAAAGAAACGTTAAATAGCATTGACAGGGCACAAACAGCTGCTAAAAGAGATGTAGCCTGGGGCCTTGCAGGAAGCCCAGGATAGGTGGAGGATTTCACATCAAGTCCTAGACTTGACACCTCCAAGCTGTGTGACTATGAGCAACTCATCTTATCTCATTGAGCTTTCATCATGAGACTCTTCAGGTCCTGTTCTCCAGTTAGCTTACAAGGCTCTGGTGAGAAGTACATGGAAACAAATGGGCAGGGAGCTGGGACGAAGCTGAGCATCTCACACACAGTCACTGTTTCAACAGCAACAATGTCATGGGGATATGCCCAGACTAGCCTGCTGCAGAAGAGGAGGCATGTGGAAGAGACCAGTCACTCCAGTTGCCCCAGCTGAGGCTGTCAGAGATCAGTTGACGAGTAGCTCACCTTTCAGCAGGATCCCAGCTGAGACTGGCCCAGCCCAGCCCAAGTTCATCAGCTAAGCAAAACCCAAAGACAGCCAAGCAGTTGTTTGTTGCTGTGTGCCCTTGAGGTTGTGAGGTCATCTGCTGCACAGCACTACTGTGGCAATATGTTGATTGTGTCCTTTGAGACACACATAAGAGGGGAAGCCAAAATAGCCAAAAGAGCTACAGTGAAAACAACAATCATTAGTATCTCCCAAGAGAGTGGACTTGAAAAATTCCTAAGACACAAGATGACAAATTTGAACTTCCAAGGGCAGCCAGGACCTCAGTTGAAATCATGTTTATGTGTTTAAAGTATACACCATCCACAGGCCACCAAAGAAAAAGATGATCCTTTTCTGAGGAAGACACACCTTAGGATTTGAAGAGTTACTTGTGTATTAATTCCACAATGAAGGGTGGAGCATCAACTCAAAGCCAGAGGCAAGCAGGTTGGTGGGAATGACTTGAGGTCCAGTTGCGAGGACCCAAGATAAGTGGCTCCCCTTAACTTAGAGTGTGAAAATCCTAGGACAGAGCTCTACAACATGGCAGAAACGGCTGGTTACCTATTCATTAGCCATTCACTCATTTATCTTGCAAACATGACCCTAATGTTGTTCTGAGTAACAACATCCTCAGGTTTTTCACTTCTCTTGGGACTAACCATGACCATATGGCACAATTTTGTCCAATGAAAATAAGGCACAAATCAAACTAAAGTCATCCTTTCTTCCTGCCTTTGATTTTGATAGGATGTCTGGAATGGTAACAGCCATTGTATGACCACGAAACAACAAAAATGAGGGTACATATTAACATGCTAAAGGTAGCCAAGACTTGAGGACACCATTCTCCATCTGAACTAAGGTCTCAAACCATCTCCTTCCATACTTCTTATTATGTGAGCAAAGGAACGTGTTATTTCACTCACTATTAGTATGTACTTGCAGTCACGTGCCTCTCTACTCCATATGGGGCGTAAAAGATCTGGCTGGGCAAGCGTAGTGTAGATGGTTGGAGAAATCTTCACAGAAGAGGTAGCTATTGAACCGAGATTTTAAAAGATAAATACTATCTCATCAGGCAATTTCAAAGGTTGATTGGGACTAATAAATCTGGAGAAGTTTGGCTACGGTTACCTAGGGTAACTAGAAATCACTGTGGTCCGTGAGTTAATGGAGGTGAACAGGCAGTAGCTGAACTGTCCATATATAAGTGCTTCTGAATGGTGAAGGCAGATGCGTTTGAGTGGCACTTTAACCCTGCTGTTTTACGTGGCCTCCACAGTCAGTCGTTTTCACAGATGATTTCTTTTTACTACATCATCTGCACTCCTGCCTCTGTCTTTAATTTCAACGAAGGTAATGTTGAAGAAACAATTCCTAGGGAAGATCTTTAGAACTCTGGCCTGAGTGGAAATTGTTCTAAATCTCTCAAGGAACAGGGTTTGAATAATAAGATAATAGAGGTTTCTTTTCCTCCTCTTTTTTCATAGCTTCAAGCGATCACATGATTAGGCTTGGAAAAATAAAAGTGATTTCTTTGAAAAGCACCTTCTCCCATTACAGTCTCTGTATCTCATGGCCCGAGGAGGCCTCAGGGAAATGGATCATATGCCTGCTCCTGGGTTCTGCTACCACTATGGATTTTATTCTTCTGGAAACACATTGACTGCAGTCACTACGGAGGGACAAGTGGAGCCTCACATCCCAGAACAAGGTGTCCCAACGAGCACTGGGGGAAGAGAATGGCTGGGAAGACGAATGTAGCGGATTGCCATTGGCATCTCTCCTCTGTACCACCACGTTCTTCAGGTCTTATTGAGTTCCACGGACTTTTCAAAAGTCAGAATCTGCCTCAAGTTCTTTGAAGACTTTGGTTTCATCTCGCAGGATAGTCAGAGAACACTGGGCAGCTAACTCTGTGTCGGGAGCCCGCAACCAATGTCTGGTGGAACTAGTGTACCAGTACCCCAGCTCCCTCCCTCTCTGGGTGGGGTAGCTCTAGGTGGACTCCCAGGGTTTCCTAACTGGACTAAACTTCAAGTGTCCAAAGTGTTGTCCAAGAGCTTCTTTCATGAGCATCCTTCCATCCATCCTTCACTTTCTACTCCTGTATTTCTATCTACCTCTCAAATAACCACATACATTCACACTGTTGTCTCCGGATCTGTTTCTGGTTGAGCCAAAATTAAAATAAGAAGAAGTGAGTTAAGGAGGATTGTGGAGGTGGATGAAATACGATTTGAAAACAAGAGGGGTCACTCCCAGAAATGACTGTCTTCCTAAAGTCTAGGGGACTCTCTACTAAGCCCCACCCTGTGGTCATTTTATCTGTTGGCATTGTGAAAAAGTTGATCTTGCAAGTACTCAAAGTTTAAAGAAAGGGGTAATGTGAATGTACCTGCTCCATTAGCACAAATCCTATAATTATTTTACTTTAAAGGAGTTTCGAGGTGCCTAGGTGTGGGCTGGGGTGTAGTTTGAGTGGTAGAGCATTTGCCAAGCTTTCAGGAGACTCTAGTTCTGTACTCAGCACTGCAAAAAAAGGAAAAATAAAAATAAAAAAAAAACGATGCCCAGGTGTGGGACAGCTGTTCAGTGTTCTTGGAGGTCTCCGTATTGGGAGCCGTTATTTTGGAGCCTTGGGAATAACAGACTTGCCCTCTCCAAGGAGATGTTTTAGTAGAGGATGAGGATCCCAGATGCCCCCTTGCATTCTTGTTTCTTCCCCCTTCTCTCCTTTTCTGACTCCAGGTGACATTTTCACACTGTCCACTTCCTGAACTATTGGCTCCTATGTCCTTAAGGAAGTCATTGAGTCTTTCAGGCTGTTTTCCTTTGATATCTCCTGAAGGAGGCTCTGAGAACAAGGTTTGGGCTGCCTGGGCTGAGGCTGAGGCTGAGGCTGACGTGGCCTGCAGGGAACACCTGTGGGGCAGGTACACGCTCTCTCTATTTACTCTCACAATCTGCAGGAGAGGACGCTGGGTGTCAAATGGAGACAGAGGCACAGGGAAGTTCAGGAACTTGATGTATGCCACATAGCAAGAGGCAAAGGAAGGATTCCAACCCACGGGACCCACCTCTTCAGTGGGCTCTCCCGACCACCAGGCCACAGGGCACGTCTGAAAGAGGACTGTCTTCCTTCTCTTTGAGGGGAATCTGCTCCTCTCACCTCTGCCAGACTTCCAATCCCTTTTTGCGGAGACCTACTTTAAGATGGGGGCTCTTAAGTTGGATTCGTAAGCTCCAACTCCCAAGGAGCTCTTAGAATTTAGAACCTTGTTGGTTTGGATAAGGATTAATTACACTTTTGTTCTCATTAACTGATTTTCTATTATTAATTTTTAAAAATTTTAAATGTTTTTGTTTGTTCTTTTTAGTTATACATGATAGTAGAGTTTATTTGGACGTATTTATACAAACATGGAGTATGTCTTATTCTAATTAGGATCCCAGTCTTGTGGATATACATGATGTGGAGATTCACTGTGGTGTATTCATATATGTACATAGAAAAGTAATGTCAGGTTCATTCCACTGTCTTTTCTATGTCCACCCCCTGTCCCTTCCCTTCATTCCCCTTTGTCTAATCCCTGAACTTCTGCTCCCTCCCTTTGTTGTGTCTTAGCATCCACATACAAGAGAAAACATTCCACCTTTGGTTTTTGGAGTTGGCTTATTTCACTTAATATTGATAGTTTCCAGATCCATCTATTTACAAGCAAATGTCATATGTCATCAAGCCATTGTTTTTTTTTAATGGCTGAGTAATATTCCATTATGTATCTATACCACATTTTCTTTTTTCAAAATTTTTTTATTTATTCTTTTTAGTTACACATGACAGTAGAATGTGTTTTGACATATCATACATACGTGTACTATAACTTCCCATTTTTGTAGTCATAGATGATATGGAATTACAGAGGCCAAATATTCATATAAGAACACAGGAAAGTCATCTCTGATTAATTCTACTATTTTTCTCACCCCTCTGCCCTTCCCCCCATAACCCCCTGCCCAAAAAGGTGAACCTAAACTCCTCCCTCTCCACCCCCTATCATGAGTCAGCATCTGCATATCAGAGAGAGCACTGGCCTTTGGGTTTTAGGGGTTGGCTTATTTCACTTAGCATGATAGTGTCCAGTTCCATTCATTTATTGGCAAATGCCATAATTTTATTCTTCTTTATGGCTGAGTAACATTCCATTGTGTGTGTGTGTGTGTGTGTGTGTGTCTCACATTTTCTTTATCCATTCATCTGTTGCAGGGCATTTATGTTGGCTCCATAGCTTAGCTACAGTGAATTGAGCTGCTATAAACATTGATGTGGTTGTATGTTGATTTTAAGTCCTTTGGATATATGCTGAGAAGGTGGATAACTGAATCAAATGGTGGTTCCATTCCTAGGGTTAAATGGTGGTTCCATTTCTAGTTTTTTGAGGAATCTCCATACTGTTTTCCAAAGTGGTTACACCAATTTGCAGTCCCACCAGGAATGTATAAGTGTACCTTTCCCCCCTACATCCTCACCAACATTTGTTGTTTCTTAATTCTTGATACTTGCCATTCTGAATGGGGTGAGATGAAATCTCTGTAGTGTTAATTTGCATTTCTAAAATTGCTAGTTCTGATTGACAAATTTGTGCATATTTATGAGGTACAATGTGGTGTGTTTTATTTGCTTGTTTTTTTTGCAGTGGTGGAGATGGAATGCAGTGCTGTTAGGCAAGCTCTCTGATACTGAGCTGCATCCCCAGGCTCAATGTAATGTTTGATTCATATACGTGGTGGGTAATTATCACCTCAGGATGATATCTATCATCGTAAACATTTATCATTTCTTTAAATATTCAAAATCCTCTCTTCCAGCTATTTTGAGATGTACAAAGCATTATTGTTAGCTATATTCACCCTAATGAGCCGTTGTTCTCCCTAACTTCTAATTCAAATTCAGCATTTCCTTTCTCAATGAATATAGGCAATAAGTCATACTAAGTTTGTCAGGTTCTGGGATTATGTCCTCCATGGAAATCACGGATCTTTCATATCACACCAGTGGTGTTGCCAAGACCTTGAACTATTATCTACACTTACCACTACTGCAAAAATAGGTAGTTATATGCTAGATAGTAGATGCTAGATCTTCTATCAAATGAATTAACAAGTGATCACAAATGTTACTGTATCACCGTGTACTTTAATATGTACCTGTTATGGTTTGGATATGAGGTGTCCCCAAAAGCTCATGCATGAGACAATGCAGGAATTTTTAGAGATGAAATGATCAGAATTATGACCTAATCGATGGATTGATCTATTTGATGGATTGATAATTTGAATGGATTAATGTGTGGTGACTGTAGGAAGGTAGGGTGTGGCTGGAGAAGGCAGGGCTCATATTATCCACAGCTCCTGACACCCAGCTCTGTCTGCTTTCTGTCTGTCCTTAACTGGGCAGCTTTCCTCTGCGTGCCCTTCTGCTGTGATGTTCTGCCTCATTTCAGACCCAGAGCTGTGGAGTCGGCCGACCCTGGACTGAACTTCTGAAACCATGAGCCAAAGTAAACTTTTCCTCCTCTTGGTTGTTCTTGTTGGGTACATTGGCCACAGCGATGTAACCCTGAATAACACAGTACCAGAGTGACCCGGAATGCATACAAAATGGGAACTCCCTAGCATCACTGCTAGAGGATCTAATTAGCGGGTCTGGGCTGTGGTAAAGGGGTCTTGGTAAAGGGGTCTGCATTTCCAACTAGCACCACATGAAGGTTCTGAATCAGGTGGCCCAAGGGAACACAGTCAGAGGGAATCCTCAAGTGTTCCCATCTATAGGGCCCTAGTAGGACAACTTGAGGGTGGTCAAATGCAGGATAGTGGGAGAAGGAGGCTGGTATGTTTGACAGGGTCAGGCAAGAAACGAAGCCAACTCAAAAGAGTCTGACCAAAGATAACTTTTCTGACTGAAGACAATTTAACAAAGGGCTTATTTGAAGCCGTACATTCAGAGTTAGGGGAGCCAACAAAAGGCACCTAGATCCTTGTAAGAGTAGGAAGCCGTGATCTGTTTGTGGGAATGGAGTTGCTGTAGCCAGGGTGGTGATCGTGGGGAAAGAACTTCTCAGAAGATCTGGAATCCGAGAGGAAGAAGGGAAGCAGCTGCTGCCAGACTCTGGATAACCAGGAGGGAGTTGGGAAGAAATGCCCAACCTCTCTGCTCCTGTCCTGCTTCTCATTGGTTGTACTGGAAGCCAGAGGCACAGAAACCCTGGGAACTCATCCTTAGTGACTGAGTGCAGAGCAGGGCATTGAAGAGCAGAGAATGGGGAGGGGTACAGCAGAGAAGACCACTAGGAAGAATGAGGAAGGAGGGAAAGGAGAACAGAGCCACACAGGGGAGAGGAGGGCCTCCGGAGTGGAAGGGTGAGAAAAGGGACCCAAATCCATTTTAGCTGCGACTCCACGATGCACCCATGAATCTGAAGATGTCCACAATGGGAATATACAGAGCAGAAGTTTACGACGGTTTTGTTCACTTCTGTATCCCCAGGCCTAGAAGAGTGCTTGACACGGTTTCTGGGATTTTCTTGAATGAATGAATGAATGAATGAATGAATGAATGAATTTTTAAGCCACTGTCAATGGACCAGGCCCTGGGCCCGGTGCTTGGCATGCATCTGCTCATTTTACCTTACGATCATCCACATGCAGAAATTGGGCCTGTAGATCTTCCACGTTGAAGGTGAGAGAGCTGAGGTTTGAAGAGAATAGCAAAAAGTATACAGTATCTACAGAGTCATCCTTCATCCAAATCTAGTGCTGTAAGACTTCAATGTCTATGTGAACTCCAGGTGCTGAGGAAGGAGAACTCTCTATCTTCCCGGCATCTATCCCATCCATATATTTCCATGGACATTTAGTATGAAAAGGGAGTTGGTCTTCTGACAGTCTGAGCCACTACCTGATTGCCCAGAGCACAACGTTTTTGGATTTTCCCAGATCAGAATCCATATGCCATGGGAGACTAGTACAGTAGCAAGGAAGACAGGTCAAAAAAGCAGAAGAACCCAAAGAACAGTGTGGTGCCAGGTGACACCCCAGCCTGAGCCCAGTTCTGCACAGAACTCTGGGCATATAGATCACACCAGAGACTCTGTCTTTCCTTGAGGCACAGGAATCAGTCATTTGCTGTAGACCACCTGAGAAAATGCAAATTCCTAGGAACTTTCCACTCTCAATGTATCTTGGTGAAGTGGCCTCAGTAGCTCAATGTAGCTTTTTAAAGGTCACCAGGGTGATCCAGAACACGCCCAAGAGCTGCTGGATAGGCACCCAAACTGGTGAGGAAGATTCCTGTGGATCTGATGGGATGCCAACATGTCTGCTGAATATGAAACCAGAACACTTGATATTAATGCTGGGAATAGAGCTATTGAGGGGAAGAGTTTGGTAAGATTATCTGAAGGAGCTGATTCTTATACTTCATCTGAAAAGATGAACAGTCATTATCCAAGCAAAGAATCCAGGACAGAACTAGCAAGGGAGCAGCATGAATAAAAGCATGGTGTCTTAAATTAATATGGCTTATGCTGAACACCATGAATTATTCACTGTTGTTGGAGGGTAGATTGTGAGTGAAGAAGCAGAGACAGAGCCGGAGGCATAAGTGACGTTCAGTTTGGGGACGGTCTTATATGCCATGCTGAACTACTTAGATGATAAATCTGGATTAACTGTTCTTAAGTAGGAATCTCTGTAGGCTCTACCAGATGAACCTCACGATCATGGTTGTGATGATCTGATGTGAAGATGATGGTGATGGTGATGGTGGTGATGATGGTGATCACAGTGACTATGATAGAATGATGATGGTGATAATGATGATTTGATGATGTGATAATGACAAAGATAATGATGGTGGTGGTGATGAAAAATGATGTTCGTTAGACATCAGCTGTGGGCCTATAACTACTTTAAAACTTGATCCTTTTGAATATATCATGAAGTAGGCACTGTTGCTGCGTTTCCTTTTCAAACAAGAAGATGGATGCAGAGATAATATACACCCAGAGTCACAGAGCCAGTACAGGCAGAAACTGGACTCCAACCCTATGTGTCTGACTCCAGTCCAAGTCAGAGCTTGTGGTTCTAATTCTAATTTCATTTTGCTTATGATACCCACTGATTTCTCATGACCTGTCAAGTTTTCTCGGATTCTTGCTTGCCTTTCTTTCTCTCCCACTTTTTCGATGACACCCACATCCTTCCCTCTAAACCCAGGTGGCATAGTCTAGGAGTTATTAAAATTCCGTGCAAAGGCTGATTGACTAGTGGCCTTATTTCTAGCATTGAGGTCTTCTTCTTCAGACTCACTTGAGAAAATGAGAATAATGAATTCTACCCTAGGGAAGTATTCTCCTTATTTTAAAAGTTAACTTTTCTGGAGGATTTGAAATTTCAAAAAAAAAAGCACTCTGCAAGATAGTAGAACTCTTCGCTTCAAGTCCAAGAGACCTATTTCTTGCCCAAGTTTTTTACTAGTAATTTGAGCTAAGCCTTTCCAAGGAAAACCACAATAGGCTAGGAATTTTTGTGCCAGGATTAGCACTAAGCTGCTGCACATTTCCTTTGAAAGATACCAACCAGGTTGAAGTTATCAGGAAATTTGCATTCTTGTCTTCCTGTCATTTTCTTGTTATTCTCTCTGCAGTCACCGTTTTGGGAGCTGCTGGGCACCACAGATGCCAGATAACATCAAACAGCTGAACTGTAAGCGAATCAAGGGCAAGCAACCAAAACCAGAATAGGCCTGAGACATGAGCACCCAGGGCAGGCACGTAATCTGGCGCCTCTTCAAACCCATATTCTTTAAATATTTACTCAACACTTATTCAGTGGAGGAAGGAGGACAAAACTAATCTTCTATTAACAAAAAAATGTATATAGAAATAAAGGTGCTAAGTAATTCATTTCCACTGGTGCAAACATAGTCAATATGCTGAAAAATATTCTACAACCCCTCCCATTTTTCTGGATTGTTATTCTCTTTTAAGTTTCTTTTGTATTTTTCTAAGACAGCTTATTTTGGGTGAATTCAAAGTTTTCATATTTAATATTTGGAGAGTAAAACACATCTTATTTAACCTTGGTAAATATTTTACATGTTTTTCATTTAACAATTCAGTTGGATGGGATGAGGTGAGAATTTAACAGAACACATGTGATAGAGGTAGGTGGGTGGGAGAAAAAGTGGGAAGTGGCTTCTTATTTCTATGTTAAGGGGCTGTTTCCTTCAGGGGAAGAGGGTCAATTTATTTGTCTTCAGCTGTGTAAAGACTTGTGTCATGTGGAAATCCAAGTGTCATCAGCTTTCTAGTTTATTATAGTGATGGTTGAGTGCCCCAGAAGGCTGGCATTCTGAATCCAGCTTTGGACACATAGTTGGAAGTCATGACAACCTTCTCCTTAATTGTGTGTCTTTACCATGTCCTATTAACAGAACCAAACGAGTTCCATAGGGCATGCTCCTAGAGGAGAATCTGATTTTGCATCAGGGGTGATGAGCTACATTTCCTCCCAGAAATGTCTAGCCTGATCCTTCTTGTGAGGGTTGTAAAAGGCTAATAAGCTGGATGACCATGGGTAGGGGTTCCATCTGGGTCTGTGTGTATAAATGAACAAAGTCCACAGACTTGAATGGGATGTAAGCTCTGATTTTCCTATTGCTTAAGGTCTGGTACAATTAACTAAGCCAGATCAAAGCTTCCTATTTCAGCACTTCCAACTTCACACTTCAGTGACAATCCATTAAAATAATTACCAGATGATTACTGTGGACTTTTAGCTAGGAGATTCAAAACCTCTCTTGTTAGACAATTAGCTTGGCTGGGCACATGGGCTCCTTCTCCTCTGGCTGATGTAGGCTGGCTTGAAATTCAGGAGTCGTCCAGAACTGTGGCATCTTAGTACCCAATGACTCCTGGTCTAGGCATGTCCTTACAATCTGTTCACCTGGTATGTGTCCTTAAAATGCAACCAGGGCTCAAGAGAATGATGCTCTTGGACTATTCTAAAAATCTTCTCTGTTGTTTCAGGAACAATGTGAGGTGTTGTTATTAATGAATAGGGCTGACTCTTGCTGCAGTTTGTAGATGCTGACACTAATGTTAGAAGTTGCGGCTGTAAGACAGCAAGCTAGAATTTAATTATGCTTTTAGTTACCTCCCTCAAGGCTCCAAAAAAGCAAGAAGCACAGTTGCAAATAAGAATTCAGGAGCTATCCAAAGGCATGTGTGGTAGAACATACTAACTCACGAGAGAAATAAATCCCTTGAGGTTATAAGTGTTATAAAGAGATTGGAAGACAGTGGTATCTTTGAGATTTTGCACTTCTTTTCTGCACTTTATAAAATAGGAATGGAAGAATTTGGCTAGCTGATTACTGCTGCTCCTCTCCATTGTAAATAAGCCAATGGAGGCAGTGAGGATACCTGCTTATGAAGCCCAATCAGATAGCGTGGGTCCACATCTTGGTGAGTGATGCAAGGTATTTAAACCTAAGGCTCTAGTGTTCTCATCTGTAAAATGGGAAAAAATAATACCTTCCTTATATTATTCTGAAACTAGATAATATATGCAAAATTGTTAGTACAATAGCTGTTGTGAGTATTCAGTAAGTGCCAGATAATATTGTCATTGGGGAATCATTGTTATTTTAATCAATTGGTTAGAAAAGTGGGACCGATTGGATAGAAATGGACTTAGGGAGGCATTCATACCTTTTCTTTAGAAAAATCACAAGAAAAGATTAGCAGGCTTATTTCTTTGACAACTTCTGGGAGGCCCTTAGTACAGATGCCTGGGGAATGGTTGACCAAGAGCTTGATTTCCTTTTCTTCCTTTGTCTCCTAAGAGTAGTTGCCCATCCAGAGAAACCCAACCTAAGCTTCACATTCCAACAAACACAAGGTTTAAGATTCCCCAGCAGTCAACAGGGATGGCCAACTCAATGGTAAAACCCAACTGGATCCAATGTTAATTACAGCTGAGAAGCAGGTGGTGTCTAAATCTGGGTCCATCTGTTTCACATCTGTGGGAAGTTTCCCCAGTGGAGAAGACAGAGCCATGGCCAATTTCTTTGTGTTCCAAGAAAGACTGGACTCTTGCATTCAATAAATTATCTTATTTATTTGTCATGATAAGATTTTTCTCTGATCTACATAACCACAGAAACATGGTTGACATCCAAGCAGAAATTATTTGATTCAATTCTATTAGTCATATTTATGTTACCTGTATTTTTAAGAAAACAAAGTCTACTCATTGAAAAGATCATGGATCCTGTAGGGAATTCCATTGTCATTAGTGATCAATTGGGGACTTTAAATCCACTTACATCAGGCAATTAAGAAAGCATTACTTAAATCAAAAATCAAGAAAAGGGATGGAATCAAACTAAAAAGCTTCTTCACAGCAAAGGAAACAATCAAAAAAGTAAAGAGGGAGCCTACAGAATGGGAGAAAATCTTTGCTACCCGCACCTCAGATAGAGCAATGATCTCCAGGATATATAAAGAGCTCAAAACATTTAACACCAAAAAAAAAAAAAAAAAAAAAAAAAAAAAAAAAAAAAAAAAAAAAAA
>NW_026000026.1:43757085-43760184 GCF_001458135.2 Marmota marmota marmota | reverse complement strand
CAAAAAAAAAAAAAAAAAAAAAAAAAAAAAAAAAGAAACAAAGAAAGAAAAACAAAAAGAAACCCAATCAATAAATGGGCATAGGAACTGAACAGACATTTCACAGAAGAGGAAATACAAATGGTCAACAAATGTATGAAAAATGTTCAACATCACTGTGATTAGAGAAATGAAAATTAAAACTATGCTGAGATTCCATCTCACTCCAGTCAGAATGGCAATTATCAAGAATACTAGAAACAATAAATATTGGCAAGGATGTGGGAAAAAAGGGTACACTCATACATTGCTGGTGGGATTGAAGATTGGTGCAACCACTCTGGAAAGCAGGATGGAGGTTTCTCAGAAACCTCCATGATTTACACCCAAAGGACTTAAAATCAGTGTACAACAGTGACACAGACGCATCAATGTTTATAGCAGCTCAATTCACAACAGCTAAATGATGGAACCAACCTAGATGCCCTTCAACAGATAAATGGAAAACAAAAATGTAGTATATATACACAATGGAATATTACTCAGTCATAAAGAAGAATAAAATTATGGCATTTGCCAGTAAATGGATGAAACTGGAGACTATCATGCTAAGTGAAATAAGCCCATCCCAAAACACCAAAGACTGAATGTTCTCTCTGATATGTGGTTGCTATCTCACAATAAGGATGGGGGTGGGGTAGGAAAATTAGCAGAATATTTGGGTTAGATAGAGGAAAATGAAGGGAAGGGAGGGGAAATGGGAATAAGAAAGATAGTAGAATGAATACACCTATATGCATGTATAAATACAACACCAATGTAATTCCACATCACATACCACCAGAAGAATAGGAAGTTATAGTCCATATACATATCATATTTTAAAATACATTCTACTGTCGTGTATAACTAATAAGAACAAAAACAAAAAATGAAAGCATTACTTAATGGGGACTGAAGGTGACGCTTTCCAGTTACATTTCCTCCATGAGTTTAAATCAGATAGGGAGTGGTGCCTTTGTGGCTTCAGTGGGAGGAGCTGTTGATGGTGGTAATCCAGGGATTTAAAACAAGTGTGTGGTAGGTGGAACCCATGTTCCCCTTGGTCTGTTTCTGACAAGGGACAGTTGAAGACACACTGGCAGCCTCCTACCCACAACAACTTTCCATCTCACCTGTGGCTCCTTGCTTTTCTGCCAGAGGCTTTCATCAGTGCCTCTGCCACCTGCAGAGCAGCCTGAAGGGTACCCATGTCTTACTAACCCAGAGACAAGGATCAAACAAATGGAGACAGGTGTGGGAGTCGGTGGCTCAGCAGCTCAGCCTCCTCAGCCCTTCCCGGATCAGCTGCAGGAAGCTGTGGTCTATGCTGCGCCTCTTGGCGTCCTCAGTGGTGTTGAATCCAGTTGTCTGCATGTTATCCAGCTCTTCAATTCCCTCCTTGTTGGTTTCTTTCCTTTCCTTGTCTCATTTCCCTTATTCCCTCACTTTCTGATTCTTGGGGATCACGGTCAAGACAACTACTTGCACCTGATGGTGAGCTGGAGCAGGATTGCATCCATTCTTGACAGACAATTATTAAATTTTTAAATAATTTGGCAAGCCAGTTGATTGGTAGCTTAAAATTGACCGTGTTGTAGTTACACCCTGGAAATGTACAAATGCTGCCAATCAGATCTTAAAATTATTTGCTTTTCTCAGGAGAGTCGGTTGTTAAGTATGTATCAGTAAACCAAGTCCTCACTAGAGTTAGATTAGTTTGCTTTTGGAAATACCCCAAAGTAGGGTTGTGTGTAGCAAGTGCCCCGCTGAAGCCATGAGCATTCATGACAAAAATATCAAAATTATCCTTGGTTATTATGGACGTTTCTTCATGGGATAAAGGATTAATGATTCTTAGTGCGCCTAACTGCTGTGTGCCTAACTGCTAGAGGAAAATTTGTAGCTAGATTTAAAGTTAAGTGGGTAGGTAGATAAACTAAAAGGAAAAAATGCTAGGAGCTATTGCCTTGAAAGTCATTTCAGGAGAAAACACAGGAGAAAATATTTGTGACCTTGGGTTACACAAAGATTTATTAGATAGAACACAGAAAAGGAAAAACCAAGAAAGAAATAATATTGATAAAATAGATCACATCAAACAAAGCAAAACAACTAAGAAAAAAAAAAAAAAGACACCTTTGCTTCTTCAAAGGATGTTGCTCAGAAAATGAAAAAGACCTCAGACTGCAAGAAAATGGTTGCAAAATCTACATCTTATAAAGATAAAGTACATGTATTCAATATATAAAATATTTGTAAGTCTTTTTTTGTTTGTTTTGTTTTTGGTAAAACTCTGACTCCTTTTCTTTTTCTTTTCTTTCTTTGTTGGTACTGGGGGATTGAACTCAGTACCATTTAACCACTAAGTCACATCCCCAGCCCTTTTTTTATATTTTATTTAGAGACAGGGTCTCACTGAGTTGCTTAGTGCCTTACTAATTTGCTGAGGCTGGCTTTGAACTCATGATCCTACTGCCTCGGCCTTCCAAACTGCTGCATTACAGGTGTCTTCTCTATATTGTAAGTGGCTTGTAGCTTTGTTAATATTTGATTTGCATTCAATACGTCCTTTCAATATATGTATTCTCAAACATACATTACGGTGGACCCATGCTGCTAAGGTAGGTTTTAAACAATTCCTTTGGAGACTGGAGCTGCTGCTTTTATCAGAAGCTCTGGGATACAAATAGCTACCATTTCCTCTATTGACAATCAAGAGTTTGATGATTTGCTTTTAGCTACAGGAAAAATTGGCCCTTTATTGAGGCCAGATAATCCCTGCAGTACATCTCCATACTGGTACCAAAACAGGCAGGTGGACCAATGGTACAGAATAGAGGACACAGAGACCAATCCACAAAATTACAACTTTATTATATTTGATAAAGGCGCTAAAAGCATGCAATGGAGAAAGGATAGCATCTTCAACAAATGGTGCTGGGAAAACTGGAAATCCATATGCAACAAAATGAAGCTGAACCCCTTTCTCTCGCCATGCACAAAAGTTAATTCAAAATGGATCAAGGAGCTAGATATCAAATCAGAGACTCTGCACCTGATAGAAGAAAAAGTTGGCTC
>NW_026000026.1:43749758-43754098 GCF_001458135.2 Marmota marmota marmota | reverse complement strand
CCCCTCCCTCCCCTTCTTCCCTCCCTCCCTTCCTTCTTTTCTTCTTTCTATCACATTGGCCACTACACACACATGTATCTGTCAATTTACATGGTGTAAATATTATCA
The DNA here is from genome assembly GCF_001458135.2 of Marmota marmota marmota. Lineage (NCBI taxonomy): Eukaryota > Metazoa > Chordata > Mammalia > Rodentia > Sciuridae > Marmota > Marmota marmota. The sequence continues at coordinate 43,753,990 of NW_026000026.1, read as the reverse complement.
CCTTGGCTGATTTTAAGCTACTACCATCATGGGCAAGTTGGGCAGAGTGGTGCTCAATACACACACACACACACACACACACACAGTGGTTATTAAACAGGCATGTTTTACCTCTGAGCTACATTACCAGTCTTTTTTATATTTTATTTTGAGACAGGGTCTCATGAGTTGCTGAGGGTTTCACGGAGGGGCAATCTTCCTGCCTCAGCCTCCGAGTCACTGGGATTAGTCATTGTGCCCAGATACAGCAATATTTTTATACTCCAGCTAAAAGCTATGCCTCTTTCTCGATTTGTGATCATTATTTAGGGTTTGCCAGAAGAAACCCCACACTCACTCAACAATTCAACTCAATGGTGAAAAGTTTCAGCTGACTCTGATTTCTCCACAAGTTTGATGGGGCAGAAAAGAGGACAATTTAATAAGATAGACGAGTTATTAGCACCATGAACAATTTTCCCACTAGAATTCTTTGTTAGCAAGAAAGGAGTTTTATTTTGGATTCTCCTTAAGTCAAGGATAACAAGTAACAGGCATTTTTACCCCCAGCACTGGGAGCAAACTCGAGGCCTTGGGCGTGCCAGGCAAGCATCCTAACACTGAGCTACACCCGAGTCCCAACAGGAAATGTTTGATTTCTGTTCCCTGAATATTTGTGCCAGTTCAAAATTCATTCACTGAAACCTGATCACCAATGTGATGGTATTGGGAGATGGAGTCTTGGAGTAGATCATAAGGAAGGATCCCTCAAGAATGGGATCAGTGTCCTTATTTAAAAAACCCTGGAGAGCTACTATGCTTCTCTCACCATGTGAAGACATCTGGATGTTGCCATCTGCAAACCAGAAAGCCTTCACCAGACACCCACCCTGCTGGTGTCTTGATCTTGAATTCCCCAGACTCCACAATGGGGAGAAATAAATTTGTATTGTTTATAAGCCACCAATCTGAGCCATTTTATCATAGCAGCCTGAACTGACTTAAGGCTTACGGCACATCTTTTTGCACATCTTTGTGACTACTAGCATTAGATGGGCCTGGCTTGTTGAACCCCTTGGTGTGGTGTATTTGTTATGTAGAGGAAAGGTGCCTTTAAAACCCATCAGTTCACAATCTCTTCCAGTCATTTATGAGATGACTTTTTGAGCTTCCTTTTCCCTGGGCCTAAAATGAGGGAACTGGTTTCATGATGTCCTTTCTTATGTTAGTCATCTTCATTTTATGAATGATAAACCAAGTTCCCTTGAAGAGGGACTTGATTTTCCCAGGGGAATGAACAGGTTATTGGTCTCCTTAAATCTCCCTAGACAGGGGTTTCCATAAATTCTGCTTAGAGTAAGTTGGAGATTACCTACTGTCCTTGGTTAGTCATGCAACTATCTTTCTTTTCTATTGTTGAGATCTATAAATGAAAGAAGAAATATGATTATTCTTTTTTTAATTGGCTCTTTTTAGTTATACATGACAATAGAATTCATTTTGACATAATTATAAATGTATGGAATATAATTTGCTCTAATTCAGCTCCCCTTCTCTTCCAATCCTTCCTCTCCTTCTCCCTTTCCTCTACTCCACTGATCTTCCTGCTATTTACTTATAGTTTTTTTTTTTTAAATTAGTATCTTGTGGATGCGCATGATGGTGAGATTCACTGTAGTATATTCATGTATGTACACAGGAAAGTTAGGTTAGATTCATTCCACTGTCTTTCCCTATCCCATCCCTCTTCTCTTTCCTTCATTCCCCTTTGTCTACTCCACTGAACTTCTATTCTGATTTTATCCACCTCCCACACCACGTACACCACACACACACCTTTATTGTGGGTTAGCTTCCACACACATCAGAGAAAACATTTGATCTTTGACTTTTGGGGACTGGCTTATTTCACTTAGCATGATAGTCTCCAGACCCATCCATTTATTAGCAAAGTCCATAAAGAATATGACCATTCTTGAAGTATACATTCAATAGATTGAAACTGGATGATGGAATTTCTCATCCATCAGTATTTCTTGGCTTTAGTTTGTTTTATTGAAGAAATGTCAAATTACCTCCAGGGATCTCCAATCACTGAGCCTCACCAACATTCTGGAACATTACATGAGTATTTTGTGTTCCTTTGGCAGGTGACTTATTTATTTATGAATAGCAAGTAGTAGGCTCTTCCCATGAGTCTCTGAGCTGAACAATAAACATGTGTTTTCCCAGGGATGCTCATTTTATGGAGGGATGCATTAATGTTGTGGGTGGCTGAGGCAATGGCTAATTCAAAGTCAGTTTTGCAAAACTGCAAAGAAACTGAAAAAAAATCACACTCTTTTACCTAATAGGAGCAAACATATCTGTTTAATTTGAGCATATGTGAGAGCAGCTTTTTAGTGAAATAGAACAGTGTACCTCTAAATCTTCCTGCTTGGCTTTGTCACTGCAGGTTGGCTGCAGTCCTTGCTCAACTCCTGGTGGTTTCTCCACTGGACTTTCTACTCCTTTTTTCCACTTACCCCATCTGCTGTCATCCAGGACATTGAGAAAGTTGAGACACATATTCAGAGTTTAGTGAAGTTATTTCAGCTGTGTGTCCTACAGCCTCTGGGGATCCCAACATGCTACTCTGAGTGAGGGAAAAGAAAGGAAGAAAGGAACTTCCCTTTGAGCATCTCCTGCTGAATACAAGGTATTAGAGGCTTTGCATAGTTTCTGGTTTAGGTTTAGCATCCACTCCGTGAAATGGATGTCATCAGCGAGCACAACTTTACAAATGGGGAAATGGAAACTTTCTGAGATTATGTAACTTGCCAAGCCATCAAGAGCCAGGAAGTGAACTCTAAACCCAATGTGATTTCTACTACCACAGTATTCTCTGTTGCCTTTCCTCTCCCCAGACTTTGCTGAAAGCATGTCTCGAGCCAGGCCATCAAACAGAAATAAAATAAAATGTGAGTTGCATATGCAATTTTCTCAATTTGGACTTGCCACCTTACAGGGGTTCAGAGACACTATGGCTGGTGCCCACCACAACTGAATACTGGAGAGGGATATCCCATAGTTTGTTTGGGGGCTATTTCTTATAGATTGCATTGGATATATTCCTCTTCCTATGCATTTAAGGTCTTAGACTGCCTTTCTGCCTCTTATGAATGAATGTTCTCCTTTTCTTAAACCCTGCCTACTCCCTTGCACTATGTCTTCTGCTGTCCTCAGATCATCCACCCCGCTGGCATACATTCTCTACAACTTCAACCAAAGGGCACACAGCTGGTCTGGCTCTTGAATGCTCCCTCTTTTTTGCTCCCAAATATTTTATATTTCCCATGGTGTCTGTTTCTGAAGACACTTGAGGACACATGTGTATCCTTCAATGCATACACTCTTACTCTTGGTCTCAGATGTTGCCTTTCACTTCACAACGTTCCAAGGTTTGGAGTCACTGTTTCACAGTGGGCTGATGGGGACAGTGTTATACCACTAAAATAGTTTTACCAAGCATTAGCTTTACATATCTCATCCAGCAACCACACTGTCAAAGACATTCTGAGGGAGAAGTAAGGATTTTTCCAATCTGGTCTCCTGCCTCTTGAAATTTACACAGCTGTGTTAAAGATAGGACATTCTACCCACTTTTCTTGGGTTGGATCTATCTAATTAGCCATGAAAATTACCTTACTTCCTTGTGATGCAGTCAGTCACTTTATAAAAACTGTGACCAACATACTTTCTTCCCCAGGCTTTTGAGTGTTCTGTTAATACCAGGTGCCACTTACATTCCTCATATGCACACACACACACACACACACACACACACATACAGAGATGGAAACATGGAGGTGCACACAGCAGTGCATGCACAGGCTGCCTGCAATCCTATAGATGGCTTGTAATTTAGCAGTTAATAATTCTCTAGACAAGAACAATAAAGGAAGGGAGGAAGGAGTGAGAATGGAAGGGAAGGAGGCAAGGAGGAAGGAAGAGGAAAGAAAAAAAGACCTAAGGAAAGAGGAGAGGGAAGGAGGGAGGAAGACAGTAAAGAAGGAAAAAATAATCCCAGCTGTAATCCTAGTGGCTGGCTCTAGAGGCTGAGGCAGGAGGAGCATGAGTTTGAAGCCAGCCTCAGCCAAGAGAGGCCCTCAGCAACTTAGCAAGATACTATCTCTAAATAAAAAATGGCTCACAGGTTAAGTTGTGCCCCTGGACTCAATCCCCAGGACCAAAAAAAAAAAAAAAAAAAAGGA
>NW_026000026.1:43605283-43749733 GCF_001458135.2 Marmota marmota marmota | reverse complement strand
AAAAAAAAAAAAAAAAAAAAAAGGAGAATCCCTTAGAAGCCTTGAGAATTGTGGCCCTTGGCGTTTGTCCCCCATGCTGCATTCCTACTGCATCATCTATGCATCGTGATAAGGACGTCCCCTTCTTCTAACGAAGCAAGACGACACAGGTTAGGCTGTCATGTAGTCCTAACGGTTCTTGCTCATGGAAACTGACCCTGGAGGTAGTTGGGGAGGGAGCCTTTATGTCAGTGAAACCTTCAGGCCTGGGGGAGTGGAGGCAGCCATGAAATGCCAGACAGGGAACTTCAAGAGACAGAAAGAAGACAAAAAGATCTTTGGAAATGTTTAACCTCCAAGTAAAAAGTAAATGGTAGCAGTTACACTCAGGTGGTATTTCATAATGAAATAAGATTTGAACCCCTCACTGGAGCCCTGAGACCCAGCTGGTAAACAGTGAAGTAACGGTTCCTATTGTCAACAAAACGATGGCAGGAAAATGTCATAACCAGGGAAAATGGGACTATGCTTCTAGTATTCTAACCTTCTCAGTAGATGGTCAAGGTGAGGAGCGGCTACACGTTATGGACCTGGACAATTTGGTGTCAGAGTCAATTCACAGAAGAATGCATTTGACGGTACAGTCCCCCCCACTATCAGGCAAGTGTGTAGACAACATCATGACAGGGGTGAGTTTAACTTCCACAGACTAAGAGAACGGGGCTGTCGGTGGAGATCTGGGGATGTGGGAGGACAGGTGTTTACATGTTTTCCCCTCTGCTGAAGGCAGAGGCTGGGAAGATCCAGCTCACCTTCCTAAATCTGGCTGAAGCCTCAATGGAGTGATCCTGACTATTTTTAGGGGGAGGGAAATATTCCGGAAATGGACTAACAATAAGATTCAGAAAGGAGAGAGAGACGGGGCGGTGGGGGGCGGGGAGAGAATGATTCTCTAAAGGTAGCTCTTGGAGGGAACTAAAATATAGGTGAGAGGTAACTAAATTGAAATTGGTTCCCAGGAAATAACAGAGATGAGTGGTTTCTTACATAGTCAGCAAAAGCCAACTTTCCAGCTTTTGCTTATATTTTTAATTTTTAAAAAAGTATTTGGCTTTGGAGAGATTCTGATATATCTTGAGTCCCAAGAGAGGATCCAGCTGCTGAGATCAGCCTTTTCTCGGTGCTCTGGGAGTAAAGGGAGGGAAGATGAAGGTAATGAAGGAGCCTCTTGAAATCGATTCTCAGACTCATGAGGAGGGAAGTGGAGTGTGTGCCACAGGGTGGGCAGTGAGCAGGGTCCTTCTCAGGAGTGTGTTAGTCCCCAGGAGCAAGAAAAGCCCAGTCCAGGTGGGTGGCCCCTCTGACACAGGGCAGTCTGTGCTCTCCAGAGGAGGCTGGGAGGAAAGGCACATGAAGCAGTAAGAGAGACTCATGGCAGGCCACCGCAACTCCACCAAGGAATTCTTTTTTCTATGCCCATCACAAGGGCAATGAAAGGTCATGTGGATGGGGAGGGGGAGGCAGGAGTGAGAATTCACTTTAAAATGATACCACTTTCTACCTTAATTTTTGGACACTTCAATATACATGTTGGTGATATTTTCAGTTTCTTGAATTCCCCTCTTAGCGTCTTATCATTGATTCTACATCAGACCTTCACCTCCACAGTGGACCTTGTCATTATCAATACCCACTTTCCCCCCAGCCCCCCAATCTCAAATTCATTCACTCCATCCGGATCCCTACAGCCTGATATTCCATCCCAGACTATTCCATCTGATGTCCCAACTTCATAAACCCTTCCACCCTAAGTAGAGCCTCCACCTTGATATCATGAGAACCAGAGAGAAGGCTTTGCTAAGTGGAAAGATGGAAGGGGCTAGGTACCTGAATGAAGTTTCAAAGGCTCTTGAATGGAGTTCCTTAAATTCTTTCCCTTGAGAACAACAGGCACCTCTAAATTTAAGTCATTATTGGTTGAGTTTTCTATTTCCTGAAATCGAATGCAACTCTCAAAGATCAGAGTCTACCTGCTCTGTGCACTATGTCCTCCTGTCTCCTCCCCATTCTCACTTCCTCTCTGACCTAACTGCCCACTTGGCTCTATTTGACTTCTCCACTCTCACCCTTAGCCCCATCTGCTCTTAATTATTTCCTCCTTTTATTTTTTTCAATATGGTTCCCTAATTAGTCACAGCTATCGAGGGAGTTCCTCTCTCAACCAGACACAGGGGTTACTTTTCCTCCCAGGTACAATAAAGGGCCTGGCATACCATGGATAGAAGGGCAGGGATTAAATTTTATGCAGAGGTAAAAGGAAATTCTGTTGGCCAATATCCTAATTTCATTGTGATATCGTTTGGAAATGTTTAAATTAAATTCAAATAAAAAGTAGAAATGTATTTTCCACTTTCCTTGTATACACACACACCCCAAACCCATCTCACTCTAATTGTGATTTTGTTGCTACACAGAGTAGTAATTTTCCTTTCAGTTTCCAGTTGTCCATTGGCCTCATTTCGTGAACCAAGGAATGAGGCAAAGCTATTGTCAGCCACTCTATCAGAGAGTCTCCCTTGTTCTCTTTTGTGAGAAGTGTCCAGTTCAATAGGAGGTATTGAAATTTAGCTCAAGAATATTGTGTATATTGTTTGGCGTTCTCATACATGAGTAGAACAAAAGTGTTTCCCCTACTTTTAAAAATTGGTTGATTTTTAAAGAGCCAAAAAGAAATATAGAAAGTAGAAAAACTAAGAGTAGGAGCCAAAAGGAAATTGCTGTTAATTTGTGAATTCCTATATAGAATAGCATGGAGACAGTAACTTTTAGGAACATTTTTGAGATTAAATTTAGTAAATGGTGTCTTGGTAATTCAAAGCTTATATTTGTATTTCTCTCAAACCCATTTTTCCTTAACAAGAAAGACTAGCAATGATTAAGTGTGATTTAAATGACATAAGATATTTTAAAGAAAATATGTAGAACTTTTAGTTTCAAATGAGTGTCACAATTCAAGCTAGTCATCTAGGAAAGTTATATAGTTTTTCTTGTGTTTTCCATTTTTCAAAACATATTTGGAACTCAGATTCCTCTTCCTCTTCTTCCTCCTCCTCCTTTTCCTTCTCATTGTTTGTGGTAGTGGGGATAGAATTCTGGGAATATAACACCGATCTACATTCCCAGCCCTTTATATTTTGAGTCAGGGTCTAAGTTGCCTGGGCTGGCCTTGAACTTGTGAGCCTCCTTCCTCACCCTCCTGAGTAGCTGGGATTATAAGTGGGCACCACCTTGCCCAGCTGGAACTCAGAGTTTGAAATAATCTGTCAGTCAGCTCCTCATCAGTTGGAAATGAGTTTTCAAAAGAGTCAAAGTCTTTGAGGTTGAATCTAGTAACTACATTGTGCAAATAAGTTGTGAGTTAAACATATGTTGAGATCTTTAAAAATCATCTCTAACTTTTGGTCAGAACAGAGATCTTGGTTCTGCTATGTCAGCTTTTAACCTTGGAGGACAGTAAACTTCATTTAGATAGATTTGCTCTGGATTGTCTTCCTAAAATTCAGTTCAGATAGAAGCCTGTTTAGTTCTCCATCAAAATTTGGGGTCTCTTTATCATGGTGTAAAAGACCTCACTGAGAGTGTCTACCCAGACACATAAAACATCTTCCAGCATCCTTGTAGTTGGGTGCCACCATGTGACTGGGGTCCAGTCAATCAAATATGAACTGACAGTAGTGATGGCATCTGTTCTCAGGCTTGGTCCATGAAGACCTTTCATATCATGCACCTTCACGTTTTAGTACTACTGTTGGCCATCTGTAAAGATTTAGAAAGATCTTAGAAGCCAACAAATGAATGGATAAAGAAAATGTGGTACATATACACAGTAGAACGTTACTCAGTGATAAAGAAGAATGAAATTATGGCATTTGCTGGTAAATGGATGAAATTGGAGACTATCATGCTAAGTGAAATAAGCCAATCCCCCAAAACCAAAGTTGGATGCTCTCTGTAGTATGTGGATGCTAACTCACAACAAGGTGGGGAGAGGGGAAGAATGGAAGTTAAGTGAGAGCCATCAGGCACCAAAGGCAGGTGGTGGGTGGTGGGCAATGGGCAGGTGAAAGGCAGGCAAATGGCATTTGCAGGTAAATGGATGGAACTGGAGACTATTATGCTAAGCAAAATAAGTCAAACCCCAAAAATCAAAGGCCAAAATTTTCTCTGATAAGCAGATGTTGATCCATAAGGGCTGGGTAGGGAAGAATGGAGGAACTTTGGACTGGGCAGAGGGGAGTGAGAGGAGGGGGTGTGGGGGCAGGAAGGATGGTGGAATGAGATAGACATTATTACCCTATATACATGTATGATTACACGACTTGTATGACTCTGCACCATGTTCACCAGAGGAATGAGAAGCTGTGCTCCATTTGTGTACAATGTGTCAATGCATTCTACTGTCATATATAATGAATTAGAGCAAATTTAAAAAGAAAGAAAAATGGAATAAATATAAATAATTGGCTTCTCAAAAAATTCATTGCATTAGACAAAGGGGAATAAAGGGAAGAGAAGCAGGGTCAGGAATAGGAAAGACAGTAGAGTGACTCTGACATAACTCTCTTATGTACATACATGAATACACCACAGTGAATCTCAACATCATGTACATCCATAAAGCTGGGATCCTAATTAGAATAAGATATAAGCCATGTTTGTATAAATTGATTCTGCAGTTATATGTAATAAAAATTAAAATTAGAATTAAAAAAAGAAAATGACAGAGCCTCCATTGAAATGAATTAACCTCATCATCGTGACCTGCAACCACCTTAGAATATCCACAATAGAATATACTCAGAGTATATTCTGAGTTAATATTCTATTGTGTATATTCTGCGTGCAGAAGAAATAGTCCTTCAATATGTTTGTGTCATGATGCGTTTAAGGATTTGTGGAAGATGGAATTCTAAGATGGCCTCCTGATGTGCACACACCTCATCTTTATTCAAACATTAATCTATGTGCTGCTAAGAATGGGATTATTTTAAGGAGTTTTGGATGGTAAACATAATTGAAGTCTCTAGCCAGTTGACTTTAAAATAAAGAGGTTTTAGTGTGTCGAACCCACTCAGGTGAGCCTTCTACAGAGGCTAAGCTCATCCTGGTGAAAGGGATTCAGAGAAACATTTGATGTGAGGATATTCTCCATCTGTAGAGGCCACACCTTGATTTTAGCATTGTGAACCTGCACAGAGAACCCAGTTGTACTTTACCTGACGTCTGTGATAATAAGTGGCTGCCTTTTTAAGCTTCTAAGTTTGTGGTAATTTGTATACAGCAATAGAAAACTAACACAGGGTCTACTTGTTACTACAATTATCCTACCCTATGTAGTTCCTAGACATTTAGTCAGTCATCCTGTATCATCTCATTGTTCAATTAAAATATATTCATAAAGAAAATTTCTGATTAATGACAGATTTTCAAAGATCATTCCATATAGTGCTAAGGTGTGTGTTATAGTTTGGATATGAGGTGTCTCCCAAAAGCTCCTGTGTTAATGCAAGGATACTCAGAGGTCAAATAACTGGATTATAAGGGCTGTAACTTAATCAGTCCATCCTGGTTTGAATGGACTAGGTATTAATTGCAGGCAGGTGGAGCACGGCTGGAGGAGGTGGGTCACCGGGGTTATGCCCTGGAAGGTTTCATCTTCTCTGTAGCCCCTTCCCATCCCTCTCTCTGTTTCATGGCTGGTATAAGCAGAACAGTGCTCCCCCTGCCTTGTCCTTCCACCCTGATATTATGCCTCATCTCGGGTTCAGAGCAATGGAGTTGACCCACCATGGACTGAATCTCTGAAACCATAAGCAAAAATAAACTTTTCCTCCTTTAAATTATTCTTGTATACCCAAAGGACTAAAAACAGCATACTACAGGGACACAACCACATCAATGTTTATAGCAGCACACTTCACAATAGCTAAACTGTGGAGCCAACCTGGATGCCCTTCGGTAGATGAATGGATAAAAAAATGTGGCATATATACACAATGGAACATTACTCAGCAATAAAAGAGAACGAAATCATGGCATTTGCAGGTAAATGGATGCAGTTGGAGAAGATAGTGCTAAGTGAAGTTAGCCAATCCCCAAAAAACAAATGCTGAATGTTTTCTCTGATATAAGGAGGTTGACTCATAGTAGGGTAGGGAGGGGGAGCATGCGAGGATTAGATGAATTCTAGATGGGGCAGAGGTGTGGAAGGGAAAGGGAGGGGCAGGGAATTAGCAAGGACAGTGGAATATGATGGACGTAATTATCCAAAGTATATGTATGAGGACTCGAATTGGGTGTCAACATACTTTATATATAAACAGAGATGTGAAACATTGTGGTATATATGTGTAATAAGAATTATAATGCAAAAAAAGTACATGTATAAAGGCATGAATTGGCATGAACATACTCTATATACAAAGATATGAAAAATTGTACTCTATATGTGTAATAAGAATTGTAATGCATTCCACTGTCATGTATTTAAAAAAAGTAAAATCAATAAAACTAGAAAAAATTATTTTTGTAGAGTATTTTGATCATACTGAGAAAAAGGTGACTAATACAATGTGGAAACAACGGACTAACAGTGGAGGCCAAGATTTATAATTTGTGACAAGTACGCTCTCTATAAACAGAGGGACCTTTCCAAATATGTAATACCAGATAAAGGATGAGCACACACAAATCAAGACAGATGCTGGCTGGGTCAGAAGTGAGAAGGGCTTGGTATCAGCCTTGCTTATGGGACATCACTTCCTGTGCCAGGTTCATGTTATCCACGCACTAAAGTATTCTGCATGTACATTCAGAGAAGAAAGGAATGAAGGTAGAAGAATTCTAAAACAACAAAACTTGGCTCAAACATTCACTTTTGATGATCTGAGAGAAAAATCCTGGACTGTACCATGGTTCCTAATACTTGATTATTTTGCTAAAGTCTACAGTGATATCTACAAAGATGTCCTGATTTCTGGGCTATGCCCAAAGGAGACTGCTCTAATTAGAGAAGGGACAGAGCTACAACCAGGGCTGAGGATTATTAGAAATCATGAATCTTTCTCTTGCTCTAACTCTGGGACACCATCAAAGGAACTGCAGTTTCAGCATCTGCAACTGAGCTGTGCTCTGGGCAGGAGGACGGAGGGGGAGGGAGTTGTTTTTGGCCTGGTCATTCACCCAGCTGCTGCTGAGCATGCACAAATCTTCACTGGCAGAAAGAGAGAGGGGAATATGACAACAGCCATGTAGCTGCAGTTACCTGTGAGATCCTGGGCCATTTAATTTCACCTTTGTGCATTGCATTCATTTTCCAAACAGCTTTATTGAGGTATAATTTACATACCATTAAATTCACCCACTGTGTCGGTACAGTAGCGATTTTTTAACAAATGTACACAACCAGGCAATCATCACCACAGTCCAGACCTAGAACACGTCCATCAACCCCCAAAGGTCCCCCATGTCCATTTACAGTCAACCTTCACCCTTATCTCCAACTTCTGGAAACCAATGAACAACTTTCTGTTGATTAGTTTGCCTTTTCTAGAAATTTCCTACCACTGGAGTCATACCATCATCTTTTCCTTTGTACCTATCTTCTTTTACTTGTGCAATGGTTATGGGGCTTCCATGATGTTTCAGAAACAGAGTTAGGCCCTGGAGATGGAATGAGGAGAGAAATTGACCTGGTCCCTACCTTCATGGAGATGAAGACCAGTAGGAAGAGAGATACTAATTGAACAATCCCACAAAAGGTGTACAACAATACATTGTGACCATAGTTGTCACAGGAAGATACAGAGTGCTACCAACTCATATATAGACAGGGGATGTGTTCTGACCTGGGTAGTCAGAGATGGTTGCACAGAGATGACCTCTTAGCTGAAATCTTAGGAATGAGCAGTGGTTAGTCTACCAAAGAGAGAGAACAAATGTCTGAGGAAATGGAAGAAGGGAAGAGATGCTGGACCTTAGTGTGGGGTGTGGTGGATGGAGGCTAAGGGAAAGGACTGGTAGATGCTACCTTAGCCTGAGTCCGAGGATGATACTGGAGTGTGAATACACCAGAGCTGCTCCATCTAGAGGCCTGGTAGTGGTCTAGATAACAATCCATGGGATAATGGGCAGAAGAGAAGGTAAGAAGATGAAACTAAATGTCCCTTGCTTCTCATACTCTCACATGGTTTCTTGGTGTTCTTGCTAAAATGCAGATTCTGATTCTGTTTGGGGTGAGGCCTGAGAGTCTGAATTCTATCCAGCACCCAGGTGACACCCATTCTGGTGGTCCAAGGACCACACTCTGAGAAGACCTGTTGATGGATTCAGCATGGCAGGCGTAGATGTTATAGATGGCACCCAGGTTTCTGGGCTCTGCTGCAGAAGGGGAAGCTCCAATTTCAGAGGAAGGAGAAGCTTGAAAGGGACCAGGTTTGGGTGGCAAGACTTGGATTAACTCCCCTGGGCAGCTGGCTTGAGTATTGTGTTACTATGCCATAGAGAATCAGAGAACCAGCCAGGTATGACGGTGAATGCCTATACTTCCAGCAACTTGGAAGGCTGAGGCAGGAGGATCCAAGTTCAAGAGCAGCTTCAGCATCTTAGTGAGACCCTCAGCAACTTAGCAAGCTCTTATCTTAATAAAAAATAAAAAGGACTGGGGATGTAGCTCAGTGGTAAAGCACCCTGGGTTCAATTCCCAACACGCTCCCATTCCCAAACAAAAAGAGAAGATAGAATCAGAGAACTTCCCAGTTGAAAAGGATGTTAAAAACCATTAGCTTGGCATTCCAGAAAATGAAGGCAGAGTTTCCAAGCTGATCACCCATTCTCAGCATTCTGTGACACTGCCTTGAAGGGGTGGAGGTGAGACCAGAGGTGAGCACTGATGGGATTGGGGAGAGTAGATGTCTCTGGTCCTTCCAACCAGCCCTGCAAAGCAGCTCTGTTTTATACATTGATAAGATTTGATTCATAATCTATTGCTTAGGAAAAATGATGGGAAGAGGCATAGAAACATTTGAAAGCATGTTACTAATCTGTCAATTTGTACCGGTGGACACAAAAATGAAATTTACCTGGTTCTTTGTCTCCTCCGGGAACCTAAAAAGATATGTGCCATCAAACTGGTCCCCAAATTTGCCCCAGCACTGTAGAAACATCAAAAGATATCCTCTTCTGTGGAACAGGGGGTTGGGGAATATACTAGGGGAAGGCAGCGGAGGGGGGAGGGGTTGGTACAGCAGAAGGGCCCAGATCTCCCTGTGCCCCAACCCTGTTTCAGGGGGACCTGCTAACATCACTCCCTCTCTGGGGCCTGGGGAGCATGGCTGACCTAGTTGTTTGATTCCTTTCAACTCCACATGGGAGAAAAAGTCAGAAAAAAAAAAGCAACTGTTTTATCTGGTCTTAATTAAACACGATCTGGTAGAGGGGCGTGTTTCTGCACACATGTGGAAATGAGGCAGCCCACTACAGGGACAGAGCCTTTGAAGAGGAGCCCTGTAACACGCCAGGAGCCAAGCATTCAAATATCCACAGGGACACCAGGGATTCCTTTTTTTTCCTGAGATAACTTGACACAAACCGCAGGCACACCTCACTATCTGCTGTTTCATAGCTCATTTTATGCAATTGTAAGCATCTTGATTTAAAAGCTGCTTCCTGTATTTCCCATATATATTTCCCATTTTTCCTTCTGACCACTTGGAGCCCAGTAAGTAGTGAAAGCAAAACAATAGAGTTGTGATATTTTTAAATCCCATGTGATCTCTCTTCCACCAGATTTTGTTTTTAAAATTATGAATGTGCCTGCACAGCTGTCTTCTTCCTTCATGCTTGAATCTGGTGGTAGGAAGAAGCATCCATGTCTCCTTTTCCCTTGCTTCTAATCCAAGGTCAGAGTTCAGGTACACAGTACTTCCTTCAGATGAGCTGCATCTGTGTCTTTCTAACTCACATAGGTGGTCAGGTCCACCCTGCTGACTGTGCCCTCTTGGATCCAGTGATGAGAGAAAGAATTAGCATTGGAATCTTGGCCTTGGGCATCTAAACCTAGTTTTTTTTCAGAGTTTTTCCCAAGTGGTCATCAGATTCATACTTAATTTCAAAGTTTGCTATTGTTCTTTGCTAAGAAATGCCCCAAACTGAAGGAACAGATACTACATTTGCAAATCTCTCCTCCCACCATCTGTAAGCTTATCAATTTTAGTCTGCAGCAAGAAGGATGTCATTGGGAAGACTTCTCCTCCCACCTCGAACCACAAGTGCTGGAATGAAGGATGGTCCTCTTATGCCTATTTTGCTTTTTTTCTTTCATGCTTCCTGTTGATTCTATTGCTGTGTCACAAATGGACGGCTAGACTCTTGGAACTGAGACAGAGTGAAAATCACCTGTCTCTTTGCTGGTTGGTCTATTTCTTAACTTCAAAGGATTTTTACAGGCTCAAGTACAAATTGTGCATCTCTCAGGGCCCTTCTGTAATGTTGCTAATTTCCCTTGGAATTGTTTTTAGAGCCCACAGCTTATCCCTTTTCTAACAAAACCACCCTTAAAAGGTCGTTTTGACTTGGGGAAGTGGTCCAAAAACCCTCTGGAGGTAAAATGTGTCACTCAAGTGGGTGGTCAGGCTTCATTATCATGTTTTATTGGTTAGAAATGAAGTTTTACTACTTCAACGTAATGAGAACTTCCTGCTGGGACTCAGAAGCAGCAAAACTCTTCATGTGTCCAAGAAGAGTTCCAAAACTGTTCAGGATGATGGCATTATCACAGGAGTAAAGGTGTGACCTCACAGGGTACTATTTGAAGGGAGGCATATCTCATTCCAATGTGTACATTCTGGAATGTATAAGATAAATCTCATTCTTCACAGCCATCAGTTGTTCCAGAGGCAGGACTGCATTATGATGTTAAAAGTTTTGTTGATCTCTTTGGACATAGCACATACACTACCTTCAGGAAACCTAGTTTATTTATCAATTCAAACAACATTTACTGGAGGTTGGCCACCCACAAAGCACATTGTCTGGTTCATTCTAGGATATAGGATGCTGTACTTCATCTTATGACCTAGATGAAGGCTTCCCATCCACCCAACTGGGTGGACCACTCCCTCCCTGTGGTCCTGCTGGGGAAACCTGTCATATGACTTCCCGTGTCCATAGCATTTCTGCTCAGTGGTGAAGTTTCATTAATCCGTGCATACCTAACACTAGCATGGCTTGGCACATCATAGGACTTCAATGCATACTCCCTGAATGAATGCTTCATGGCTCAGGTCCCTTCAGAAGCTCAAAGATACAGCCTAGCATTCTTGGCTGCCCTAATCTCTTCCATGATGTGCCATTTCAAAATGAAGTTCATACTCTCTGAAAAAGTTGCCAGTATTCAGAGTTCCCTTTCCTTGTCACATGCCACCACCAGAGGTAGTGATGCCTACACGAGGATGAAACAGCTCTGGAATCACATCTCATTATTGTCACTCCCTAGATGGATAATCCTCAAGACCAGATTTCATCTTAGAGCTTCTGCTTTTTCCCTGTACGATGGGCACATGCCTAAGTGCCTTAAATACAAACCCTAGCTTGATCCTTTCTTTGACACTCATGGTAGGTGTCCTTAAAACAATTTGACAGATAAGAAAACCGAACCTGCAGAAGGTCAGACTGAATCTCACACACACAGACAGCCCAACTGCGGCTGCTGGTCTTCTGAAGGAGGCTCTGTCCTTCTCTCTCATAGGCTTATGGCTTCAGGGGCCTTTTTTAACCTTTCCCTCCCTGCTATGGCTTGGATAGAGGCAGTGTTCCCCAAAGATACATACATAAAGTTTTGGTCCCCAGGATGGTGAGAGGTGATGTGGACTTCTAAGTGATACGGCCTTGTGGGAGCTCTTTAGGTCACTGGGAGTATGTCCAGAAATGGGGGTAGAGGACCCTGATTTCTCTCTGCTTTCTAGCTCATGACATGTTCACCATTATATGCCAATCTCACCCACGGCCCATAGGCCTAGGACCATTCAGTGTTGGGCTTGAAACTTCACAACTGTGAAAAATAAATAAATCTCTCTTCACTTCCTGAATAGCCTGTGTCAGGCATTTTGTTATAGTGATGTGAAGCTGACTAATATACTATCCTTAGTACCATCCCCACTCAATGAATGCCTATCTCCTTCAGGCACAGCCTGAGTATATGCTGAACTCTTACACAATTATAGTAGTAAAGACATCCACTAACACCTATAAACTGAAACATTTTTCTCACTCTCATTTTGGGTGGCAGTCCTCATTTTAAGGTTACTCTCAGCCCCTGTTTAGTCAGCTTTTGCATTGCTGTGACCAAAATACCAGAAAAGAACAACTTAGTGGAGGGAAAATTAATTTGGAGCTGATGGTTTCAGAAGTCTCAGTACACAGATGGCCAATTCCATTTTTTCTGGGCTCAGTATGAGATAGCACATCATGGGTAAAAGACCCAGCAACCCAGCAGAGGAAAGATGCTCAGGAAGGAGAGAGAAAGAGAGAGAGAGAGAGAGAGAGAGAGAGAGAAGAGAGAGAAGAGAGAGAAGGGAGGGAAGGAGGGAGAGAGGGAGGGGGAGAGAGAGAGAAAGAAGAAGGAGGAAGAAGAGGAGGAGGAAGAGGAAGAGGAGGAAGAGGTGGAGAAGGAGGCGAGAAGAGAGCAGAAGGGATCACAGAGAAGATGTCACTTTCCAAGGCATGTCCCCAGTGATTTATTTCTTCCAGCCACACTGGACCTACCTAGAGTTACCACCCAGATAAACTATTCAAACCAGGATAGACTCATTAGGTTAGAGTTCTTGTAATCTAATCATTTCACCTCTAAATATTCTTGCATTAAAAGGAGATTTGGGGGAACATCTCATATACTACTATAATAGACCCTAAGCCCTGATTTTACCCAAAATCTAAAGTTTATCTTGCAGCCCTAATGAAACTAACACATCAGGAATAAAGAAACCTTTGCACCTTCAAATATAAAACATTGTGATTTCACCTGGTGCCTGGTTTCCAGTCAGTTCACCATCCCCAATGGAGCAGCTTTGCCTTCTCAAGAGGAATTCCCCAAACAGGAGGCTAAGTTTTCAAACTGATGATCATCAGTTAATAAACATAGTGACTACTCTTTTATAGTAACACCCCTTAACCTTTGGGGAGTACATTCCAAGATCCCCAGTAGATGCCTGATACCACAGAGTACCAAACCTTACATATAGTACATTTTTTTCCTTAAGAGCATTCACCCTTTCACTTAAAAGAAGAATTTTAGGTCTACTCTGTGGTATATCTAAATTATCACTATGCTTGTGCCTTGGGGACATTGTTAGGTAAAATCAGAGTTACTTGGACACAAGCACTGTGATACTGAGACAATCCATCTGATAAAGCTACTAAGTTTCTAATGGGCGGATAGCATATACAGCATGGATACAATGGACAAAAAAATGATTCATGTCTGGGATGGGAGCAAATGGGATGACTCAAAATTTCATCAAGCTAATCAGAACAGCAAGCTCTTTATAACTTATTATTTGTTTCTGGAATTTTCTAAATAATGTTTTCAGGTCATGGTTGACTTTGAGTAACTGAAACCTCAGAAAATAAAACTTGATCAGGGGGCCTATTGTATATACTTTCAGTACCTAATAAATGCATGCAGTCTCCCAAATTCACATTCTCTAATGTTTCTGAATAGACTGAAGGACGATTTTCACTTGGATCTAAATCTTTCATACCTGCTCAGGCATGTTTCCTTTTCTGGGCATGGCCTTTGAACATTACCCTTATCTCTCCCTTTCTGAATGCCCACTTTCCAACTTGCATTTAGAACTGGTGACCTGAAAACTAGGAGAATATGTGGGACAGGGACATAGAGCTGGATCAGCAGCCATACACCTCTCCCATCTCTACAAAAGTTCCAACTGGGAAGACCATCCTGTCCCTCCACTAAAATTTTTCTAAATCTCAGGTAAGGTTTTTGTATTTTAATGAAGACATTCAGGAAACAACAAATGAGTTCTTTAGAAATGACTTTAATAAGAAATGAGACTGTGTATAATGATATCACCAGAGGTGGTCCAAGGAGGTCCTGGAGAGGGGGACCTCAACAGAGGATGATGGGGTCCTTAGCACACACTGTGGGAAGGAATTTCTAGATGTGTCAGATATTGAGGCACAAAGATTTATTTAGGAAAGCAAGGAATAAACATTCAAGGGAGAATGTGGGCCATTTGAGAGTGAGAGACACTTTTAGGGTTCTCAAGCTCTTCTCTTAAAGGAAACTTGGTGAAGGGTGGTCATGGAAGGTGTAAGGATGACCCCCAAGATAGACTGTGTTTGTCTGGCCATTTTCAGGATCTTTAGGTTGACACATCCTCCATTATCTTGTCAATAGCTAATATTGGGAAACATCCTATATTATAGGTGTCATGTCTCCCTTTGCTCAAATTCATTAAAAAATATCTGCATTGTTGGAGCAATTAACAGTGCACAGGCCAATTTTCATAAGTAGAAAAATGTCTAGTAAGTTTGAGATTCAAGTGAAGATTTAATTTTCCCAGAAATTTAGGAGTGACCAGCTGGGTGAGAGAACTGACTTCGGTAGTAAAGGTCTGAGGAACTTTAACACAAGGTCTTCAGACTCAAGGTAGAGTCCCCTTGTTCTTTCTATTGTCTTCTTTCTTCCTATTTTAATGTTTTCTATGCTACATCATGGAGATCCTTTCTAATTCTGAGATGTCAGGCTCTGGCATTCATGGGGCAGGGAGGCAGGGGAAATGGCACCCACATTACACTATGTCCCCAAGTCCCCTTCCTTCCTCATCTGTGCTGACTCAGGGATAGCATTTCCTGGTATTGCTGAATGATTAAATGCAGCTAACCCTATGGGCTTGGGAAAGGAGACAGAGAAGGTATTTCTCTTGGGCACAAACTTTTAAAACTTTAACTTGGCCATAAAATGGAAGTAGAGAATAAGAAAGAAAGGAGAGGGAAGGCAGACCGCTAGGACCGGGTGGAGCAGGAGCTCAATTTTCCAGAGCACAAAAAGTGAGTTGGGATGAAGGGTTTTAGGGCAGCTCAACCTACTCTTTATTTTTGTATTAGTGCATTATGATTATACATAATAGTGGGGTTCATTTTTGACATATTGATAAATGTCATAACATAGTTTGCTTCATTTTAATTCCCAGCACTTCCTCTTTCCCTCCCCTTGATCCTCTTCCTCTACTCTATTTCCAACATATTCTTGAGCGGCAGCTTCCTTGGGGCATGATATGAAGAAGGAGGAGGTGGAGGAGGAGGAGGAGGAGAAGGAGAAGCAGAATTCTTTCACATAAGCCCTTCTCTTCTATCTGAAAGGCTTATGTTATGGGCCGTAGCCTAAAAGGATATATTTTGTTGGAAATGATTTAAGCAAAATTTGTTCCCTATAAGGGGAGAATAGAGGGGGGGAAATGGTGTAAAATAAGAACATGTGAATCATTTGTGTAAGGGGTTCTTAAAACAGCCACCTCCCAAGTCTTCACACTCTCTGGTTCTTACCCAAAATATTTTTTTTTGCAGGGATATCTCATAAGAAGCAGGTGCAGGGACCTGGCCGAGAATATTCATTTTAATATTGCTTCAAGGTCTATACATTTCAAATACATTTAAAGTGACATTGTTATTAAAATAAATTTTCTTCTCATTTACACTTGTAATGGATCTTTGGTGACTATAATAAATTAGCCAGGGCTGTCCTATAAAGGCAAGGAAGATGGGAGATGCTTTGTTTCACCCAACCCCCATCCTAGCTTCCCTTTTGATTACTGAAAATAATTTTGGGAACTGAACAAATCAAATGCAAACTTCTCCATTAATGCAGCACTGACTAAAATACAGATACAGAATGTCAGGAAATGGGCCTCACCCAATGCAATATTAACTCATGTAGCACATGTGATGTTTATTCCTTGATGTGGCACTGGCTCTGCCCCTCACATACTTTTTAGAATGTAGGATGCCGAAGAGTTGATGTTACTGGCCTCAGAGAACCTTCTGGGTTTATCTTTGTGTAAAGGAACAGCTCTCGCATTTTTGAGGCAGATTGAAGATTTAGTTTGCATTTCAAATGGAAGCTTAGGCAGAGATGTCCTGGGAGGACTTCCCTTGGCTTGTGAGTGGTCTTTCCAGGGAGGATCCTGGCTGGGAGCATTGCTTACTGAGTTTCCTTATCTCCCCTTCCTGGCCAAAGGGCTGAGTCCTTGAGAAGATAAGTTCTGGAGTACAATTGCAGATCTGGGCTGAACAGGTTCACTGTGTGACTTGGCTAGATTATCTGTCCTCTTTGAGCCTTAGTTTTTTAATCTGTAAAATGGGAAGGTGATAAGAACAAACATGTCCATGTTTCCTGCAGTATTTCACTGTTATGAGGACAGATGTTTACCAGGCAGCCAATATCAGGCAGACAGGCTCCAGACTGGACTGACCCCGCCAGCACATGGCCTTCAGGTTCACAGCAACAGACAGCCTCAAGCTCACAGCCTTGCACCTGACCACTAGAGGATGTGAAGAACCCCCATACCAGGCTGACCTCCAGCATGGTCTTTCACTCCAGGCTAGTGCCCAGAGGTGGGGAAGGCAGGGAGCACTCACTGACTAGTGTGTCCATGGCAGCCATGTCTCCACCAACTCAGGGATTCTGATTTTATTTCCTTTTTCACTGGAGTAGGAATATATAAGTGGTGAGATTGAATAAATTTCTACCCAATGAATATACCAATGTAATCACTAACCAGATCAAGAGACAATAGAACATGAGTAGCACCCTCACTAACCCCTAAAGCTAACCACTATCCTGACTGCTATAATCAGAATCTTGAATATCCTCCAAGAGCCCATATAGTTAAAGCCTTTTACCCCAGGGTGGTGTTATTGGAAGGTGGTGAATTATTATGGAAGTGGGGCCTAGTGGACAGTCTTTCAGTCATGGGGGAAATGTCCTCAAAGGTGATTGTGGGATCCTGGTCTCTTCCTCGTCTTTCTTTTGCATCTTGGCCATAAGGTAAACAGGCTTTGCCCCATCATGAGCTCCCAACATGATGTTCTACCTCCCATAGGCCAACATGGACCAAATGATCACAGACTGAAACCTTCAAAATTGTGAGCCCAGATAAACAGTTTTTTTTGTAAGTTGATTTGTTTTAGGTACTTCTTACAGTAATAAAGAGGTCACTAACACACTAATTTCTATTACTACTGATTAGTTTTGTCTGTTTCTGTATTTAGAAATAAGTGGATCATACAGGCAATACCCTTTTGTGTGTGAAATTCAACCACATTGTATATAATTGTTGCTTATTATCTCTGGATAATGTTTGCATGAACACAGCACAGTTAATTTATCTTTTCCATTACAGATGAACTTTTGGATAGTTTTCAGCATTTGATTATTATGAACAATGCTGCCTTGAACATTCTAGTACATTTGATGTGCATATACATATGCACTTCTGTTGGTACACAGAAATAAGACTGCAGACTCATAGGCCATGCATATATTCAGTTTTACTATGTACTGCCAAACAGTTTTACAGAATGATCAATTTATGCTTTCAAAGGTAGTAGATGAGAGTTTTAGTTGCTCTACATCCTGTCAACACTTGGTGTTGCCTGTCTTTTGTTTTAGCCATGCTGCTGGGGGTGTGGTGGTGATGACTAACAGAGTGGAACAACTTTTTATATGATTATGATGACCATCTGAATTTCCTCTTCTGTGAAGTTTAAGTCTTTCACCTTTTCCCTCTATGAGGTTGTCTGTCTTTTTCTTATTGATTTCTGATTGACTTGTTTGTATTCTGGATAAGCAACCTTTTTGAATAACTGTATATCTACATCTATGGTAATTTCTCTTACTGATCAGCTTACATGATGACTTGTGGCAAAATAAAAATCATCACATGTGATCAAATCACGATATTTCCAAAAGAACTCTGATGTTTCCACACAGGCTGAGGGATCCTGAGATATGTGTCTAAAGGGAGAGAGACAAAGCTGAATCCTAAGCCCAAGTTAACCAAGTCCTTTCCAGTACCCTAAATAAACATGTGATCTGGGTCTAACCTCCTTACTATGCAAAGATAGCTTCAACATCAACCCCAGCCCTATATCCCAAGCAAATTAACTCCCCTCAAACCCTCCTATACAGAGATTTGGAAACTCCACTTCTCAAGCTCATTTCATCTTGATTTGGGACTCACAGGAGCTGCCCTTGTGATTTGCTTTGGCCAAAAGAGTGTGAAGAGGATTTTGAGCCTCTTATAAGCCTAGACCTCAACATGCTCTGCAGCTTCTGATTAATCTCTTGGGACCTTGTCCTCCTGCCATGTGGATAAACCTGGGCTGGCAGGTAAAGATGACAGAGATCTCACTGTCCAGGTAATAGCTTGTCATCTACCTAAAGCCAAGCTCTCTGGCTTACCAACTGTTGACTACAGGCACATGAGGAAGACAACCAAACTGGAAGAAAAACCCAGCTATGCCCATCATAAGTTGCTGACCCACAAAACCATCATCTAGGTAAATTATTATTGGTTTAAGCTACTAAAATTTGGGGCCAATTGTTACTCGGCAAAAGCTAACAACACTACTCCTTTTGAGAGTTAAGATGAATTAATAAGCCCTGAGGAGCCTGGCAAGGTGGCATGCCTGTAATCCCAGTGATTTGGGAGGCTCAGGCAGGTTTACAAGTTCAAGGCCAGCCTCAGCAACTCACCAAGGCTTTAAGCAATTTAGTAAGACCCTGTCTCAAATTAAAAAGGGCTGATAATGTAGCTCAGTAGTAAAGCCCCTGGGTTCAATCACCAGTATCCAACCTTCCTCCCAAAAAGCTCAGAGGGTGACTAGTCATCATTACTCTAAGAAGGATGCTTATTTATAAAAATGCTCTTATAAGGGTACTCTGAAAAATACTCTGAAAAAGAATGGTCACTTTTAAAAACTGTGCTACTAAACTTCCTGAATGGAAAGTGGTGGTCCAATTAGAAACTTTGAAATTTGTGAGATACCTTGTAATTAGAAAATAAACAAATAATAGAATTGTTCAGGAAATGCTGATCTAGGTCTATAAATGAGCTTTGGTTTCCAATCTGTGGGCCACAATATGCTAAAGAGCCCTAACTTACAATAAGAGGGTAGGAAATCTCTATGCACAAGTGATGGGAATGGCCAAAGCATTTTTGTGGGGGGAGGATGGGATGTAAAAAAAGAAATCTCCAGACTCCAAGAGAGATTTAAGATTACTGCTCTTCGTTTTGGATTGCTAGTTGCTTCTGGAGTTGCACTAGTCAAGCCACTAGAAGGCACAGGTAGTGACCCAATGCCTCCCTTAGAAAGAACTACAATAAGACAAGTACTGGCTCCAGAGAGTGGATGAACTGCTTGGTAGTAACTGCCAAAATTTTTTATTTACAGAAAACCAGCACTTTGTAAATACCAAGCTGTGCTATTTATGTAGCTGTTTCTCATCAATATACATGGGGATTCTGTAATTATCACTAGTGCTATTCAGAGGCTTCCAGAGCCTCAGACAAGTGAGCTTAACAGCCAGTTGAGCCCTATAGACACCATGGCCCTGGGCGCCTGCTCTTTATGTTGACTATGACTTCAGATGAGACCAAGAGACCCAGGCAGAGCCAAGGCTTGAGCTGTGACCAAAATCTAACTTAGGAGCTTCTTTCCTTGAAGTGAGAGATTTCTTGGGAGGGTACTTGTTCTCTTGCCCCTTTCTCCCCATTCTCCATTTTAGAGGCAGCAAAACCTTTTCAAGACATAAATGTGGTTGGATCAATTCCTTCCTTGATTCAACTCCCTCAATGGCTTTCAATCTTGTTACTCTAAGTGGTCTCTGCTTCAGCTCTTGCCATTGCTCATCTTGAGCCCAGCACTTTAGCCATGGTGAGAGAGTCTTGTGAATCCACACATGTCCCATGTTTTCTCTCCCCTCTGTCTTTGCGTAGACTGTCTTGATGACTGAGACTTCCCCCGTCCTCCCCTCCATCACTGGGTGCCACTTAGATATTAACTCTTTTAAAGTTGTTATGTCAGATTGTTTTCCAAAGACGGACATAAAAATATCATGTATCCCATGTGCTCTTCTGCAGTGTACCTTGCCATGCCTCTTAATTCCAGGCAGGTCCCGGAACTCTCATCCATTAGAATATAGCAGAAGAGATGCTGGACCAGTTTTAGGGGTAGTCCTTTAGCAGCTACCTGCAGCCCCTGCTTTCTGCCTCTTGGAGCTCTGAGAAGCTGTGTAAGCCATCCAGGCTCCTCTGTTGGACAGAGAAGCCATGCATAGCAGTGCTGGGACACACAGCATGTGAATGAGAAGGCCGTCTTGGTTATTTGACCCCAGAGCATATTGGTGTGACCCCAGCTTCAGCTGTCATCTGACAGCATCTTCATGAGGGACAAGAAAGAGCCATCCAGTTGAGCCCAGTGGAATCATAGATCCACAATTGATAATAAATTATTTCAAGTCAGTAAGTATAGGGGGTGCTTTTTTATACAGCAATAGATACCTGGAAAGGGGGCTTTCTCTGTTTCTTAAGACATATCAGGCAGTTTTAAAATTTAGCTGGTATATGTTATTGTAGTCACATTGGTTGTTTGTGGTTGATATCTGTCTTTCTGCATGGACAGTGTCTCTTCTCCTTTCAGTTATTAAATATCAGATAATACTCTAGTCAGTGGTTTGCTAGTGGACTCTTATGGCAGCCTGTGTTGATTCTTATTATATAAGTTAATAGCCTACCTTTTGGCTATGTGGCCAATGACAAGTTGCCCCACCCTTCTACTCTTTTCAGGTCCTCATTTCAGGAGTGGGTGCCATGGTACCTATCTCTGAGGACTGAGGGCTGACTGAGGCACAGCATGCAGAAGACCCAGGATTGTTTGGTGTGATGGCTCTGCAGACAGTGCCTTCTTGCTACCCAAATTACTTTCTCAATTTACCTGTCTTTCTCATTGGATATAAGTGCCACATGTGTCATCTACTACTGAGCTCCCCCTACCTGGCATACTGCCTGGTGTCTCAGAGGCACTCAGTGTACTTGTCAAAGGAAGAAAAGAATGAATGCTTATATTCAGTCTCCTGTCCCTTGTCCTTTTCCATAATAAGAACCCAGGTGGTAGGAGACTACATCACAGTTACTCCAGGACAGACAGCAGAGACCATCTACATGTGGGGTCCTCAGTATTGCAGAGACCCCATGAAACACAATGGCTGTGGGCATCAGAGGCTGAGATGGCCTCTTAGGATTTAATGGTTTTGTTGAAGAGAGAGTGTGAGGGCAGATTTCAGCAGTTGGACCTTGAAGGGTCCAGATGAGAGGGCTGCAGAGCCTGGCCCATGAGTATCAAGTCCATCTCTGTGTTAGGCTTGAGGCCAGTTGACCCTGGCCTGGGAGCAAGCCCGCCTCTACTCCTTAGGCCCCTGGGTCCCTCTGGAAGCTTATAAGAGCCAGATAAAGTTGTTTCTAGATCCATTTCTAGAGTAAAGGCTGAGAAAACTGATCAAACACCTTTCCCACTGCTCAAGCCAGGAATTCTTGCTGAAGCCATTGTCATGGGAAGGGAGCCTCTCTTCCTGCTGAAACTCAGAACCCCATGTCTTGGGGCCAAACCCTAGCTTCCCCACAATGAGTACAGGGCCCTGGGAAAAAGGCTCAAATTTTCTGTGCTTCAGTTTCCTCCCCTGTAAATGGAAGAACAAATAATATCTGCAGTATAGGAAGCAGGCTTGCTTTAACCTTTCTGAGCCCTAAATATCTAACTGCAAAATGGGGACAATAACAGCCACATGGCAGGATAAGGGACATCCACACCAGTGCTTGGAAAGCTGTTTATGCCTCCCACTGCTGGCTACTGCTTCCCAGCTTCTATCTTGGGAGATACTAGAGTCATTGTCAGTAAAGTCCATGTCTTATCAACCCCTTTTGTCCCCATTATTCACCCCTCATTTACAAAGATCTCAATAAACATGATGTAAGCAATTTGTTTCCTTGGACTAGTTACTGCTTTGAGTCTCAGTTTCCTCCTTTATAAAATGGGGAGGATTAGAGACAGTGGGAGGATTTGAATCCATACTCAAGAATGAGTATGGAAGACATGGGCACCCTCCTCACCCCACAGTAGGCCCAGCCAGTACCATTGCCTCTTCCTCTTAGAAGCCTAGGAGTGAAAAAACTGGACAGAATTGTTACACCTTGTGTATTTCCACAAGCCACATTTCTCTTCTATTCTTCCTTGTAAACTTCTTAGTGGGAGAGATGAATTCCTAATTACCTAGATGATTACGAATTTGATTGTTAGTATATTTTGGAACTTTTGGGAAATACTCTGAAAAACTTAGTACCCACTATTGGGTCCATTTGTAGCTAAAAATGACATGAAGGATAAGTGGATTGTCATCCTGGTGACTGAGCAGAGGGGACCCTCTGCTCAGCTCCTATCCTCATACTGTGGATAAGTGCAGAACAATATGACTGCAGTGCCACATTTCTGGGCATCAGCAACTGGAGCCATGCATTGTCTAGTATCTTGCTCCTTGACTTCGATATTATTTTGGGGGTAGTGGCTCTTATTTGTGACAGGAGTCCTGTTCCTCATATGGAGCAGCTGTAGGCCTCTGTTCTGCCCACTGGTCATGTGACCTGATCTAACCAAGGGCCTTGGAGATGGGATCACTTACAAAGGACTAGAAGAGCCTCCTTGGCAGAGTGCTTCCACTGTCAAGCTCCAAGCTGTTGCCTGGGAGTTTTAGTTGGGCAATGAAAAGCCTCCTGGTGTGTTTTCAGGAATTTCAGCCTCTTTAGAAGGGTCTGTGTTTTTGGAGAATCCAGCAAGTGTCACAGTTGTCCATGGATGGTGGTTTCACATCACCTAGGAGCCCTTCCTCCTTCTACTGTATAAATAGTAAATGTTGAAATTAGACAAGACCTTGAGAACATTTTCCTCATTTTAAAGATGAAGAAGCTAAGACCTCAGAGGGCAAATAACTTTCTCAAGGTCATAGAACTGGTCAGTGGTGAGAACTGTCATGGAAATCAACAAGTTTAAGATCTGGACATCCTCACCCAGCCATGCTTTCTCTCTCCTTTGATGAATGGGCTCACCATCACCACTGAACTCCAAAGCATGCAGACAGAGACACTCAGAACTCAGGTGATTTGAAGACATTCAAGGCAGCATGTTGATGCCTAGCAAGTACAATTTCTAGACAGCTCACAATGGAAAACAATGGAAGTCTGTGCCCATGTCATACAGTGCAGGATATCCCCTTTCTTTCCCTCCTCATGCTGTGTATCTGTTTTAGTCAGCTTTTTCACTGCTATGACTAAATGGGAGGGCTCAGTTTCAGAGACCTTAGCTCATAGAAGGCCAGCTCCACCCCTTGAGGTTTGAGGTGAAGCAGAACATCATGGAGGAGGAGTGTGGTGGAGGAAAGCAGCTCACATCATGATCAGAAAGCAGAGAGAGAGAGAGAGAGAGAGAGAAGGGTAAATATATACCCCAAAGCCACACCCCTAATTCCCTCCTCCAGCTACCCCCCACCACTTCAGTTACCACTCAGTTAATCCCTATCAGGGGATTAACTCACTGATGGGATTAAGACTCTCACAACCCAGTCATTTCTCCTTCTTGCATTGTCTCACATGTGAGCTTTTGGGGGACACCTCACATCCAAACCATAACAGTATCCATGCCAACACCATCATTAAATCAAGTCAAGTCAACGTGAATATATTCACAGAGGAGTGGTGTCCTTCCTTTCCAACATGTTTTCTTTTTTAAATGAGGGCCAGCTAGTTTTATATGGAAGGACACAGTAAATCATCTCTTTAGTCATGCTGAACAATTTCTAGTTTGAACAGATTCCTCCCTGAGCTGACTCGTCTATTTACTATAGGAAGGGAGACAAGACGATTCGCTTTTTGCCATTTTTGGTATAGAAAAGTCTGATTCCTTTGCCAGCAGAGCAAAGAGTAGGGCAAACATTCATGCTCCAGGCGATTGGTAAGAGTTCACGTGCAGGCAGGAATTGGGACATGCGTAATACACTGCCCAAGACAGCAGTCTTTGGAGTTCAAATGGAATCAAGAAAGTGGGTG
Organism: Marmota marmota marmota; assembly: GCF_001458135.2. Taxonomy (NCBI): domain Eukaryota; kingdom Metazoa; phylum Chordata; class Mammalia; order Rodentia; family Sciuridae; genus Marmota; species Marmota marmota. The sequence goes on along the minus strand of NW_026000026.1, from coordinate 43,725,521 downwards.
TGCCTACATACCTAAGGTGGGACAAACTTGGAATATTTGAAGAACAGGAGGAAAGTCCAGGGCTAAAGTGTAATGAGTGGGGGTTGGAAAGGAACTTGGAGAGGTAGGCAAGGCCAGATCATGCAGTCCTGACTGTCGCGCATGTTTTTAAAGCACCTCTTGGACTTCTACATGGAACATGGACATGAAAGAGAGAAGATGAGATCAAGACACAGAACTTGCTGATGGGTGGGTTGCGAGGGAGAGAGATCAGGGTTGATTTCTAGGATTCCAGACTGAGCAATCCAATGCATGATGGTTGACAGGTGGTAACAGTTACTGAAATGTCAAGGCTAAGGAATAAACAGGTTGGCAGAGAGAATGAAAACATTCTGACTCCATGGAAAATGAGGAATTGTAGTCTGTGTTGCCAAGGGAAATACACACACACACACACACACACACACACCCCTCACACATATATGTATATATAAATTCATTTATTCAGAGCCACATTTAAGTGATTTAAATGTTAAAAATTATTGCCCATTGTGTTTTACAAAAAAAGATGAGAGACTACTAGAAATGTATGTGTGTGTGTGTGTGTGTGTGTGTTTGAGAGAGAGAGAGAGAGAGAGAGAGAGAGAGAGAGAGACATTCAGATCTTAGTATGAGTATCAAATTACCCTCCAGGACCTGCCCTCTATAAGGGAGAGTAATGGGTCTTTCCCAAGCTGACTCTGCAAAACCAAAGCAATGAAGCCAAATAAACTGTGGGCCCACATCCAGGGGAGGATGAGAGGGCCCTGCTCCAGCCAAAACTGCTGGTCCTGTCACAGCTTCAGATTCTGAGAAGCGTTATGCTAACTGCCAAAAATACACCTCTGCCTAATCCCTGTGATCCACACAGCACAGAGGAAAATGCAGTTTTAACAAGCTCAAGAAGGCAAAAAAGAATTCCTGGGGCTTCCACCTTCCTGCTTAAAACAACAGCAATCAGAGTGCTAATGAAATAGCTGACAAGACAGATTCCATGATTATGTTTGGAATCTGCTCATGGTGAGCAGCAGGGATTCCTTTAGTATTATGAGGCTATATCATGAGAATCAATGAAATACATCCAAACCAAAGGCCCAATTGTGAGGGCCACATTTGGACCTAATTTGTATGCATGCTTGGAGATTTCTGGGTAGAAAGGCACATCATCAAGGAATCTGTTTGCAAAGAGCTCCTAGGATTCCAAGTGTAAATGGTGAAGAGAACCTTAGGCTGCAGGTTTATGAAAGAGAATGTCAGTGATCATAAACAGATGGACAGAGGGATCCCATGTCTGGTCCCCAGCCTAGAGGAGTGTGAGGGTTGCTGGTAGATAGCTTTTTCCAAATGTACTCTGAAACAGTTCCTTGAGATCTCATTCCCAATTCCTCAAAAGAAAGAAGTTGTGCAAATTGAAAAGGCAGTAACTTTGGGGGCCCTTGGGATTCCTCAAAGTGCAAGAATAAGAAAACCCACAAAATGTTAAAAATCTGGGAAAATCTTCCAGAGATTTTGAATAGGTCAAGAAGCAATGGGAAATGGAGGAGCCATCGAAAGCTTGGCCTCCTGGAGTCCTCACTGGGTAGTCCTGGAGTCCGGGGCAAACAGGACTGCTGACTTTCTAGTGGTTGCATTCCAGGCCAAATGGGCTTAGGAAATCAAAGCCACATTCCCAGACCTCACCTCCGCCCATTCTTAATTGATGACATGTCTGGGCACCTTTCATATGTGGGACACTGAATTTGGTTGCTAAAATAATACCTTACTAGTTAGAGGCCAGTGTTTCAGGGAAACAATTTAACTCAATAGAAGTTGAAGAACATTGTGATCCTCATTAACAATGATGTTTGTTTAGATGTTATGTCTTTGTGCAAATGTTCAGAAAGGACTCTGAGTCACTGTTGAATTGTGTGAAATAGACACATCTTTGCAGGGGAAGATGTCCACTGTCAATAGGCTTTTGCAATATCCAGGCGATCTGGGCAGCACTGACATCTTGGAAAGAGTCAAGGTATGCCTTTGATACAGGTGACCTGCGTGTACTTGCTTAACTTGGTCTTCTGGCCATGTAAGATGGGGTATTGAATATGTTAATTGAGTACATGTCTCTCAAGATGATCCCTGCAGAAGTCCACCTGGCAAATAATTCTGACTTCTGCAGTTCAGTGGACAGACCCCGTACTCAATAGCCAAGATATCAAGTGCACTTCATTCATTCACTTACTCAGACACTGCACATTCAGTAAGCAGTTTCTCTAGGCAAAGTGTCATGCTGGACATTATGGGGACATAAAGATGACTAACACATGGTCCCAGCTCTCTTAACACTGATCTCACAGAGAAGGGGAAAGGTAAGGCATGTTAAAGGAGAGGAACAAAGGAAAGAGGGAATTTTAGAGTAGGAGAGATGCCTGCTAGTGCAAAGTCCCATTTTTCCTTATGGGAAGTAAGAGAAAGCTTCAAACATAGATGGCATCTAGTCGGACCCTGTAGGATGCCAAAAACAAAGTGACAGGGACATACCCAGGAATGGAGGGAAACAAGTCCCTGAGATTTCTTGGTGGTTAAAGAATCTGTTTTTGCTAAACCACGATATATGATGTACAGAAGAGGAAAACAACTGGAAAAAATGGCTAACAAATGGAATGCAGAGACACTCTGAAATAACAATGGTGACAATGATAAATAATAACTGAGCTTGTGCTAAGTTCCTGACCCTCCTCTAAGCACTTGACAAAGACTTGATTCATTTAATCCTCCCATAGTGAGCCCTATGAAGCAGATACCATCACTATACTTATTTTACAGGAAAAAAAGGCACAGAGAAGGAAAGTAACCTGTGCCTTTAGTTTCAATAGTAATGTACCTAAAAGTGGTGAGGCTGGGATTTGAACAGAGGTAGTCTGATTCCAAAACTCCACCTGCTCCCTGCCATGCTGTGTTGATGCTCTGATGATGGAGAGATAGGAGGGGGGGATCTGTGAGCAAAGTGTGATGTGGACATTGCTGTCAGAAGTTCATCTGGTGCCATGGAGCTCAATTTCAACTGGAAGAGAATAGGTGGAACCCAGGAAGGTCATCTAGATGGCCACCATCTAGACAAGAGACAGCCATGGATTGACTCAGGGTAGAAGCAATGAACATAATATGAGAGTTCACATTTTCTCGTGCCTGTTATGTGCCCGGCACCAGACTAAGCATTAGTTATAACGCTTTCTCTTATTTATCCTTATGAGGTAGGTACTAGCCTATCCCCATACACAGATGTAGAAAATGATACAGTATTAAAGGTCACACAGGCAATACGTGACATAGTCAGGGCTTATATTCTTGACCTTTACACCCATCCTGCAAAACGGTGTAGAATGAATAGGGCTTGTCACGTCCAAAGTCAGACACAGTGCTCTGAAGGGAATACATACTTTGGGATGAGGCAAGACCCTTGCTATTCATAGCTCAAGGACGAGGACAGGAACATGTGAGCTGAATAGAAGAAAAGCTGTGTGGGAGGGGATGACATCACACACCTGAGGAGAGTGTTGGCAGTTTTTCCACACGGAGTGTCAGAACTGGGTAGCCACAGAATTCCCACAGCTCCCTGGATGAGAGGAATGACATCACCACCACCTCCTGACCTCCAAGTTGGTTTAGACACTGTGGAGAGCCTCAGGGGGCTCTACTAAAACAACTTGCCTGAGGAGTTTCCCTAAGAATCTTTGTGGCCTCTGAGGTGTTCACCGCGTACTCCAAGCCTGTGGAACATGAAGATGAGGAGAACACACTAAAGAAGTTGCTGGCCAGGATCTGCAGGCTGAACTCAACTGTGGACATAGGTGTATGTTTGTCCCTAGCTGGGGTGGCCCCACTAAATGAGATCTAGTACATGTGATCGTGGGTGCTGTCAGTGCTTGTCCTTAACCCTGGGCACTCATATTCCTGAGTCCTCCAACATTGCCATGACTGTCTACTTGTGTGAGGGCCTTGGAGCCTGCCTGGCTGCCATGACTATGGAACCAAATGGAAAGGTAAGGACCCCCAAACAGCCTTCATCCAACAACTGACAGGAGTGTCCCAGACTCCTGTACCCACATTAGGATAATAAGAGATAGGTGTTCCCCACTGTCTGCTGTGATTCTTCATCTGTGAGATGATGTCTTCATCTGTGAGATGAAGCTGCCCACAGTGGATGCCTGGCTTCATTGTTGGCCTTCCTTCTCTGCCTCAGTCCCCACTTCCTGGAATCACTGGCTCTGAAAGAAGTGCCTGTTGTGGACCCTGAAAGAGTCTGCTTCCATGGGAGCCAGCCCAAGACAAAAGTTTGGCTTCAGAAGCTCATTTGGTACAAATCCTAGAAGAGTTGGAAATGAGCCTTGGGGACACTTATTGCATATCTAGGTTCCTTGGGTACAGAAGCTTCTTTGCTATGCGGGTTTAGTTTTTGTTTGTTTGTTTGTTTTTTAACTTGAAACCCTTATCTAGCATCTCTATTATACCAGAGACATAGGGTAGGATGGGGAGGGGTAGAAGGTTAGCTAGAATATATAACAAAGTTCTTATTGGATAGCATGGTCTCAAGACATAATAAAACAAACACAGGGAGAATCCAAGATGGTGGGCTAGAGGGAGGCTTCATTCTGTGTCACTCAGTGACTTGGGTTTCAAGTAGAGGGAATACTATTCCTCTGTGAGCATTTAGAGGACCCCTGACAGCTGCTCCCATGTAGGAATCATGGCCACCAAGCCCGCAGGTCTCCAGGCCTCAGCATCAGTGCAGGACTACCAGCCACTCATCCATGTGGGACCCCCGGGTGCCCAAGCAGGACCACCAGCATCAGCACCTGCACAGGACTCCTGGCTGGCCACCCATGCAGGAATCCTGGCAGCAGGTCCCACGCAGGACACCCAGTCGCTGCCCATGTGCAGGAGCTCCGGCTGCCACCCCTGTGTGGATCCCCATCTACCAAGGTGGGGCTCCATCTTAGGACACTGCAACCACTGCCATAGTCCCCAGACATGGTAGCCTGCACCTGGGGACACTGTCCAGGATCTGGAGTCAGCCACCAGCCACAACACTGCCCACCATCTCAGAATACAATGCCCACCCCCACTGCTTAGCCCCACCCAACCCGACACCCTAGCCACCTCCATCTTGGGACACCTTTGTCACCATCTTTAGTTGTGGCAACCCTCACCTTAGAAGACCAGCTGGGGCTTAGAAAGTTGCTTAGAATATCAAGGTACATTCAGTCCCCAACTCCTCCCTCTGCCTGGCAGCCGCTAACCTGGCACAGTGCTTGTGGCAACGTGGCCAGTCCATAGCTCACATAACTGGTCTTGAACTGCCCAATAAAAAACATGACAAACTAGCTGCCCACAGAGCACAGCCCACAAGACCTCTGCAGAGAGAGGTTCCTAATTGGGAGGTAAAAAGGGAGGAAGGGAGGGAGATAGTTTAGAGACTAAATTAGAGACCAGGAATTGTGAGGTTTATAGGAAACATAAGGAGATAAGACCAGGTGCCCACATCACAAGAGTGGGCCCCAAAGGAGATCCTTGGGGTGTAGTCTCCCACTGGGGACAGCAAGTTCTATACCCCACCTCCAGGAGCTCTGCCCCCAAGACCAACCCTCCCACCCTAATAACCTTCAGCATCCTGAGGGTGGAGATACAAGCAAATAACAGACAACCCCACCTATTGGATGAGAAGGGAAGCAGGAAAGATACTGATCTCCAACAAAAACAATCCTTGTTTCTTCCTTCAAGATTATTATTATTTTTTTCTCTCTGTTCTCCCACCCTCATATCCCCAATATTTGTGAAACCAAGAACTTTCATGAATTAGGTTACTGAGGACTGGGATGTTTATATATTGCAGTTGTGTTGTATATTCTTTTATCTTCTATTTTTACATTTTTTATTTTTCTTAATATTTATGTTTGTTTGTTTGTTTATGGTACTCTATTGCTATTGTCTTCCCACTTACTGTGTCCCCCAAATCACTTTCTCTCTCTTCTCCTCCTACTAACCAACTTCTTTATATTCCTTCTTCATGCTTTCTATATCCTTACCTCCTACCCCCTCAACATCTCATCCTACACTTCACCCCAGGTTCTTTGTCCACCATCAGAAACTGTAGACCCTTTTGCAAACCTACAGTAGATAGTAATTGAACTCACCATTTCTGTATATTGTGACAAAACCACAAATGTCTTAATAGCAGCTATTTGCTTTAAGGTTGTATATTGTTTGTATTGGGATCTGTTAATATTGTTCTTCCCCTTAAAGGAGAGATACTGGAACCCTGCAGGAACACTATAAGCCTATAGGATAAGAACTGTAACACCTCAGATCCACCATACTAGAAGGGAAGACACATAAATAACCTGAAAAAACCAAGAGAAGAAAGTGCCCCCAATAAACCAAGATACTACATTATTAGAATCCATGGCTAGCACAACAGAAGAAATGACAAAGAAGAAGTTCAGGATGTACATAATTAAAATGTTCTGTGAATTAAAGGATGATATAAGAGAACAAATACAGGCAAAAAAGATCATTTCAATAAAGAGCTACATAAGCAAATACAGGAAGCAAAAGATTACTTCAATAAGGAGATAGAGGTTCTGAAAAAATAAAACAAACAGAAATCCTTGAAATGAATGAAACAATTAGCCATATTAAAAACTCAATATAAAGCACCACCAACAGATTAGATCACTTGGAAGACAGAACCTCAGACAATGAAGACAAAGTATATAATCTTGAAAAGAATATTGACCACACAATGAAGATGGTAAGAAACCATAAGCAGAATATTCAAGAATTATGGGATGACATAAAAAGACCAAATATAAGAATTATTGGAATAGAGGAAAGCATGGAGTTATAAACCAAAGGAATGAACAATCTATTCAATGAAACAATATCAGAAAATTTTCCAAATATGAAGAATGAGTTAGAAAATCAAATATAAGAGGCTTATAGGACACCAAATGTACACAATCACAACAGAGCTACACCAAGGCACATTATAATGAAAATGCCTAGCATACAGAACAAGAAGAGAATTTTAAAAGCCACAAGAGAAAGGAATCAGGTTACAGACAGGGGGAAATCAATTAGGATCTCTGCAGATTTCTCAACCCAGACCCTGAAAGCTTGAAGATTCTGGAACAACATATATCAAGCTCTGAAAGAAAATGGATACCAAGAATCTTATATCCAGAGAAATTAAGCTTTAGATTTGATGATGAGATTAAAAACCTTGCATAAGAAACAAAAGTTAAAAGAATTTAACAGCTAGAAAGTCTGCACTATAGAATATCCTTGGCAAAATATTCCTTGAGGAGGAAATGAAAAACAACAATGATAATTATCAGCAAAGGGAGTTATTACACTAAAGGAAAAACCAATCAAAGGAAAAACCAAGTCATGTTAAATACCAAAAATAAACAAAAATGACCGGGAAAACAAATCATGTCTCAATAATAACCCTGAATGTTAATGCCCTACAACCACCAATCAAAAGACATAAACTGGCAGATTGAATTTTTTAAAAAAAGACTCAACAATATGCTGTCTTCAAGAAACTTACCTCACAGGAAGACATCCACAGACTGAAGGTGAAAGAAAACAAACATACCACTCACATGGACTGTGGAAACAAGCAGGGGTTTCCATCCTCATATCAAATAAAGTAGACTTCAAACCAAAGTAAATCAAAAGGGATAAAGAAGGACATTTCATACTACTCAAGGGAACCATACACCAACAAGACATAACAATTATAAATATTTATGCCCCAAATAATGGACATCTACATTCATCAAACTCTTCTCAAGTTAAAAAGTTAAATAGACCACAACACAATAATTCTGGGTGACTTTTAACACACCTCTTTCACCACTGGATAGATCTTCCAAATAAAAGCTAAACAAAGAAACTGTAGAACTCAAAAATATAATCAAAAGACTTAGACTTAACAGACATATATAGAATATTTCATCCATCAACAAGTGAATACACTTTCTTCTAAGCAACACATGTATCCTTCTCTAAAATAGATCATATATTATGCCACGAAGAAACTCTTAGTATATAGAAAACAGAAGTGATACTACCCTGCATTCTATCAGATCATAATTGAAATGAAATTATAAATCAATGATAAAATAAATACTCCAACACCTGGAGACTAAATAATATGCTATTGAATGAATAATGGGTTGCAAAAGACATCAAGGAGGATATCAAAAAATTCTTAGAAGTAAATGAGAACACTAATAAAACATATCAGAATCTCTGGAAACTATGAAGGCAGAACTAAGAGGAAAGCTCACTGCAAGAAGTTCATTTCTTAAAAGAAGAAAAAGTCAACAAATAAATGACCTAATATTACATATCAAAGCCCTAGAAAAAGAAGAACAAATCAGCACCAAAAGCAGTAGAAGACAGGAAATGATTAAATCAGAGCTGAAATTAATGAAATCAAAACAAAAGAAATAATTGAAAAAACTGACAAAACAAAAAGTTGGTTCTTTGAAAAAGTAAACAACACTGATAAACCCATAGCCATGCTAAAAAGGAGAAGGAGAGAGAAAACTCAAATTACTAACATCCACTCTGAAAAAGGAAAGATCATGACAGACACTACAGAAATACAGAAGATAAATAGAAATTATTTTGAAAATTTGTACTCCAGTAACAGAAAATATTAAAGGTATAACAAATTTCTAGAGTCATATGATTTGCCCAAACTGAATCAGGATGATATACACAGGTTATACATCAATTTCAAGCAATGAAACAGAAAACACCATTAGAAGCCTACCAACCAAAAAAAGCCCAGGATCAGATGGGTACACAGTTGAGTTCTACAAGAGCTTCAAGGAAGAACTAATACCAATACTCATCAAATTATATCATGAAATAGAAAAAGAGGATACACTTCCAAACTCATTCTATGAGACCAGTATCACCCTGATTCCAAAACTAGACACACCAAAGAAAGAAGCTTCAGACCAATATCTCTAATGAATATAGATGCAAACATTCTCAATAATATTCTGGCAAATCAAATACAAAAACATATCAAAAGCAGTACACCATAATGAAGTGGGGTTCATCCCAGGGATGCAATATACAGAAATCAATAAATGTAATTCATCACATCAATAGACTTAAAGATAAGAATCATATGATCATCTTAATAGATGAAGAAACAGCACTGGACAAAATATAGCACCCCTTCATGTTCAAAACATGTAGAAAAACTAGGGATAACAGGAACATATCTCAATATTATAAAGGCTATCTATGCTAAGCTCCAGGCTAACATCATTCTAAATGGAGAAAAATAGAAAGCATTCCCCCTAGAAACTGAAACAAGACAGGGATGCCCTCTTTCACCTCTTCTATTTAACACAGTTCTTGAAACTCTAGCAAAGGCAAATTAGACAGATGAAAGAAATTAAAGGGATATGAATAGGAAAAGAAGAACTCAAACTATCACTACTTGCTAATGATGTGATACTATACTTAGAAGATCCAAAAAATTCTACCAGAAAATTTCTAAAATAAATAGCCTCAAAAAATACTTGGGAATCAACTTATGGAAAGGGATGAAAGACCTCTACAATGAAAACTACAGAACGCTAAAGAAAGAAATTAAAGAAGACCTTAGAAGATGGAAAGAGCTACCTTGTTCTTAGATAGGCAGAATTAATATTGTCAAAATAACCATACTACCAGAAGCACTGTGAAGATTTAATGCAATTCCAACCAAAATCCCAATGGCATTCCTCATAGAAATAGAAAAAGCAATCATGTAATTCATCTGGAAAAATAAAAGACCCAGAATAACCAAAGCAATTCTTAGCAAGAAGAGTGAAGCAGGTGGCATCTCTACACCAGTCCTTAAATCATATTACAGAGCAATAGTAACAAAAATGGCATGGTATTGGCACCAAAATAGACATGTAGACCAATGGGTACAGGACAGAGGACACAGAGACAAACTCACATAAATACAGTTACCTCATACTAGACAAAGGTGCCAAAAACATTTATTGGAGAAAAGATAGCATCTTCAACAAATGGTTCTGGGAAAACTGGAAACCCATAGGCAGAAAAATGAAGTTAAGCTCCTATCTCTTACCATGAACAGAACTCAACTCAAAGTAGACCAAAGACCCAGGAATTAAACCAGAGACCCTGGTGCCTAAAAGAACAAAAAGTGGGCCCAAATCTTCATCATGTTGGATTAGGCCCCAGCTTCCTTAAAAAGACACTTCTAGTGCAAGAAATAAAATAAAAAAATCTGTAAATGGGATGGATTCGAATTAAAAAGTTCCTTCTCAGCCAAAGAAACAATCAGTGAAGGTGATTAGAGAGTCTACAGAATGGGAGCAAATTTTTACTACAGATCAGATACAGTACTAATCTCTAGGATACATAAAGAACTAAAAAAATCAAAACCCAAAAAATAAATAACCCAATCAATAAATGGACCAAGGAACTGAAGAGACACTTCTGAGAAGATGTTATTCAATCAATCAACATATATATGAAAAAATGTTCAATATCTCTAGCAATTAGAGAAATGCAAATCAAAACTCACTCCAGTCAGAATGGCAGCTATCAAGAATATAAACAATAAGTGTTGGCGAGGATGTGGGGGGAAAGGCACCCTCATATATTGTTGGTGGGACTGCAAATTGATGCAACCAATTTGGAAAGTAGTATGGAGATTTCTTGGAAAACTTGGAGTGGAACCACCATTTGACCCAGCTATCTTACTCCTTGGTTTAATACCAAAGGACTTAAAAACAGCATACTTCAGGGATGCAGCCATATCAATATAAATAGCAGCACAATTAGCAATCGCTAAATTGTGGAACCAACCTAGATGCCCTTCAGTAGATGAATGGATAATGAAAATGTGGTATATATACAAATGGAATACTACTCAGCATTAAAAGAGAATAAAATCATGGCATTTGCAGTAAATGGATGGAGTTGGAAAATACTATGCTAAGTGAAGCAAGCAATCACCCAAAACCAAACGCTGAATGTTTTCTCTGATATGTGGATGCTGATCCATAATGGGGATGGGGGGAGCATGAGAGAAACAGAGGAACTGTAACTAGGGCAAATGGGAGGGAGAGAAAAGACAGTGGAAGGAGATGGTTATCATTACCCTAAGTACATGTATGAAGACACAAATGGTGTGACTCTACTTTGTGTACAATCAGAGATATGAAAAATTGTGCTCTATATGGGTACTATGACATGAAATGAATTCTGCTGTCATGTATAACAAATTGGAATAAATAAATAAATTAGAAGAAAATAAGATATATGTAGAACAAATAAAAATGTTTATCATAAAAAAAAGAAACACAGGTCTTAATACTGAGGTTTTCCAGACAATGAAATCAGCGGGGAACTATTTACTAACAAAGAGCAAAAACCACTGAGCAACATGGGATGATTACTGATAAATTAGAGTATCAGATTGATTATTTTATCCAGAATGATTTGTTGAATATCTGCTAAAAACTAGTTCTTTAAACTATGACATATGATAAACCCAAATAGCAGCTCCTCATTCTTGACTTAGCTTTTGAGCTTATATTTTTCAGCAGGAAAAAAAAATCCTGTAAATTTCAAGGACTCTATAGATAACTATTATATGTCATCTGTGACCATTTTGGCAAAGCCATTTCAAAGGATCAGATGAAATTTATTTGCTATATAAAAATAAGATTAAATACTGGAGTGGGGAACAGGTGGACCAAGTAGTAAGTAGACCAAAAATATGAAAAAGTGTATACAGCAGGCTGTAAGTATGTGGTTTCTGTATGTAAATGTTTAATATCCAAGGAATGTGCATGTTCTCTCTACTACAGGCAGAAGATGAACTAAAACAAAAAAATTATCTCTTTACCATTTGAGGCCTTCATAAAATTAAAATTGAAACTGTCTACTTCAAAGTCCATTCTCTAGTTTGCCTTTTGTCTTGCTTTGGGTTCAGAGCATGAACCAAAGTGATGACAGATCAACTCACTCCAGACTCTTTCCTCTAGATGTCTGGAATGGGTTGGAGTCTCAGAATTCTGCCTCTCCTGCAGGCTCATGGATTGGGGGTGGGAGATAAGAATGTAAGAAGGGTAGATAAAGCCTGGTGAGCCAGTGCTCCAGAAGCAGAACTTGATACCAAGATTCAAGTGCAAGTTATTGAGGGGCCAAGTTATTCAGGGACCAAAAGGCAGTAAATCAATCTGTGTTGCTAAGAAAGTTCCTGGGATAGTCACTAGATCTCACTTCTGCAAGGGGACTGTGGAAGACAAGGTAGCTCATGTGCTTCAGTTAGTGTAACCAAAGCACAAGGGGACTGAGCTATTCATCCAACACCAATCTCTCTCTGTCTAAGGGATTTTCCTGACATTTAGAGGCTATATGCTTGCTGGAAGAATGGAATTTGGGGACCCAGAAAATCCCATATTTGCAAAGAGGACTAGAAGTTGAAAGTTGGGGAGGCACATACAATCAGCAAGTACTAAGTGAGTACAGATGGAGAGTATGATCTTTTCAGTGTCAGACACTCTGCCAGGGGCTTTACACCTCTGCTTTCAGGTATCCTACAAAGCAACATGAAAGGTGGGTACTGTATTGGTCTCCAATGATAGATGAGGAAACAGGCTTAGCAAAGCAAAACAACTTGCCCATGGTTACAAGATAATAAGTAGAAAATCCAGGACTGAAACTCAGGTGGATTTCATTGAAAATGTGTGCTTTAAACCATTATGCTTTCTATCCAGCTTTACATCAACCCACCACCAAGCTGCCTGTGGGGAGCAGAAGGGACCTACTTAAGATCTATTGAAACATAATAACTTACTGTCTTTGTGCTAATCCTCTCTGGACACCACTTTTAGCCTTGTGTTGACACTGACAAATTAAGGACATGCTCAGCACTTTTCCAAGAGTAAACAGCAAATTCCACAAGCTGTTCTAATCATTTTTCTCTTCCAGGGTGAAATCCCTTAACTAAACACGTCTGCCCAGAGAGTGAATTGTTGCTGGGACCTTTCTAACTAGATTCTAACTAGACCATTCAGGTCCCTTAAATTTCAAAAAACTCCCTTGGTTAAATTTACTCCTAAGTATTTGATCGAATGGATTATTCTCTTAATTTCATTTTCAGATGGTTCACAGTTTCTGTGTAGAAATGCTGCTGTCTTTTTTTTTTTCAGATTGATTTTGTAACCTGCAACTCTGTTGAATTCATTTATAGTTCTAAATTATTTTTTTAAGTACAGTTTTCAATATATAAGATCATGCCATCAGCAGATAGTTTTACTTCTTCCTTTCTTGGTTTATAGTTAATAATGATGCAGTATGGATCTAAAATTGCTGGGAGTGGATTTTTTTTTTTTTTTTTGCAGTGTTGGGGATTGAACCCAGGGCCTTGAGCATGCTAGTCAAGGGCTCTTGCTGAGCTATATCCAGGCCCCAAAGAACGGAACTTAAATGTTCTCCACACACAGAAATTATGTGTATGTGAGGTGATAGATATATTATTCAGCTTGATTTGGTTATTCCACGATGTATACATGTATCAGAACATCACATTGTATCCCATAAATGCATACAATTATTATTCATTAATTAAAAATCCCAGCAGCAGGCAGCACCCTGCCTTAAACCTTGGACTTGATGGAAATGCCGGTTGCAGAGAGGCCTTCATGGTACCCTGTCCTATTGCTCACAAGGATGGCAGCTACATTTGAATGGATCTGGCTCTGGTCCCATGACAAGAGGTGCTTGGAAGCACAGGTAAGCTGCCTTTTGTAGGCTGTGGGGGGCAGGGTAAAGATGAGGACCAGAAAACCTAACATTTATTGGGTATCTACCACATGCTCCACTTTACAGATAGGTAAACTAAGGTCAGAAGATGGTCTGGAACTTGTTTCAAAGGTCTGGAACTTGTTTCAAAGCACTGAGCTTGTTGCAATATACAAGTTTTCTAACTCCTACTCTTAAGTGTCCTTTCTCTTTCCCCAGCCTGTTATACCCTGTCCTTGTTTCTAGTGGCCTGGTACTGCCTTCTATGCATCTGCTTGTTGGAATGGCCAAGCATAGGTCATTTATTTAGAGGACTAAGTAAAGGAGCAGAAACTTTGCTGGCAAGTCTTCTTACTGGCCATCTCTGGTTGTTGATTTCCAGTGGACACCATAATTTAAATGAGGCAAGGTGCTGGATTAGCATTCATCTCTAGCTCGCTCTCTCTCTCTCTCTCTCTCTCTCTCTGTGTGTGTGTGTGTGTGTGTATGTGTGTGTATGTGTGTGTGTATGTCTGTATGTATTGCTGGAGATCAAACCCAGGGTCTTGTGTGTGTTAGACAAGTGCTCTACCACTAAACTACCTCCCTAAGTCCCATCCCCAGGCCTTCTAAGAAGAGTAACCCCTAACTGCATGTGGCTATATAAACTTATACTAATTAGAACAAAATAAAACAAAAACCCAGTTCCTCAGTCATACTAGCCACACTTCAAAGGGTCAACAGCCATCTCTGGTCAGTGACTACTGAATTAGAAAGCACAGATATAGAACAATTCTATCTTCACAAAAGGTTCTGTTGGATAGTGATAATCTGTGTAAGGGGAGATTTGAGTCCCAAAGTCCAAAGACTAAAGGATGGCCTTGGCAAGACAAGAATAGCCCCCGGGGATGAGGTGGGATGTGGTTTTTTGATATAGGAGGTTCCTGCAGAGGCTAAAGCTGGGGACAGGTCTTCTCCACCTCCTATTGGAATCCTGGCCTGTCTGCCCCCTAGAACTAACTACTACATCAACTAATTCATTTTCTGGCTCTTCACAAAAGCAGTCTGGGCCCAATGGATCACCTCTAGTGAAACCATATCCTCCAGATATTAAAATTAAATAGGAGAAATAACTGCAAATGTCATCTGATTGTTGAGGTCCCCTCCAAAGCAAAGCTCCCCATCTCCACCACCAGGACTGAAAGGGGAAACATAGTTTGAGTAAAGAATCCCCTCCAGTCACCTGGGATATGGGTTCACCTAGCCTCCAGCATCTTCAAAAACACATCCCAGTTAGTCTCCATTTTTGCTGTGGGTGGGAAAGGTTGGACTGTGGAGCTGAGACTCTCCCTTTCAGAGCTGCTTCACCCTTCAGGCTCTTCTGAGGCAGCTGTGTGACTCAGTCTTTTCGACAGGTTAAGACCTGATTCAGGGAGGCCAACTCATGTGGGCAGGTGACCAAGGCCAGGCAAACATGAATATGAGCTGGGCCAGTGTAAGAATTCTGTGAAAGAAGAAAGAGAACAATGCAGGTAGGTAGTGAGCATGCAGGGCAGGTGTACAGAAGACTGCACCAGGGACAGCCATGGCCAGAACAGGAGCAGAACCATTGTGCTTCTTCAGAGAGGACAAAGATGGTGCACAGAAGGGAGGCAGGCCAGCTAAGCCTCCTATTAAATAAAACTGAAGGAACAGGGAACAGATCTGTAAACCAGAGGGAGGATACTATTTAAATAGCCTCCCCCATTCCTTCATTCCGGGATCACATTTCATTGCTTTTATCCCAGGGGCTTCCTCCAGTGCCAAAAGGTTTTCTCTGCAGTTCTGGGAAGCAGGAAGGTCATAATGGAATCCCAAGACAGAAATCAGTTAATTCTTAAACTTAAAAGCTAATATGAGAATAAGAGAGAGAATTTAGATGTAAGAACATAAAATGAGTTTCCCCAATTCCCAGATCAGATAAACTCCTTGGGAGGGGGAACAAGAAAGAACCATGGGTAGGAGTTGTGGGGAGCCAAGGGAGACCACCAACTTGGGATCAACTCCTGGACATCATGACATGGGGTGGGCTAAAAGGTCTCAATGGTCTTCCTTACCATTTTTGGAGGAAAATGGCCAAATTCCTGGCTTTGTGCCCAGTATAGGAATCTTGCCTGAACTTCCAGAATGTTCCACCTTATATGGAGCCTACCTCCTTTATTGCATGAAAGCCCCTAATGGGCATTGGACACTGGAGTGGGTGAAACTGGAGATGTGGAGAGGGGTTAACACTGAACGTGTTAAGAATGTGTTAAGGCAGAGGGCCAGACAGCAACTACCCAAACAGCTCAGTGGAAGAAAAATTCTGTTCTGCATAAAATCCCAAGTATCCTGTGAGATTTTTTTTTTTTTTTTGGAGCACAGCTAAGCTTTAGAACATAAAGATGCACACAGAACATTCTCACTGATATTTCTTTTCTTTTTCTTTTCTTGGTGGTGCTAAGGATCAAACCCAGGGTCACGCATACAGTAGGCAAGTGCTCTACCACTCAGTGGCACCCCAAGCCCTCTCATTCATATTTCTTTCCTGGGCACAACCCTTAACATGTATGCATTGCTGCACTAGTTAGCATCCTGTCTCTTAAATAGACTCATTTAACAAGACTTTGTCTAATAAAGTCTATAAAATCATCTTCAGATGCGTGATACTTTATACCACTGTACACACAAGTGCCTAGAAATACCTGCCTGCTAGAATAGAGGACTTACATTAAAAGGGGTGGGGGGAAGGCTCAGACTCAGGAAGAACACTTTTAAAAGTCGATAAGGTGCATAGAAAATATTTATCCCTGCTGTGGAGTTTGATCTATTAAAGATAGAAAATTGTCCATACTCAACTTGAGAAAGAATTTCAAACATTAATTATCTAAAGCAGCTTTTACTAGAAGGGAAAATGTGTAGCTTGGCCGATAACTTCAAAGATCTAGCTATCATCTATGATATGGAGGATAATTATAAAAATTTTGCAAGATATTTATAAAATAAAACATAGTTTTAAATAAAAATTATTCAGAGGCTTCTTCCTCTGTTTGAGGAAGGCTCAATGAGTTTATGAAGGGGGCAAATTTCCTTACAGACAGGAAGGAAGTCCTACTTTTAATGTCTCAATGTTATGAAAGATGGGATATAAAGCAAATGCTAGGACAAGTATGTTTTCTTAGGGCTATTCGTTGTTGATAAAATTGTAAAGATCATGGATTTCCCCACTTGTGAGGAATCCATAAGTCCATAAATGAAGAACAGTTGGAAGGAAGAAATATTTTTTCTTTTTTTTTTTTAAGTGCAATCTCAGGGCTTAGGGATTCTTAAATCCACGAAAGCAGAAAGATTCAAGAGGAAATGAAAGCTATAGTGTTCGGCAAGTTGAGCCAGAAATGGCTGTTTTGAGTTTCATAAATCACACACAAAGAGAGAATTATTTACATGGAAGGAAAAATGGAAGTGAACTCGCAAATTTGTGATTTAAAAGACTGTTCTGTGGTCCTTCAGAGCCATCCAGTCTCAACTGAAGTTAAAGGACATAGGCCTTACTCGAAAAGCAAACTCTTGGGCCCAAACAGAATGGGGAGTTTGAGTTTCTGTGCAAGTGCTAACTTTGGTCAGGTTTTATAGGAGAACTGGAAAGCACCTAGCACTCTCTTGAGCCCAGTGATTACAGCCAGTTAACCCCATGAAAAGACAGCCCAGTGGCTCTTCTCTGGGGCAGCCTGGAATAATAGGACAAGCCTGCGGGGACCATCTGGCAGAAGGTCATCTCTCTCAAACCTGGATGAAGTAACTTGCTCTACAGGGGTCTAGAGAACACCGGATGATGTTGATCCCCTATATTCATTTCTCGAAGGACCCTCATCAGACCTGGATATTCCTCAGGGTTCTAAGCATCTGGAAACCCCTATCCAAATTGTCCAGTCTTTTCTATGGCTTTTTGCAACTGACAGGGAGGAAGACCACTCTGGTCACCTCTGTATATAGCTGACCTTATTCAATCCTATCCTGAGGCAAGAAGGTATGCCTGAGGACTGGTCAGATCAGTAATCTGCTTCCTACCACTTCCAATGCAGCAGCTAATTCACCTCGTGGTGTTTCACATGTGAGGTTCTACCATTCTCCACCCTCTTGCTTTCTCATCCACCATCCACATCCTTGGTTCTGCTCCCTCTAGGCCCCCTGAAGTCTCAAATCTCTATATCCTCAAAAACAGAATTCCCATTCTCCCTTCTGCCTGGAATCCTCTCTCTTCAGTGTTCTTTGGAATCTGCCTGCTCACCCTTTAAGAATAGTGAGCAGGCAGATCCTGGGTACCTTCTGTAAGCTCCTGCAGTATAGACCATGGCCAGCACTTGATACATGGTAGGTCCTGACCATAAGGGGTTTTCTTCAGAAGACACTGGATTCCTAAAGGGTGAGGCTGTGCGGCTGTCTTAGCTATTTAAAAGGGCTCATCCCAGCACTACCATACTGCAGGGGATCAGGAAGCGCTTTGTAGATGTGCACGTTCAGGAAGTCTGTATTTAGCTTCTGGCAGTTTTGACTCATGCATTCATCTGTTTCCTGCTGGCCACTGAAATGCCAACTGTTTGCCCTTGCAGCAATCCTTGTTAACTCCGATGATATTCATGTAACAATTCCTGAGCATCCTAAATAACCAAGGTAGATGAAAGGGATAAAAAGAATCATTCATTCCTGCAACAAACAAATAATAACTGCAACTTTTGTTGTTCAATGTGACAAATACAGTATAAAGGGCCTTCTCTTGTGAGGCTTATGTCTAGGGTTGGGTGGAGTGGATATCCCCGTAAAGTGGGCTGGATAATGTTAGAGGTGGTCCATCATCTTGGGGATGCATCAGTAGGTCCACCTTAACATTTACTTCTGTCATGTAGAAGAGGAATTCTCTGTTCTGCCCTGCACCTCATACATGTATGTGGAACCCCAGGCAGCAAGTTCGAGGTTGCTTCACTTGGGTCTCTTGCCTTAAAATGGTGGATCTTGGGAGGAGGCCTGCAAAGACCTTGGCAACAGGTGTTCAGATTGTCTGGGTAGAGAATTCTAGGGTTTTGTGCACTTGGAATGGGGTTTTGAAGGGATAGGCACCAACGCTGGCCCATAAAGTCCTTGAACTGTGGATGCTAAAGTGCAGGGACTGGCATGGGGGCTAATAACATCATTAAATATCAAGGATGACAAAATCCTTTGTAGGCTGATGTCCACTCTTGTAAGGATGCATCTAAGGGCAATATTTCCCACGACTGCACATTTCTGCTTTCATGCCAGTCTAGAAATGCACTCCCCCAAAAGACAGTAGAGGCCTTACTGGGTATTCTGGGCTCATGAAGAGCAAAGGAAAAATTTACCCTTGACCTTTAGTTGGGGAGGTGGAGGTGGAGAAAGGGCACTGCCAGCTGCAAGCAATAGCCCCACTTTGGGCTGAGAATGGAAATCTCATGTCTCAGATGTTGAGGTGGCAGGGTGCTAATGGCTACTGGAAAATTCTGATCCTACTTAGCGCCTGGGCCTTCTCAGGCTCATGACAGGAGAGCCTCTGTGGTGCCAAAGCTGGCATCTGTATTAATTGCTTGATGCACAAGACTCTCTGGAAGGGCAGGGAGGGCTGGGAGGGCTCCAAATTTCTTATTCATTTGGTATTTTTAGAGGACACACTTGTTAAAAGGAGACATGCCTTCCTCCCTGCTCTAGGTGCAGTGGGGATGGGGAAAGAGTTGAAGTGTTTATTGCTTCCATCAAGAAAGGAATTAGGTTCAGGGTGGCTCATGGATCCAGACCTCTCTTGTCAGAAGTCACACACAAAGCATATACAGTAGAAGTGGGCTTCGAACCCATGTCTAACCTGACTCCAGAGCCCAGGGTATGCTACCAACCATCTCCCCGTGTGTATTGAAAACTAAGTTCTCTGTCCTCTCCTTTGGGTCATGGTCGTCTGGGAGTGCAATGAGTATGACAGAAACGATGCCATGTCAAATTTGACTTCCAAAGTCAAATCACAAAAGGCCACAAAGTAACCTCTTCTCTCTGAGCTGCCAGCTGACACATGGAAGTCTGACTCCCAGTGCCTGCCATGCTGGAGAAGTCACATGAAGGAAGTTCTGGTGCATGGTCCCAGATGAGCCAGTCCTTTAGCCAGTCCTAGACTAGGCACCAGACATGGCAGCGGAGAAGTCCTCTTGGAAGGGAATCCCCTAGAACCAGTGGCTCCAGCCCCATCCAAGGCCCCAGATTACACTGAGCAGCATTCTCTTCATGCCCTTTCGGAATGATTGACACAAAGAACTCACAAACAAAACAAAATAGTGACTGGATGTGTCACTAAATTGGGGGAATTTATTTCATAGCAGGAATAACAAGAATGGAATTAAGAGCATTGCAAGAGAGACTGAACACCATAGAAATGGAAAACAATCACGCATCTAGACCTGACTTTGGTTGGAGCTTTCTGGTTCTGCAGCCACTCCTTAGACAAATCTTCACATGCACGTGCGCGTGCGCACACACACACACACACACACACACACACACAAATCCTGCCCAAACTCTCCAAATGAGGACAAGGTAATGAAAGCCCTTAGATCCAGTAGGTCTGTTGAGAAAGATGCTGAAATAATGATAAACATACAAGTCCAGAAGGGAAAAACAAGTTATTTTTGATCACCTACTATTTTCCAGATGCTATTCTAGTTATAATCATGTTTAATTCACGAATTTAGCAAATTTTTTATCCCCACTATGTGTCAACAATGGGTGTGGGAATGAGACCAAGTACAAAACAAAGTCTCTCTTCTCATAGTGCTTATATGTGAGATCAACAAACAATAAGCAAATAACTATTTAATGGCTGGTCACATGGAGAAAAATAAGGCATGGTAAGTAGAAATACTGAGGTACATTAGACAGGCTGGTTAGGAAAGGGGTCCCCAGGAGGATGGTGTGTGAGCAGAGAGAGAATCAAGCCAACATGGGAGAGCAAGTCTGTTTGACTTCAGAATCCACACTTGGGCACTAACCTGAAGGAATAAATATAGACAGGTGTCTTTCAGCATATAAACCTGTGATCTTTGAAAGATGTTGCATTTAGACATGGCTCAGTACAGGACTCAGAGGCCTCCCACCAGGAGGGAGGGAGACTCCTGTATAGGCACCTCAGCTGCCCACCTACCTCCTGCCCTCCGAACCCTCAGGCAGAGGCACAAGATGGGTACTTACACAGAGCACATGGAGGACCACCGCTCCTTGTCTTCTATCCTCATTGGTGAAGATGTCATTGGGGAATTCATGCAGGGCTAAAGAAGAGAGAGAAAAACCCAGCTCAGTACAAATGCCAACATTTTCAGTGCTGGAGGGTTGGAACATTGTTACCAACTCTGGTTTTAGAGTCCAAGTGTTAATATGGGATTCATGATCTTGAATGAGAAAAAGCTTTGCATCTTTAATTTACAAAACTTTATAGAATTCAGTGTTTTCTTCAAATAAGAAGAGGAGTAACAAACCACAGTAGCATTAGAAAAACCTGAGGCCTGAATCCTAGTAGAAATTTTCATATTGCCATTGTTCCTTGGTATTCATATAGGACCTCAGGGGGATAACAAAATCTGTGCATCCTTAAGTCCTTTATATAAAATGGCATAATATTTGCCTAGAACCTGCACACATTCTCTCATATACTAAATCATACCTAATACATTGTAAATGCTATGCAAATAGTTGCCACACTGTGTTGTTTATGGAATAATGACAAGGAACAAAAGTCTGTACATGTTCAATACAACATACAATTTGAAAAATATATTTTCAATGATTGGTTGAATCCATGGATGTAGAACCCATGGATATGGAGGGCCAACTGTATTATTTATTATATCCATGTGGCTCTTGCTCATCATTTCAGTGCTATGGTGGTCTGTAGATGACCACTTATGACTTAAAGTTTAACAAGGAAGCATGTGAACTACTGTCTTGCAAATTTGTTTTCTAATATTTTGACAATTTCATCTCAACATGATCAGGTTCCATTTGTAACTGTACGTACTTTATTACATGCAATAAAAAACATTTTTTTTTTCTGAGAAGGGCTTGTAGGCTTCACTGAGTGACCAAAGGGGTCTGTGGCATGGGCAGGTTAAAGGCCCTGTTCTAAGTTATCCATTTTCCTCTGTTCCTTTTCTCCTTGCCATGGCTTAAGACTGTGGGCTGTGACTATTAAAACTCCCAGCCTGCTCTGTCAGTCTGCTCCTCTTTCAGACTCGACCCATATTGGCCATGGAACTGGGATATCCACCACAGGGTTGGCCAGGCCCCTCCTTGCTCCCAAACCTCCTGTACCGTGGCATCTAAGCCTGAGTATGTGAACTGGTGGCTCCAAGTGGGT
Source organism: Marmota marmota marmota (assembly GCF_001458135.2). NCBI lineage: Eukaryota > Metazoa > Chordata > Mammalia > Rodentia > Sciuridae > Marmota > Marmota marmota. The sequence continues at coordinate 43,703,260 of NW_026000026.1, read as the reverse complement.
TCTAACCATTTCCCACTAGAGATTTCTTCCCCCTCTTCTTCATGCTTTGCATGTGTCCATTCATTAACTACTCACTGAGCATTTACTGTGCTTGTTGTTCAAGCTGGGCAGTGAGCACTGGGTTGTTCTCATATCTCACCAGATAGGATCATATGCCATTCCCTGAATATACCTTGTACTTTCTTCTTTCTGTATCTTTATTTGTCTATTGATACACACAAGCATCAGCCCTCACTCCTAACTGTGCTCCCTGTCATAAAATCAATCAACCTTCATGGCCAAGTTCTCACATCACCACTCCTTTATGAAACTTCCTGTCATCCCTCCAATAGGAAGCTGTTGATCCCTCTCTGGATGATGTGTCAGGCCAGGTGCTTGCAAGAAGCAGCACAGGCCACACCCTGACTTCAGCCCCACCTTCAGCAAACACCCCCAGCCAATGGAAGTAATCTTTCTTTCAGAGCTCAGTGACGGACGTCCTTGGTCTTTCTCTAGCAAGTACTCAAAGAAACCATCACCAGTGTACAGGGAAGATGTATAAGATGACTTTGACTCCACAGTGCATTGTGAATGAAGGAGATGATAAACCAGGGAGGGAGAAATGTCAAAAGCAGTGGTGCTGAAGGGTGTGTAGATGACTACGGGCCCCCAAATCTGCTGGGGACCCCAGAAGATTACAGACCACATGCCACAGGATTGTGGCTCATTGGCCAGAGGTTTGTCTGAGACCAAAGCCATTGGATACTCTCTGAAAAGGATCTTCTTTATTTATAGAGCAGTGCTGGAGTAAGAGGCATCATGTGGTCTTGGGTCTGAGACACAAGGTATTTGGGGCAGAGTGAACTCCTAGATCAAGATCATCTAATGTACAGCAAGGAGACTGGAAATAAGAATACTGATTTTGTACTTGAAATTTGCCAAGAAGGATATATCTTAAATCTTTTCAACACTCTCTCCTCTTTCTCTCTCTTTCACACACACAACAAGTATGTAGAAGTGATGGATATGTTAATTATCTTGGAATATAGTGATCATTTCATAATTTACAGCCCCCAAATTACGATGGTTTATAATTTTTCAGTTTTACAATGGTGCAAAAGCTTTATCTATCCAGTAGAAATCATACTTTGACTTTTGAATTTTGATCTTTTCCCAGACTAGTGATATACAGTACAATGCTCTCTGGCGATATCTAACTGAGGGTTAATATCAGTATTCCCAGCATATTTAAGGTAGGCTAGTGTAAGCTATGATGCTTGGTAGATTAGGTATATAAAGCATAAAGCATAGTTTCAATTAAGAATATTTTCAGGGTTTGATGAGTTTTTGGAATGTGACTCCATTGTAAATTCAAGAGCATCTGTATATCGAAAGACCATAAACATGTATACTTTTCATCATCAATGTTAACTCAATAAGGCCATTTTAACAAAAAGCAAGGCTCACCTGTGTCTAGTTAATCACACTAGCTAGTTTTGTCTGATATTTGAGATGTTGAAAGGGGGAGGATAAGGAACAAGAGGCATGCTGTGATCACCCCAAGTTTTCCTAAGTGAAAGCTGTTCTAAATATATGCTGTACAGAATTCTCCAGGTCAATGAATAGGGAAAATGAGAAGAAGCCTGGAGGATTTCACCTTAGCAACTGCACACAACTACATCTGAAAATGACTATAAGGGGATGAAGGTCCACAGAAAAAGTTGGAAAGTTCATGTGCAAGGATCCCAGACATGTTATTGCAATGTCCAAGTCTAATCTCTTTTCTCTGCAGGTCTACTGCTCTGGCCCCTTGCCAGGTTGGGCAGAGCTGGAGAAAGCTCTCCAGCCCTACCTGAGGAGGAAGCCCTTTAGTTCCTAAAACCTCCCTGCTCATGATGGTGTCCACAAGGGGCTTCTTTGGAGCCTTTTAGTCATCCTTCTTTCCCCCCTTCTTCCTCTCTGTCTACTCACAGAATCTCTTACATTCTTGAGATGCCATCAAGCTTTATCCTTTAACTTTCACTTTGAACTCTCTTTAGGTAAATGAGTTTTAGCACCAATAACCACCTGGTAGTTCCCACATTTCCTCTCCCTCTCCCAAAAGTCCAAACTGGATCATAAACTTTGAGAAATGTTCTTTTATTCCCATTTTTCAAACTCAGTAAACTAGAAGAGGAAAAGCCCTTTCAGAGCAGCTATGTTCCACTCCTTTGGGACTGGTGCCTCCAATCCAGACTTTTCCAGTAAGGCGACTGGCTTCCATGCTTCCTGGCTTTGCCTAGAGTTTGCATCCCAATTTTTGGTCCTGAAGATGTGACACCCAATGTCCACAATTTTGCAACTTTTTCCTGAGGCTTTTTATATAAATTCTCAGTAATATCGGGAGCCAAGTTTAAGCCTAGGTTGGCTGGTGATGAACCTAACATGTTTGAGAAAATGACCCTGGGCAGGGAAGCCATCGGACTGATATCAAAACTAGGCAAAAATGACAACAGTGCACATTTATTGAGCACCTGCTTCTGGAAGGCACTGAGTCTTGTACTGTGCCTCCACTATCCGTTTCCACCCCCACAGAATGCTGTTATTCCCATTTTTCACATGAGGATTTCAAAAGACAAGAAGATTATGTAGCACACTTGAAGTTCCATAGCTAGAAGCCTGCAGAGCAGGGCCAGAAAATTCAGGGCAGTGACTGCCCCTAACGTTGTCATCCCATCCCCTTGCACCAACTTGTAATCACACTCTACCCAGAGACCTCTTCTTTTTCATGACTTTCTCCAAAAAGAGGATCTGAGCTGATCTAAATTCTGCTGCCACACCACCAGAGAGAAACAGATAGGCTGATTTTTCTTTGCATTTCTCAGTTGTCATTGCCATAGGATTTTTTCAGCATTGGCTCGTTCCAGGGTTCAGATGTAACCACTCTTATTGTCTTCCCACCCTGCGAGCTGGAGATGGATAATAGGATACCAAGTTAATTTATTGATCACAATTGCTATCACATAGATAAAAAGCCAGTTGTCTTCCCTGGGAGAGTGCCAACCCAACAAATAACATATGAGAACTGCCTAGGTGAGGTCCCTAACCATTTGGGGAATTGAGAAGGATATAGAGGTGAGGATTGAGGTATGTTTTGTCACAAATATGTGGCAGCCAGCGATTGCTCAACTTCCTGCCTAGTTGGCTTCCTACTTGAGGAGTAAAGTAGCTTTAAGAAATAACGGTCCAAGGGCAGTACATGAAGAGAGCTAAGTCAACACATGAGCATTGACCAATGCTATGAGACAGGAGGCGGAAGGCATGAGCCTGCAGCCACAGTGTGTCCACACAATCAATAGCTCCATCCTCCCTCCTCACTGCCACCTCATCCATGCAGTAACCCAGGCAGTGTAGTGGTTCTACCCAGAGATCCATGTCAGGAAATAAGAAAGCTGGTTTTGAATCCAGGCATTTTGATTTGAAATCCCCTTGATACTCCACAAACAACAAGCAGATTAAATAAAAGTTGACTGAAGACATGGATTCCATTGGCTTTGCCTTTTTGTAGGAGAAGGGCCTTGCCAGAGATCTCTATGCCCAGCCAACACATGGGTAACCTTGGGACTCTTAGGCAAGACCAGGATGCACTTGGAGGGGGCAGGACCCAAACGACCTAATGCTGGCTCTGAAATGTCTGCTGAAGAGCCATCCAAGGTCCTGTCCAAGCAGGAGGGAGATGAGACCACAGAAATGTAATCAGGATCCTCCTTAATATCCTTGATATTCAGGAACCCTCCTTTCTCTCTATTCCAGGAATTAAGCATCTTGGTAGGAACCTGTTCTTATTGTGCCTTCTAGATCTTGATCTGATCCATCACTAGGTGAGTGCTACTGGCCCTGGTGAAAGACACCTTCCCATAGCAGAAGGTGATGTCTGGTCATGAGAAAATGTATAAAAGTTCTCTATGAGGTGATGCCAGCCACTGCCTGGGTGCAGCTCACACCAGAGACTATTAGTGGAGCAGTTGGCACTATGTGGCTTCCTTGCAAATTTTATGTGGTTGGTCCATGGCTGAGATAAAGGTAGGGAATGTGCAGTGGAGAAAGGCAGAGAAGAGCTAAAGCAATCATCTTGAAGCAATCACTCTGCTTCACGAATGACAAGAATTCTTATTTGATAGTTAACAACAAGGTAGAAAGAATGACCAGGTTAAATATTCCCCTGGAAAGCTTCACCTGATATAGATCATACGTACCCTGACTGCTTTCTCATCATAGCCCCCTCTAAGCAAGTATACATCAGGATGATGATGAAACTGTAACAATAGGTTCAAAGTACTTGCATGCAACTTGCAAAGAATACAGTCCTCTCTCATTCCAGGTTTGACTTTTGTGCCCTCAATTGGGAATATGCAGATGTACAGCTCAATCCTATCACTTCCCACAAGTAGGGCCTTTGGTGACATGTCACTGAATCTCTCTGGGCCTCAAATTATCCACTGACAATCTGCTCTCTGGGCCTCAAATTATCCACTGACCATCCTCCTCACTGCTCCAAGTAGTACTACATGGGATGATGTAGTATACACAACAAGCACCTAATAAGTGTGGGATGAAGAACTCTGAAGATAGCAACCCCTGGGGTGTAGGGATGGAGTAAGTCAGTTTTGTCCAGCTGGCTCCATGGTTCAGGAAAAAGCTGATAGCAGCAGCTAAGATTGCTTTTAAGAGACCAGGCAAACTCTGGGGTACAGATGACACACTTTGGTACCTTGCACATGCACATGGGAAATGATGTATTTAAAGTAGCCGCAGCTATCTGAAAGGCATATATGAAGACAGGGTGGCACACTGGATTGGAAGGCTCTGCCAGTGCTTCTTGGACTTGGTTCCTTCATCTACAAAATAGGAGGCTAAACAGTGTGGGGCCTCCAGTGTCTCCTGCAGAGCTAATGGCTGGTAGTGATGTCACCCTGCTTAAGTGTGTTTCCTCATCTCTTAGAACTGGAATAAGAGTGTTCACTGACATTTCCTTTGGGTTGTATTTTGTATAAGACCTGCAGTGGGGAATAAGAGCCCTGTCCAGATGACCCCCAATACCATGCAGAGCCCCATTTCCAACTGTAGATGGGTGTGTCGATGTCATTCTTGTGAAGTTGTTATGAAGTTTGTAGACAAGGTATGTGAAATACCTACCATTCATGTTTCCTGGAGTTACCTGTCATTATTCCTAATTATAACAATAACAAAATCCTGATCTGGCACATTCCTCTCTGGTCTTGGTGTTGAAATCCACCGATTGCCAATTTTTGTCTGGCTTGCATTGGTATCTTTTTCCACAGGATGGTGTTTAGTCCATAGGAGTTGTGTGAATATATCCCATTGGAACCACACAGCCTATGTGGCATGCTGGGAATGGTTACGTATGCAGGGAAAATGGAGCAGCCTTGTTCAGCTGAGATTTCCCCCAAATACCTTCAAAGTCTGCAAAGTCTCTTTCTGTTCCTCTTTTTCTCCTCTCCAATTTCCTTCCAGTATATCCTGCCAAACCTGGGGGCCAGCAACAGCATCAGTGCTGTTCCCATGGAAACCACAAAGCCCTGAATGGAGTGAATCCCCCTTTCCAAGGCAACAGCAATCAGTGTCCTTGCTTCCCTTCTGTCTCCTGGCTGTGTTCATGAGGCCTGAGTTTGAAGAGTCTAAACAGAGGTTTGCAGAGAGGTGAAAAGTGTTCATGTCATGTTAGACATATTAATCACATATTGATCAAGGAGCAGCCCAGGGTAGGGATGAACACATCCGAAAGAGACTAGATCCTTCAACATGTCTAAGCAGAAGGGATCCAGGATGCTGCAGCCATCACAACATCAGGCCCTCATCTCAGCATCTTTCTTAGGGAAAAATACCTAATACAACTTGATGGACTGATCTTCTAAGATTGCTCCCAAAAGTGGGGGTCTTAACGTTGTCCGACTCTTCCCTGCAGCAATGGGTTACTTTACCCTATTGTTTGAGACACTTTCATTTGTCAGTGCTCCAACCACCCCACCCCTCCTCACCCCTGTAAAACCTGCTGCTCCTACTTTCCCTGGCTGGAACATTCTGAACTCTGCCAGGTATCTTATTTACCTGGTCTCCCACAGAGCCTTCTCTGACTCTATTTGTGCCCCTGTTGTACTGTGCAAGTGCCCATCAAATGATTTCACAATCACATTGCTTACCCATATGTATTTTAGATCCAGGGACACTATGAGCTCCTGAGGACAGGAACACTGTCATTTCTTTCTCTATTGCCAGCATCTACCAGGCAGGGATCCATGAAAGTGACATAAATGTCAAGCGAATACAAATGTAAATGAACACAGAGGGCCTTTTTTTCAAGAGGTGGTTTTTGTATAAACACAAGACAAAATTAGCTGATAAATGATGCTGGGAGGCTCATTTCAGTAAAACTTCCTATAACGATCCCAACTCCAGTGTCCATTAGCATTGCTCACAAATATCCCATTTATTTTTGTTCCAGAGACTTGGAAGAAATACTTTCTACAACTCATCAAAGGTTAGGTGGGACCATGAAGCTAATTTTGTTAGTGAAATGCGACCAAAATGAAATGGATCACATCTGGCTTTGAAAGCTAGTGTCTATATCACATATCATTAATATGTTAGACATATTAATCACATATTGATCAAGGAGCAGCCCAGGGTAGGGATGAACACATCCGAAAGAGACTAGATCCTTCAACATGTCTAAGCAGAAGGGAAGCAGGATGCTGTAGCCATCACAACATCAGGCCCTTATCTCAGCATCTTGTATTTTATTGTCTCAATATTCTTGAAACATAAATCAGGAGGAATCTCCTATCAGCCTGGGACCTTGAGTGACATAGCAGAATCCTCACTCCCTTGATACATTTTATACATGCAGCATGAATAAAATGCATCATTTTATTCTTTGCAGCCACTGAGATTTGGGGGCTGTTTGTTACACAGCATATCCTAGCCTGTACTGTGTAATGGTATAATGTGGTCCTTGGCATCCCTACAGCCTTTGGCACATTAGAACTTGCCTTGTACCAAATTTTGGTTGTTTCTGCCTCTCCACTAGACAGAGGGAGGGGGATTAAGGTTATAGGATGTTTATTCTTCCCCGTCTTCCCAGTGCCTAGCAAAATGTGCATTTCAGAAATTAACAGATTTTTCATCACTGAGATCCCTTTAGGAATATTAGCCATAAAAAACTTGTGTAAAAGCATATATAGGTTGAGCAATCCTTATTCAAAGTGTTTAGATCAGAAAAGTTTCAGATTTTGGATTATTTTTGGACTTTGGCAAGTTTGCCTCCACATAATGAGATATTTTAGGATTGGGATCCAAGTCTAAACATAAAGTTAATTTATGTTTCATGTGTACCTTAGACACATAGCCTGAATGTAATTTCATCCAGCATTTGAAATAATTTTGTGCATGAAGCAAAGTTACATAGTATGGAGATTTCCACTTGTGGTGTCATAACAGCATTTAGAAAGTTTCAGATTTAGGAACATTTCTGATTTTGGATTACGGATGTTCAACCTGCATATGCCCAATTTAATTGGTTAGTTTCTGGAACTGTTTTAGAGACATCCCTGCGTATTCTTACACTCAGAGAGGTTAAGCAAGCCTTTGTAATGCAAGAAAGAGAGAATTAGGCAAAGGGATGCTGGGGTTCCAGGGAACTGCTGCTCTGAGATATTTTTATTTTTGTTTTTCATGTGTGGTTACAGGGATTGAACCCAGGGGGTGTTCAGCTATATCTCTATACTTTTTATTTTTTTTATTTTGAAACAGGGTCTCACTAAGTTGCCTAGACTGTTCTCCAACTTATAATCCTCCTGCCTCAGCCTCCTGAGTCACTGGGATTGCAGGCATGTGCTACTATACCTGACTGAGATCATCTTTTGCATTTGTATCTGGTTCTAAGGATCATGTCTTAATTATTTTTAAAAAATTATAAATAAATCAATACAGTGCCAAAATTATACATATTTAATCAGTCCTTACCATTGCTGGTTACCACACTCAACCTAGTATGGAAAGACAAAGAATGCATAGTCCTTGTCATTGAGGAATTAACAGTTGGAGGAAAGTTAAATTGGGGGCAACTCTGTAAAAATCATTCCAGTAATTTCAGTACCCTGAATTTAAGGGCAGAACAAACTTTTATCAAGAATGCAACTACATATTTCTGACTTCTTCATTGCTTCAACTTGATGAAAAATTACTACCCCCAATTTACAAATAAGTAATCTGAGACCCAAAGAAGTTAAATAACTAACCCAAGTCCACAAAGATGTTAATGGAGGAGATCAAGGTGGGATTTGACTTTTTAGTATATTTATTTCACTATACAAAAAGGTCAAACTGACCATTTTTCTTTGACTTTTAGCATAAGTTCTTCCCTTCAAAAAACAGACAAGTTTCAAATTCAAGTAGACTGATGAATGAGTGGAAGCAAGATCATGAAAAGCATCTCTGTGAAGGAGGATCAATCACAGGTCCTGGTAGAGAAGAGCCACAACACAGAGTTCTTCAAAAACCAATCAAAAACCTATTGCCAATCCAATTTATTAAGGAAAGGTGGATCAGTCAGTGCTCATGATGTGACATTTGTTTACTACTGGCCACCAGATTTTTGAAGAGCATAAAGACCTGGATTTGAATTCTTCCTTCACTACTCTGTGGCATTGGAAAAATACCTTAACTTTTTTGAGTCCTAGTTTCAGAATATACAAAATGGGAGAATAAAACAATACCAGATTTTATGGTGATTATGAGATTGAATTTTGAAGAAGCTTATGAAATATGCAGAACCTAGAATTGGGTAAGAAATTATCAAATGTTAGCTCTTTCTGGCTTTAATAAATATTGGAGAGGGAGAAATATGGACAAGGTGTGTTTCCTGTCTTTCCCACAGTGCTGGGGCCCCTCCACTTTCATATTAGGCATCCACCAGCACTTACATTTTTTTTTCTAATGTTTTTTTCCAAACCTAAGAAAGAATGCATTGCCCAGATATGGCAGTCTGGATATGCTGAAAAGTTAAAACCCCTCTTTCCCCCAGAAGAAGGCTTCAATCAAAGTCTGATGGAAGGTGGTTGTACAAATACCCCAGCTCCCTCACTACTTGGATGAGATCACTCTGACATGTGTTCTACACTGTTCCCCACAGAATGAAGTTGCTCACAGTGATAACTGGCTTTATAACATGCTCTTATTGGCTGCCTTCCCTTCCCTGTTTCACGATCTCACTTCTCAATGCCTCTGACCTGGGATCATCTCCCAAACTACTTGTACTTGAGTCTGCTTCAGGATCTACTTCTCGAAAACCCATATTAAAACAAAAGGAACTAGGAATTTTTGCATTTCTACACCTTTCCATTTCAACAAAAGTTAATTTTTCAGCAAAGGATTCATTCATATCCTGGTGAATTTTCCCCCAAACATAGCATAGTCTCATTGGGCAATTTTCTGTGAATTCACTTCTATGAATTCATATAGAAGAGATTCATCTTGAAATCTAGATAGCATTATGGAATCACCTCACTCCTGAATGAGGAAGTTGGGAAGCCACCTTTGCTGCTTTTTCATGGTGCTGAAGTTGATCCAACACCCACGAGAAGATCCTTGTTTTCTACAATAAAGTTCTTTCTTTTGCTCATGTCCCCATTGGCAGGAGATTTTAAACAATCATTCCATGAGCTTTTCTCCTGGAAGGGAACAAGCATTCTTTGGAACTAAAGAAACTTGATCATTAGTTACGTAGATGTTTGGCCTGGCAGAGCACTGACATGTAATTTGATGAACTAGAAACATATTTTTATCAATAATTAAAAAAATAAAAAACCTCACAGATCAGTGCTGCTAATCTCTCTGAGCCACAGCTGCTGTAGAAAATCCTGTGATCTCACGAGTAAGATACCATTTGCAGGTTACAAACATGGCAGCAGACAGGAAGACTATTTTCAGCCTACAACTTGGATGCATTGCTTGTGGAATTATCAAGGCTGTGTCAGTAATGAATCCTCATTAAAGAAAAGAAAATATCTATGGTAAATATTCCTATGGTTTTCAGAACTTTACGTCCATTTTGGGCCTCCTTTGTCCCTCAAAATGTTCTTTGGTGGCAGTGTCAGAGAGAATGTTTGAATGGATGACTTTAGGGTTGGATCAGGGTGTTTCATCTTTCATGTTCTTATGTCTGCTTATTGATTCAGGGAAATCCAGAGCAACAAGCTGAGGTACATAGGAATGCACTTATTCTTTAAGAGGACATACAATGGTTAAAAAGCCTTCCCATTCCCTCATTACCCTTGGAAAGGATGAGACTGCACAAATAATGTTTTTTTGAAAAAAAAAATGTGCTTAAATTAGTTCTTTTTGAATGCAGTCATTCCCTAGAGGAATCTATGTTCAACATTTTTATTTCTTTAAGGCATTTATTTTATAAAAGATGAGGGGGAGAAGCAAAATGACTGTATGTTTCAAAATCAGTGATATTTTTTAATGTTAAATCACCAAATCTCAAAACTAAAACTAACCTTTAGATGGGAGGGTAATAATAGAAAGATTTGGTGAGGAGCACAAATCTTCCCCTCTACCTCTTTTTAAAATCTGTTATTCTTTCCCCATTTTATTCTTTGATTGTCAATTTGGGGGATGGGAAAAAGGTCTTATCTCCTGTGTTCATTAAGCAACTGGTAATGACAGTTGACTCTATATTGCAAGAGCATCTTGATCTATTAACAATGTTTGTTATGGTTTTAAGATTAGGAATGGAGATGTATGTTCCTTATTTCTCTACACTGAAGCTTTGCTGACAAAGTCTACAATGCAAGAATGGCACTCCTTCGTCCTACTACTAGTGATCTCCACCATCATTTCCTCTGAACTGCGTTTCAGATAGAATATAATCCACTTAAAAGGAGAAGAAAATATTAAAAGTGTTCCAATACAATCCTCCAAATATACCAAATACATTAAAGCAGATATATTAGATTACAGTGACAAAATATTAGGTTGGAATCTAGTCTATAAGAATAAAATTACATATCTAAGAAAAGTCATAGCTAGTTGTAAGGAGACAAAAATTGGTTAATTTATATGGCAAAATACAAGCTGTGCTATTCCTCAATTTTTAACTTGGCCACACCTAAACCCTTCCTTGAGGAAAAAAATACAGATATTACCTGCAATAAATCCTTTGTCTTTTTATGTTACCATGTATTGGACATCTTTCATTTACCTATAGTTTTAGATCAAAGCAACAAAGAATCTACCAATTACACCTGTAATTCTTTTAAGGGTTGAAAATGAACTCAAGACTTTTTTCTTATATAACTAATTTCCAAATATCATTAATTCATCTTTTAGAAAAAATCTGTCACTGCATATAAATAGATATTTAAAAAGAGTCATAATTATTTCAAACAAGAAAGTAATTCCCTTATTTATTTTTCCCATTGATGATGATGACATTTATTATAGCTTTGAATAAAACAGATAAGGTGCCTTTTGCTATGACAATGTACTCTGGTCTCCAACTAGGCTTTTAGGGTATAGAAAAAGAGTAGCATCTGATAATGAGGGAGATATCTTAGGAAGGTCACTCTGCTATTTTATAGTTATTAGAGAAGAGTGGTCACAGTTTGTAGTAGGCAAGAACCCAGTCAGAGGATTTAGAATCTACCTGATGTGAGTCCAGTAATTTTGGATTGTGTAGTTTACCTCATGAATGATGCTTTGAGGAGACTCTGGATTCTGTTGTCTTCCTATGAAGAGTGCTGAATTTTGTTCTCAAAAGAAATTGAATTACTGTAGGGTTGGCTTTTGTGGTGGCTTCAGACTTTACTCTGATAAACTTTTTTGATTGTGCCTTTAGTCTTGGGAAGTTGTCTTTGTAGAATTTTAATGAAAAAGGCTAAACTATTAAATCAGGCCCACTTAACTTTGGGAACTTGAACTCATAACTTTTTTGTCACCTCAGCCATTCAGTCTTTCAACTATTGTTTTCCCTGAGCTGCTTGGAGTCTTCCCCAAGTGTGCCCAGTCCAGAGGTCAGTCAGTATTTGAGGGGAGTTTATAAGTATATATCAAGGCTTTTCCTCTGTTTCCCTTTCCTTTTGGATATTTCCTCCAATCTTTAATTAAAATTCAGGGGCTTCAAACTCTAATCTCTGATGCCTTAATTCAGTAAGACTGCTGCTTTTTGTTGAGCTCGATCCCCCACACACTGCGCACACTGTGGAGTTTCCCAAGGGGAAAAGCCAACAATGTCCCTCTCCCTCAGTGTGATTTCCTTCTTTCAGTTCATATTTCCTCTAGTCTTTGCTCCAAATCTTATTCATTTTCCAGAATTTTTAATCAGCTTTTTTTCACATTGTCCTGAGTTACAATTGTTCCTGTGGGAATGCTGTTATGGCTTAGACATGTAACATCTCCGCAAAGATTCATGTGTTGAAGATTTTGTCCCCAATTTTCAGAGTGGGATTTGGGGGACGTGGTTGGATCATGAGGTCTCTGATCTCACCAACTTACTAGTCTATTGATGGGTTCATAATCGAGTAGACTACTGGGAGGTTGTAGATACATAAATAGTGGGACCTAGTTGAAATAGTTGAAGGGAATAGGCCTTTGGGGGCATGCTTTTGGGGACGATATCTTGTCCCTTTGGTGTTTTTCTTTCTCTGTTTCCTGGCTGTCATGAGGTGAGCAGCTTTGCTCTATCATAACCTCCTTGCCATGATGTTTTGCTTCATCACGAGTCCACAGCAAGAGAGTCAGCTGACCATGGATTGAAACCATGAGACAAAATAAATATTTTCTACTTCAAGTAGAATTTCTCAGGTATTTTTTCATTGCAATAAAAATAGGACTAGCACATATGTTAACCCATATAATTTACTCCTCCAGAACTGGAAGCCCAAAGTCAGATTATATGCTTCATTGTAACATGCTGTACATAAATTCACAGTACTAAATTCACAAAGAGATTCCCCAAACTTGCTATCAGCCACACCAAGTCCACCATAGAACTAATGCAGCCTGGCCAAAACTCTATGGCTCAGTGGTAAATAAGGACCTAGGGAAAATACATTTTTTGCTGGGATAGGTTGGCAAGATATGAAGAAGGCCTCAGAGGTGAACTAATTTCATACTAACTTGTATGAATGAACTAAGGGTTAGAGAGAAGGAACTTTCAGTACAGCAGGAAGTTACAAGAAGAGATCCTACAGCATTTCAAAGCCCTCAGCTATAACTATTTCAAGGTCAAGTCATTCCAAACAAGCATCTGTGACAGTTCTGATGTTTCTGACAGGTGATACCCCAAGGCTCAGAGGCCAGAATACACACTCAAAGGCAAAATGACATTGGAAACCAGTTACAGTCGAGGCAATGAAATTGTGTTCTTCTTTCTTTTGGAATCTGGAGGATCTCTTACGTGTTTCCCGTATGTGTCAGAGTTTTGATGTCTCACGTAAAGTTGGCAAACTGGAATTCACAGCAATAGAAAGTAGGTGTTTAATATATGATTTTCAAGTCCAGACAGATTTGTGAAGCTTTACAAGAAGGAAATAAAGAAAGGCAGTGAACAACATTTTTGACCAAGACTGGCCGTTACATAAAGCATATAAAAGTATTAATGCTTAATTTTTTAAAAGCATAAAAGGAAAATTCTGCCTCATTCTTGAGTTAGTTGAGACCAAGATAAAAAAAAATACCACAATTTGGGTTCAAGGAAAGAGAAAAAAACTAACATGGAGTAGGAGGAGAAAAATCTGACATTATTCCTAAGTCAGAGAATTCCACTCCCCTGGCAAGGAAATGTGGTCCCCCTCAGAACTCATGAGTTTGGGTTGTCAGCTATCTTTGTGTCCTATGTAATCACAGTTTGTTGTAGAGTTGGCTGCAGTTGAAAACAGACTAAAACAGATCCTTAAAATTACCAACATAATTATTTTGAGACAAAATAATGCAGAGGCAGTAACAGCAACAAAATCCCTGTGATATAATGACCTTGATCATGACCTCACCGAGGCCAAATACAGATGTGTATATTGAACCAGGACAGATCTCAGGCCCTCTTGAGCAAAAGGCAGATCAAAGAAATAAATCTCTCCTGAGCCCTCCCGTTCAAGAATGTCCTTAAATAAGTTGGATTACAGCTCATCACCTGGCCGGCTCTTTCATTTGAGTTCAGATAGTGGGTGGAGTGAAATGACATAGCAGACTTTTAAAGAGAGGAAAAAATTTCATATCATTACTTCCTTTTATCTTTTCTCATAACCATTAAATTTCAGAGCATTTCATGTAGATCTATGAGAAAGTCTATTTAAATAATTATTTTTAAAAATAATCCTCTTAATGTTTAAGCTACTTTTTAATAAAAATGACATTATAGTTGATGAGAGAGCCTAATGTTTAAATTTTCTTGTATAGCTCAAATAAATCTGATCAGACCACCAAACCTAGCTGCATAAAAATCGCTGATCTCCTAGGTAACGCTCAACTGAGGAGAGAGAGGCAAAAGGGCTGCCTTTATCTGATGGGTGGAAGCAGAAATTCCCGTGGATATGTATCCATGACCAAGGAAGCAGGGTCCAGCCTCCAGGATCCATAGGTGGAAGGGCTGGTGAGAGCAGCATTGTCTTTCTTGGAGCCTGTGGCACAGGAGCAAATCAAGTCTCTCATTCTCTGCAATTTCAGGGAAAGGTCTCTTTCCAAGGATACAAGGTTCCTTTGAAAAAGATTCAAAGATCAGGCTCTTTTATGATCACAATCACATCCTGTAATCAGCTTTTCAGGGACACAGATGTGTACACATTTCCCCATCAATTTAATTCAAGAGTTCAGGATATAGTTGCTACATCTGCCATGTCCTTCTAAATCTGGAAGAGGATAATAAGGGAGTACAGAACACAGTCTTGTCCTCTTGGAGTTTACAGAGTAGTTAGGGAAGCCAGATTCAAGCATATGTGCATATATGCACAAGTGAACACAAATTAAAGGCTATGTCCCAAACCATTCATGCATATATACACACATGTATATGTGCACATGTATGTACATACATGAGCTGCACACATGATATTGTGTGTGTTTATACAGGTATTGCATGTATGCATGTCTGTGTGTATGTTCAATGAACTGAATGCTTTTTCCCATGATATGTTGAAATTCCAATCTCCAATTTAATACCATTAGGAGGTGGGGTTGTAAGGAGGTAATTTCATGAGTGGTATTAGTGACCTTATGACAGTCACAAAGAGCCTGCTTCCCCTTTCTGCTCTCTACCACCAAGTGAGGATATAAGGAGAAGGTGGAGACCTATAACCCCGAAGATGGCCTTTACCAAAATGTGAGCATGCTGGCACCCCAACCCTAGCCTTCCAGTCTCCAAAACTGTGAGAAATAAATTTCTGTTGTTTATAAACCACCCAATGTGATACTTCATTGTAACAATGAGATTGACTAAGAAAGTATGTATGTATATTATGCATATCTCTTGCTGCATCATAATCATCTCCAAACAGAGGTTTAAGACAACACTAACATATTATATGTGACACATTTCTGGGGTTTGACTGGATTTCATTAGATGTTCCTTATTCAGCCACTCACACAATTACAATCATAAAATGATTGGGTCTGAAAGCATGTGAAGACCCAGGCTCTCATTGCCTATCTGGTACCTGGCCTGGGGAAACACAAGCATTGAGGGCTAGAACCTCTGGGGCTCCTTGGCCTCTCTATCTGTATGTATTCTTTCCACGTGATCTCTTCAGCATGAGGATTTCCCACATAGTGGCTCAGAATCACACGTCATGTATCAAGACAGAGTCAAGAGGAAGTCCTAAGACTTTGTATGATCTAACCTGGGAAGTCATGCAGAGCATTTCCACCATCTTCTATTCATCATAGAAGTTACTAGGTTCTGGATGGTCTTAAGGGGAAGGAGAGTGGACTCAACTTCTAGATTTTGGTTGTGGGAGGAAAAAGTTTCTGGAAGACCATGTGGTCCTGGAGTTATTGCTGTGGCCTCAATACCTCTATATGAAATGATACCTTCATGTATAACTTTATTTGTAGCAAATCTGTAGTTATTAATATTGATCAGACAATGAGTAGGATGTAAGAACAGGAAGAAAGGATGACTAGGAACCAGTGCAGTGGGGAAAGACCTCATGGGGCTAGTCAGGTTTGAGTGGAGCCTTGTGGAAGGGATGGGTTTATACAACACAAAGGAAGCCGTCCATGGGAAGAAGAAGGCACCATGGAAGGTTTAGATGCAGGAAGTAGATTCCCGGATTGTAATGTGGTAGGTGCTCTTTAATGTGCTTCTTCTTGAACAGTCAAGCTCTTCAGTGCAAATAGAAATATCTATTGATATATTTGCAGGTCATTGTTCCCATTACATGATCTTTCTTGATTCTCACAACAACCCTGAGAGCTCTGTGCTTCATAGGGTAGGAAACTGAGACCATGTTCATAATACAGTCTTGGGTTTAGGTCTTCTAATTCAAGTGACCTTTACTCCATACCACAGTAACCTCTTCAAAATTGACATTAGACATGGAGTAGTTCACAACTCTCCCTGGCTCCAAGAAATAAGCATATACTTATGCAAATTCTAGCTTTGTTTTGTTTTCAAAAAGGAAAAAGACTTCATCTAGAATCTGTTAAAACTTGTGGAAGGGCATTAAATTTCATGGTGCATTAGAACCTAGAATGGGCTCAACCCTAGAATTGGCCAATTCCTTATTAGCCTTTCATCAGACCTTTGGAGTATGTAGAGTCTAGAATTTTGCTTCTTGCCATAGGTTTTATGTTGAATATTTTTAACTTATCCAAGGGCTTCCTATTCAGATGATATGGTCCTAGTCCCTTCTACCCCAAAAGGGACTGGTTGGGAGTTCTTGTCTTACTTAAGTGCTGACAGTGTCCTCTTGTGGCTTGATATTTGTCTTAGGCTAAGAATGAACGAACAGTTGTCTCAGATTCTCCTGTTCAAACTCCCTGATCAAAAGCATGTGGGCACATGCAATAATTCTGTGTCCTGGGTCCAATGTTATCATTTACACATTTTTGTGGTCATGGGATGCCAGTGCCCTCATATTTGCTTGGGCAAGGCAGAAAAAAGTTTGTATCAGGGCCTGCAAAAATCCCAACTTACAATACAGCAAGGTTTAGCCACTGGAGAACTGGACTGGTGTGTTTATTGCTCCTGAAACTCCTTTGTTTCTAAATGTTGCTAGAACTGAAAGGAAGCAGAGGAAGTTGGTGTTCTATCTCCTTGAAGATGTATTTACCATTTTGCTCACTTCAGGTCCCAACAGCCTGCACCTGGGGCTCCCCTGAGTTGAGAATCTGTGAGGCTCTGCTTAACACTACACCCTCCCTGACTTCCTACCCTTGGTGGTTCCACGTTCCACTTCCTACCAGCTTTTCCAGGAGAAAAAGCTCAACCTCATTTTCCCATGAACATTTATGTCAGGCTAACTAAGGAACTGCATAGACACGATTTCTTCTGTCCAGGAAATCTGTGCTAAATCACTGCAGAGATTGCCATCTAAACCTCATGAGTGCTGGCTGGTGGGCAGGTAGTAAAGAACAAGGTGTCCTCTACACTCCTGGGGCATGGGTACAGCATGGCATACTCTTCATTCAAATGAGAGGATCCCAAATGAGACACACACATCACTCTGCAGGCCATCAGTTCCTAAGGGTGTCTGTCAATGTGTACTCAGTGGAAGAGCATTCTTTCTGTTGAGACTCCTGCATGCCTGTGGGTCCTTGCTGCACGGAGATGGGTTGGCTGGTATTTAGAATAGATTGAAGTTAGATTGGACTGGCTCTGGGAAGTTGTCAGTGAGAATTGGGGAGGGTTGGGGATGAGACAGGGAGTAGAGAAGCCACAGAAACAACCAGCCATGGCCAAAGTTTCCATTCCCTGTGCCAGCTGAAAGGAGCCAGGGGAGTCCCAGAGGCACGTCTGACTTGTCTGAACTGACAGGCGGCTATGAGACCATCTTCACAGTGTTTTCACTGGTCTTGAACATGTTCCAGACATTTCTGTGTTTGCTCATCACATCATTCTTTTTATCTAGTTTTTTTACTGGGAAGCTCAGATCCAAATAGCCCAAAGAGCAAAATTTGTGGTTATATCTTGATCTGTTTGAAATAGTTATATACTCAGGTGACAAGAGAATGCCCAGCCCCAACCTGGAGCATAACAGAGGATTTATTTAGATATTAGAACCACATGGGATGAAGGAAAATGGCAACTTAAGTTTGGCAATGGAAAAGATTGTAATTTTTGTTGACCAAACAACAGAAAGACTAGTGGCAGAGGAAAGGTGGGAAGCCTGCGTGAATAATCAAGGGCAAGACTAGTCACATCCAAAACAGAAGAGTCTTCAAAATATCTTTCCCACAAAAGGTATGGACCACCCACATTTTGGCCAGCCTTGCCTTTTCTGGGGGAAACTCTCCTGCCATAAAATGAATGGAATCAGTTCTTTTTATGCCCTCCTATTTTAATAAGCTGAGCTGGATAGCTGAGCAGCTACGTCCATGGCTGGCAACACAGGGGAATTACCAAACAAGTTAACTATGTGTACACCCTCCTTCCATCTCTCTGTAAAACACGTCTAAGACCTGCTAGGGTATATGGCTAGAAAAGGCAACTACTTTCATAAACAGATGAATGACACTTCCTTGTAAAGTTGGCAAGAACTTGTACAACCAGTCCAATAGAAGACATTTAAGACAGTAATATGACCTTCTACCTCTGTAGTAGATTCTCTCAGTGTTGGCCTGGAAGCCAACATTGAATTGATGCCCTCACCACCCAATGCTGTGTTGTCTGCTAATGGCCCCTAGTGCATTCTTCTCTAGATAAGTGCCCTCACCAATGCGTACTACTCCAAACAGAAATTTTTGGAAGATAAAGTCCTTGTACTCAGAGCATGGTGCGTCCAATAAGTGACCGACAGACATAAGGGTGCACAGGTCAGTCCCTGCCTCAAAGAGAGGCAGCTCCATGGTGCCTTCCATGCTCCATGGTCTCTGGGTTCACTTGGAACTAGTCTGCAGTTCAGATCACATATTTGCAGGCTCCTCCTACCTGTTTCCATCTCTCATGCCACTTCTCCAGAGAATTCTCTATCAATATATCACTTGCACAAAATCTCTGCCTTAGGGACCCCTCCTGAGACAGCCTCTTTGATTGGTTCTTGTTCTAAGTCTCTAAGGGAATGGAGCATCTCTTGAAATGAAAAATGCCCATCAGCTGCTGGAATTGAGTTCCTCGGGATAACCATAGCAAGCTTTGCCTCTTTTAATCCCTCCAAATCACTACAGCGCTGGAAGAGGAGTTCTAGTTCTTTCTCTTCCAAGTGAAACTTCTGGCCTGTGAAAAGCTGCCACACAGGCTGTGCACCTGGAAACTGACAGCAGAAAACCAGATTCAAATTTGGCATCAAGAAACAAATGTACTCTTTTGTTCCACATAAACATCCATGGAATAGTTAAAATTGGGTAGGATTTCCATACTCTCAATCTCCCTTTGAAGTTTGAAGAGAATTTGGTGGGAAGGTTTCAGATTCTAATTATGAATTTCTTTCCAAGGTAATTCCATCACTTCAAAGTAATAACTTTGGATGGAACCAGGCATCTTTCTTGAGATGCTCCCAAAGATCTGAGTTCACAAAGCCTTCCTTGGTTGATTTTGTACCTCCTGTAGATTGAGGCCTCTTACTGTAGGGGTACTTCTCTGATGAAGGACTCCAAACTTGGCTTCTGGAGGGAGATTTTGCTCTCCTTTATTGCAAGAACTACAAATGTTTAAAAGCTTTTCCATGGGCAGGACTGACTCGAGTAGGCAGACTACAGATGGGCAACCTTAGGGTGTAAATATTTGCAAAACATGGACGGCATCTCTGCTGGTCACATGCAAGCCTAGCAACTGAGGTTGAACAACACAGAGATGCTCGTCAAAAGGAAACTCACCTTTGGCACAGATCTTCGTACTTCAGGCCCTAGAGAGCCTGCTAGATTCCACCCAGAAGGGGCATGAGCTATTTTAACTTGGAATGTAGCAAGCTAGGCCAAGGGCACCAGAGCCAAGAGATACAGTGTACAGCAAGCACACCCTAGAGAGAGCATTTCCTTCCACACTGGGCCTCCAAAGAGCCAAGAGGCAGGCAGCAGAGTGGTTTGTCTGCAGCACACACCTAGAAAGTTAGGCTTGTTGTAGTGTTTTCCAGGATGTCATGGGCTAAGCCATTCTCTACCTGGAGAAGGGAGCAGTAGATGAGTTCACAGTTGGCCTGAGAGGTTTGTCCCTGACCTATACTTAACCGTACCCTGAATTCAGATTCCTGGTCCCCCATCTCCAGTGTTCTCAAGTTCTTATCTGACCCTTTCCTAAGAAAGTACCCAGATTCTCTTCCTTTACCCCTCTACTCATCCACTAATATTTGACTAATATACAGATTATTCTATTCACTCATCCTCAAACAGGTTCTCAGAGTGCAGAAAATTGTCAGTAAATGCTGATTAAAGGAGAAGATGCCTGATTATTATATAATATGGTTTAGTACGTGGTATAGTCACTCAATAAAAATTTTGCAGTACCTACTCTTTGCCACGTGCCATGTTCATCTGTAAGTAAATAAGCAATGCTTACCCTGTTTTCTTTCTATACATAATGCCCTGTATGCTTCTTTCAGGGTATGTATGCTAGTCCAGGTTTCCTGGGCTGCAGTTTCCCTCAACAGAGATGTCAGATGTGTGATCTGAGATGATGTCCCTCATGTGACCAGCTCAGGAGAATGGGACCGTCATTGAGATGGCCAGCAAAGAAATGCCTCACACTTGAAAGGCTTCCCCATTCAGTTGGTCACCTGATCAGATTATGCTGATGCCTGTCACCATGACAAAGAGGCTAGAACCAATCATTTAATTCAGAGAGCTACCCCTGCCAGTCCCACAAGCAACCTCATGGTTCAGAAAGAATTCTGTGCCCTTAGACAGACATCAGCTGTCAGAAATATAAGACATTATTGGGGGGGGGGGAGCAGAAATACAATACTTTTTCTTAAGAGTTTCCTACATGATAGGGCTGTTCAGGCTCCAATTCTAATGGTAGAATATGGTTGGCGAGCTTTAAAGAATGGGAATTACAGATGTTGGAAATGCCTCAATGGTCCTCAATGTGTTTCCAGGGTTATGAGAGATGATATTAGGCCATGCAACAACAAACTTTAAAAAAATAATAGTTATATAAAGGTATTTTAATTTTATTATAATAATATTCATGCTTGTCTATGGAAGAGAGGGAATAAAATCACCTTAAAAATAAACACTACTGGGGCTGTGGATGTGGCTCAAGCGGTAGCGCGCTCGTCTGGCATGCGTGCAGCCCGGGTTCGATCCTCAGCACCACATAAAAACAAAGATGTTGTGTCTGCCGAAAACTAAAAAAATAAATAAATTCTCTCTTTCTCTCTCTCTCTCTCTCTCTCTCTCTCTCTCTCTCTCTCTCTTTAAAAAATAAAAAAACAAGACTTTTAAAAGTGCATTTAAAAATTATAAAATGTATAATTTCCCAGGGTGTATATGAATGTGATGGACATGTAAAAATATGGGATGCAGGAACTAAAGAACAGATTTGGCCTTAGTATTAAAGGCCTGAAGGTCTCTAGGGCTGGGATCCTACTATTGTATTAACCTTCCCCAAATCCTCTGCTTTAACAATGGGACAGAAAAGTGACCATAAGACCTCTCACACATAAGCAGCTATTATGGACTATATCCTAGGGCCAGGCCATGCATGCATTGTCCCAAAAAGTCCTTCAAACACCCTGGAAGATAAGTAGAACAGCAGCGCCAAGTCCATGTTTTAACCATTGTACAGATGTGGAAAGTTGATACAGAAAAGCAAATAACTTGCCCAAGGCCACACAACTCCTAATTGGCGAAGCCAGATCACAAACCCACGCTCTTAACCACAATGTTGTCCTGATTACCATAATGCAGTCATCTGGCCCAGATGGTAAGGAAGACTATGCTCAACCTTATCAGGACCAAAAGGCTCTTCCTATGTACATTCAAAGTCATCTGCTCTCTCAATTGGCTCTTTCAGATCTGATGCACAGTAGGCAAGATGGGAATCATCCCAGGTTCCTTGTTTTTATCTGCATTCCTTTCCTTCAATGTGCTTCCACCTTCCAAAAGCTGGTACCTGCTCTTCCTCTTTAAAGGACAGCCCTTGGGTACCTCTAGAAGAATTGGGGCCTTAATGTCACCTGCTCAGGCCCCTATATTAATAACCAATGGAGGAAGATATATGTGAATCCCACCTCCTTGACCCAGCTTTCGGATATCTCAGGGGTCACTTTATACCCAAGAGTCCTCAGTAGAGTTGGAACAAAGCTGTCCTGAGCAGGACTTTTACAAAAGGTCATGACTCTGCTTTAGTTCCTCTTCTTCCTTCCACTCTCTTACCAGTCTTTCCTTAGTAAATGACTTGTACAGAAATCCTCATCCTTAGCCCACTTCTGGAAAGCCCATCCATATCCATCATGTGGCCAACACGTGAGTAGGGTGGAGAAGAGGTGTTTAAGTATGCCCAGAACATAGCAGCAGTCCTTGGGACTGATGGTCTAGAGAGGACAGAGCCAGGATGACAAGAAGCCCAGCCCTCATCAGGCTGCCCTTGTCCATCAACAACAAGGAATGGTCATTTTGGTTCTGAGGTTGTCACTGTGGTAAGGGGCATGGATGACAGATGGCACCTCTGTTCAAACAACTTGGGAAGACGACTAACCACACAAGTATGTGCTCGGGAAGGAAGCAATCAAAGAGACTATCTTTGAATATAGGTTAGTCATGGACTAAAGAACTAACTAATGCACAGGAAAACACAATGGCCAGAGGAAATCAAAGAAGAAACACACATGCAAAGAGAGGGAAGACTTAAAAGCCCTCTCCTTCCCTGGACGCTTGCTCAACAGGTAAGGAAGTTGGCAAAGTCAATGGGTGCCATTAACCCTGGAATCCAAATTTAAGGATGGCAAAGACCCTTCCTCACCTAGCAATGGCAGGGCCAAGTTCATACGCTTTAAATGATTATTGCCACAACTAAGTTACTGATGCATGGAAAAGGGGGGAAAGGGCAAAAGTGAGTTTTATTAATGTTTCATGTTTAAAATACGAATAGACTACTTTCTGCTCTCTGATTTGATGAATACATGATATAGACATGCATTGAAATACCACAATATATTCCATAAGTTTATACAATGATTACCTGTTAATCAAAAACTTTTTAAAAATGTTTAAGGAGGTGACACATTAATTACCCTGATTTGATCATTACACACTGCATACATGTACACATTTTATAAATTACACAATAATAAATTTATACAATTAAAATAGAAATAATAATAATTTATAAAACTATTTTAAAAAATAAAAATCTGGAAAATAGAAATTACAGGGACAAGAAGGAAAAAAATGTTTGCCCCAAAAGTAACATCTACAAAGGCATATTTTCAAAATCCTTGAAGAAAGGCAGGGAACAGAGGGAGAGATAAACTCCCAACTGGCTCATAGAGAGATCTCTTGCTGTTTTGTGCAAAGAGCACACAGAATCCTGTGACCTTTAGGAAAGCGGGTCTGGGATGGGGAAGAACCAAACTGAGGAACAATGTTTATTTTTAACATTGTGTCTTTGGTAAAATCTTCATCCTAACCTACCCAATCTTAATAGGTCCAACTGTATTGATCACCAAGCCATAATTATTATCTTTTAGCAGATGAACAGGTCAGACATTTCCAGGGGTTCAAAAAAATATATACTTAAAGCTGCTTCTTAAGGTAATTATAACATGATAATATGAGAGTCATCTGGGCATCTATCTGCCCCCAAAGCCAACTGATTTGGTAACAAGGAGGCCACTAGGATTCCTGGGCTCTTACCTGCCTTCTTCTCAGGCTTTGTAGGTAGAGTACGGATAGAAGACATTTTTCAATTGCTTGATTTCTCACAAGTCTCAGAGAGTTTCTGTTTGGAGGAAGTTAACCAGGACACACCTTCTCAATTCCCAAAGGACCCTGAGCTGTCCATCTAAGAAGTGCTACCCCTAGGCTCAAGATTGGTTTCCATGTTACTATTGTCCAAAGTGACAGACAGATGGGAGGACAAGTGGTCTTTGGGGTCAGTTTGGGCGAACTGGCAATATGGCCAGTCTGGGTCCTAACAATGGGTAGGAAGAAAGGCTTCTGCAGTCCCTGAGAGTATTTGGAACTTTGGGAGGTTTATAAATATGGATATTGGTAAGCAATTCAGGATATCTCTCTGTCTCTGTCTCTCTCTTACTCTCTCTCTCTCTTTCTCTCTCTGAAGGACATGAAATTTCTCTATTTCGAAGGTCATTCTCTCTGCAGACTTCTGTTTCCCCAAAGCCCCCACAATTTAGTGCTAGATTCAGAAAGGAAACAGGGCAACATTCAAGTCTGTTATTCAGCATGGTAAAGGGAATGGTATATTCCAGAGAGAGGCACTTACCAGATGTTAACATATGAGCCATCAATTAAACATATGGGCCACTCACCATGAAGTATACTCTGTGCTAACCTTTTTCAAAACAATGTGAATTTTCTTCCACATTCCAAAGATAGTTTGAGATCCACAGACCCTCAGGGCCACTACAAAGCTCAACAGCAGTTAAAATTCCACTGATGTGTACTTCAGTGCCTCTGAATTGTAACTTCTGGCTGATGGTATCCCGGAACAATCCAAAGGCCCTTGGGCTCATTTGAAACAACAAATTTGGAACCAACCATGAGAGAGAGAAAGAGGGAGAGAAATATGTCAATGTTGAGAATAATATCTACCAAATTGCGGGTGTTTGGTATATTTCAATTATAAATTGAGAACAAAGGATACAAGCCCATGTCAGAGACGCTACTATGATGCTTATTTAATTTTCTTGAGTCATGTGCTGTTTTATCCAGCCATGGTAATTAAAATAACATAATATAAAATTAAATTAAATACTTCTTGTTAAAATCTGTCGCTTTAACTTAGGATTATGAAATGTGAAAAGGAGAAAGCACTGAGAAAAGGAAACCTTATCTAGGCAATAGTTCTCCTAGAGGTTGGATCTGAAGTATCCTCTAAAGGCTGATGTTTTAAGGCTTGGTTGCCAATCTGTGGCACTACTGGGAGGAGTCAGAGCCTTTAGGAGGTGGGGTCTAATGGAAGGAAATTAGGTCATTGGGGTATGTCCTTGAAAAGGATATTGGGACCCTGACCCCTTCCTTTCTCTTTGCCATGAGGTTGAGTATCTTTGCTCTATCATGCACTCCCTGCCATGCTGCTCGGCCTCACCACAGGACCAGAAAACAGTGGAGCTCACCAACCATGGACTGACACCTCTGGAACCATGAGCCAGAATAAACCTTTCCTCCTTTTAAATTATTTTTCTCAGGTGTTTTGTCACAGTGACAGAAAGCCAATTAAAACAGGATCAGTCATACGGAGAAGGAGAAATGTGTGCTTAATAGTCCATGTGACTTGGATTGAGTCTAGATGTTCTCTATATTATCATGATGTTGCCCTTTTGTCTCAGGAAATTATAGGCAGCAGTTTAGAACATATGGATTGCATTAGGCCGTGCACTATCCCCAGAAATTTTAAGGACAACTTATCCCTTTCTGGGGTACTGTAAAGGAGGAAAAGCAACTAGAAAGTGCTCAGGTTTGTGCTCTTGGATTGACCTCAGTAAGCACAGCTTGAAAAAATTGTTTCTGCCCGTTGTAACAAGGCTGACATGCAATTTGATCAATTTACCAACTGGTCTTATCGAGAATTCTGAAATGAGTTTCTGGGAAGAGAGCTTTTCCTGGTGGCAACTGTAAAGAATTCCAGGGCATCTCCTCTCCAGAACTAGGCCGGATAGGGCTGGGCTGCCATTCTTATCTTCTCAATCATTCACAGAAGAGGGCAATTCCTTAGATCTTTCTCTTGTCATGAAGGAGGAGAACAGAGTCCTGCACATGGAGTTTCCTAGTGAAGATCATCCTGCTTTTGTTTTAGTTTGCAATATAAAGGATCCCTTCCTAACTTCTCAGCCCAGTCCTTAAGGTGTTCTAGTCAGGAAGGAAGAGTTTCCATCCTCAGAGGTGAGCAGGGAGTGACAGGAAGAGAAGTCCAAGTGGGTGCTTCAAAGCACCTACCCTCTGGCCTCTGTCTTGCCCAGATGAGCAAAGACCTGAGGTCCCATGATTAGAGCTTTGGGACATATGCTAGAGTAAATAATAGGAGTCACATTATCCAGGGCATGCTAATTCTCCTATGGCTTAGCATAAGAAAGTCTCCCTTGAATTTTCTAATTGGCCTTTGGAGATGGAGGTACGTTGTAAGAGTATGTTTGGGATGTTGTATCACAAATATGCATAGATAATTATCCTTATTCTGCTGAAATTTGAAAAAGGAAACACCCCACGTATATAGTCCCATCAGGAAAAAAAACCAAAAAACAAAAACAAAGCAAAATTCTACAGGGAATTTGACAATAAATTTGAAGTACAAGCTAACCACAAAGAATATCATTCTAGAAGGCTTAGAATAAAGTTTCATGACTTCCAAGTGGCATCAATATTTTGGAGATCCCAAATATTTCAAGAATTGAGTAACTCCGTTGCATACACTATAAATTCACTGGGCAGGTGGTGCGGTATACAGACCTTTTTCTTCACTTTCTCAATCCATAGCACCTGGCTAGGTGTTGGGGCTGTATCTGACTCAAAATTGAATTTCTTGATGTGTTCCAATACTAATGCTATTGTGCAAAAAGCTGGGATTAGTTGTCCAGAGAGCTTTGGCTCCACTAAATAGGTATGAGTTTGGTGACTGTAGGTAAAATATATGTATACTATGAGCTTTAGTTTCCTCATCTGCCAAACCAGGTAAAACATATATGGCTTTGGAAACTGTCAAGTCCTATTGTTGTTATCATTATTATTATTATTATTCAGAACCACTGATTCTGATTCAAGGAAAGTCAATTAAATATGGTCGAAGTGCACTGAGAAAAAGGGAGTAATATATATGAAAACAATGAACTATAAAAATAAAAAGAGAGAACAAAGGTAGTGAGAAAACAGATATTTATCCTATGCTCTTAAAAGGAAACAGAGATTCCCTGTGATTCCCCGGGGCCATCAGTCTTTGAATACCTCACTATTCCTTGCAGGGCATTAATTCAAGTCAGAAGGAATCTAGCATCTCCTATATACAGAGCACTTGGTTTTACAAGAGATACAAGGGAAGTTTATAGGAAATAATTACAGCTCCATATTTACCTAACATATTCTTAAAAACTATATGAAGAAAAAGATATTTTTATTATCGTTCCCATTTTATAGATTTTAGCATTCAAATAATTTTGTTTAAGGAATTGGACTTACAACTGAAATCTGGGTTTGGGGCATTTTGGATTTGTTTGGTTGTACAGTGCTGGACATTGAATCCAGGGCCTCACACATGCTAGGCAAATGCTCTACCACTGAGCCACATTCCCAGATCTTCTCTGGGACCTTTCAAGGGAGGTGTGGGTATCCTCTCAAACCCAGCTATGAGGGACCTTAGTGTCAGAACCTCTACCCACCATACAAAGTGGCAAAGAGGCAAGATTCTAATATCAAAAAGAACTTGACTATGTATACACATGAGTCCCTGTGATTAGAGTGCTGGTGTATTTCAATTTCCAGGCTCCCAGTGCAGTAGCACATCTTTATTGGTTCTGCAGGGTCTAGGGTCCCTGACAGATGGTGAAACTCAGGTTTTCTTTTCTACTTCATCCACAACATGAGCTTCACCTCATCTCTAAGATAGTTTTGGGCCCCTGATGAAGCCACTGGACGGTGCAAAAATAAAAAGGAGGTAAGAACAACTTATGTGAAGTGGCTGTCAGTGCAGTTGATGGAGCTACAGGGAGAGGGAGATAAATTAATTATAAAACTGTATTCCTGAAGGGGAGCTTGCAGGTGTAGGCTGGGACCACAACCCCTATGTGAAGGGCTGAGGTCCTGAGCTCAGGCCGTTCACATGGTAACGGCGTTCTTTCCTGAGTTCATCTGGCCAACAGTCAGATACTTTCTTTTGGAATTTTTAACAGTTTTTTTTAAAAACTTACATTCAAAATAAAAATCCACCACTTTTGTGTATAGTTCTATGAGTTTTAACAAAGGCATTCATTCATTCAAACCTCATCATGATCAAGATGAAAAACAGTTCAATCACCCTCCAAATTCTCTGTCAACTCATAAAAGGTAAAGTCTGATCTGTTTTTCTGTTCTTATAACTTAGGAACCTAAGTTATAGGTTCCTAGCCTAAGATATAGGTTCCTATAAGGCATGCTAAGTCCAGGGATGGAGAGAGGGATGGAGGTGAGTGAACCCAGGCAGCACCTCGAGATGAGGCAGCAGCTCCTTCCCGCTGTCCACCTCCCACAGCCAACACCCTCACCCCCTACAGTGCAGCCCTCCCTCACTTGCCTAACCAGACCCCTCACAGGTAGCAAAGCCCATAGATGGCATCAGCCAAGGCCCTGAATGGCTCTGCCTTTGGAAAGAGGAAGGCACCTGCGTTTGGAAAGCAACAGAATGGAAGACAATGAGTATTTGTCCCAGCTGGAGGGGTGCTCTGTCTCCTGGAAGGGACTCCCTCTACTCTGGAGTGGGGGGGTGGCTCTCTCTCCAAGAGAGATTTTTCTCTTCTGGGTCAGTTGCTTTCTTCCTCTGTCTTTCGAGGGTCTAGCAATGTGTGGAAGATAGTTGTGGCAGGCATCTCTAGACATCGGGGAAGCTTGATGGTTTGGCTTTCCAGAGCTGTGGCTCAGAAGGCCCTCTGTGTAGCTGAGAGGTTGGGGCCTTTCACATGACAACCAACTCCAAAAAAAAAAAAAAAACCTGCATGTGTATTTGGGTAGATGCACTGGTCTGCATATATTTATTGAGAATATGTAATGCAGGCTTTTGGAAAGTGATCCTCAAAGGGTTAACGAGGGAATGAAGGCTCCCAGCCGCCCACATACAAGCAGGATACTGGGTCTCCTGAGGGCCCTGGCGTGTGTGTGTCTTCATGCATATCAAGCACTCAGGCCTAAATACAGCCTCCTTTCTCTTTGCACAAATGGAAGCTAATTAAACACAGTGGCCTGCATGCTGCTCCTCT
Organism: Marmota marmota marmota; assembly: GCF_001458135.2. Taxonomy (NCBI): domain Eukaryota; kingdom Metazoa; phylum Chordata; class Mammalia; order Rodentia; family Sciuridae; genus Marmota; species Marmota marmota. The sequence continues at coordinate 43,674,011 of NW_026000026.1, read as the reverse complement.
CGCTTGACATATCTTGGAAATCTCCCCACATGGACTCCTGAATCCAACAGCCTTATCCAAGTGACTGGGTGTAAGAATGACTCACTTAACTACTACCCGAGTGATAGAAATCTAGCCTGCTGGTACTCACTTGCTCTGTAGCAGCAGGCTGTGACCAATTCTTTGTGTACCTAGACAAGAATATCTAGAGGACAACTCCCAGCAGTGCAGCTGATGAAGCACATTTTTTTTTTTTAATTTCATAGAAATAAAGTTGAGTATCCCTTATCCAAAATGCTTGGAGTCAGAAGTGTTTCAGATTTCATTTTTCTTGGATTTTGGAATATTTGAAGATATAAATCTTGGAGATGGGGCCCAAGTCTAAACATTTCTGTTTCATATATATATGTGTGGCCTGAAGGTGATTTTTTACAACATTTTTCATATGACTGAGTTTTGACCATGATCTGTCACATGAGATCAAATGTACGATTTTTCCACTCTGGCATGGCCATATAGGTGCTCAAAAAGTTTGGGATTTCAGATTTGGGATTTTTTGAATTAGGGATGTTTCACGTGTGCTACCCCAGGGTTTATCCCAATCTTAGGAATGCATGAGATTCTCTGACCCCTAGTTTTTTTTTTTTGCCAACACACACATTGAATCATGTCACTTGATAATCTCTGCCACTGATACAGTGGTGTCCATTGTGGCTTTAATTCCCTCCATCCTTTATAACTGACGACACTGAGTACATTTTAGTAATTTTTAGGTTTATTTTTAAAGTTTGTGTTTTTCTTTTTAACTGTGGTATAATACATATAACCTAAATTTTTGACATCTTTTTAAGGGGGGGTTACTGGGGATTGAACTCAGGAACACTTGACCACATCCCAGCACTATTTTGTATTTTATTTAGAGGCAGGGTCTCACTGAGTTGCTTAGCACCTCACTTTTTGCTGAGTCTGGCCTTGAATTTGTAATCCTCCTGTCTCAGCCTCCCGAACCGCTGGGATTACAGGCATGTGCCACCATGCCCAGCTAAATCTTGTCATCTTAATCACCACTTTTTAGTGTATAGTTCAGTAGTGTTAAGTTTATTCATATTCAAGAACTTTTCATTTTGGAAAAGGGAAACTGTACCCATGAATCAATGACTCCCCATTCTCTTCTTCCCCCAGCCCCTGGAAACCACTTTTCATCTTTGAATTTCAATATAAAAACCTCTGCAAGTGGATTATATAGCATCTATCTTTTTGTAACTGGCTATTTCACTTAGCATAATATCTTCAAGATTCTGACATGCATTGCATATTTCAGAAATTCTCTCCTTTTTCAGGCTAAATAATATTCCTTGGATGGACATACTACATGTTTATCCATTCATCTGTAGAAGGCACTTGGTTTGCTTCCAGCTCTGGACTAGTGTGAGAAATACTGCAATAAACAAGGCATGCAAATACTTATTTAAGACCCTGCTTTCAATTATTTTGTATCTGTACCCAAAAGTGGAACTGGGGCCATAGGGTAATGTTATCTTGATTTTTTCAGTATGTTTTAATGCCACTGTATTTTCAGTTAAACCCTAAACACAAGCTAGACCTTCATTTTCAGGAAGCCTCACTCTTGAATATTTAAGTCTATTTCAGAAATTATCCTTAGCTCCCTCAGCCCCCTAAGATAGTCTTGAGACCTTGCCTTCTAATTCGATTCACAAATAAAGCCAAAGACCAGCCCTACCAGTGTGGACCTAATCTAGCCTCAAGTTTGGAGAGGCTGGTTTATGAGCAAGGCAGCCTTTCTCCAAGCTCCTAATTCAATAGTTACATAATCTCAGTCCTAGGGGCACTTGGTTGAGCCTTTCCTTGTCACAACTGTAGTGACTCTAGTGTCCACAGCAAAGAAGCCAGTTTGTTTGGGCACTGGGAACATCATTGAACCTCAGGGCAAGAAAAACCACTCTTCAGCTGATAAAAATGCCATCTCCCCTAATGGTCTTGCCAAATACTCTAAATCCTAATTTTAGGTCTCACTAAAACATACACGCAACTACTTCACAGCCCCACAAGCCACTGGGACATGACAGTCCAATTCTGTGTCCAATGTCCTAGGCTGACTGTTGCCAAAATTTATTTTTCAATTTTTTTTTTCAATCGGAAAAGAACTTTTTATTTTTTGGTCTCTTTCCTCACTGTTTTGGAAAGCCAACCTCAGCCAAAAATCTGCCAAGGAGCTATTGTTTGTTAAATGTCAGCCTCTGCGGGGTGGGTAGGAAGAGAATCACCAGTGACAAAGTACAGCTCGCTGCCTTCCAGAGTCCATGGTCAGTGGGAACAATTCGATCAATGAATCAGAACTGATCATGAGCCCCAATTTGCCTGTTTTCAGCAGTAATTAATTGCAAGGAACAATCTAGTCTTTAGTAGAGCCTACTACATGCCTGCGGTGGAGACAGAAGGTATGTTGACATGTGAACTCAGCCAGAAGTCTGTGCTGATTACACGTTGGTGCTGAGAGGAAAGACCACAGCCAGACTGTGGTGCATGTCTGGCCCGACACCGTGCCCATCTGCTAAGCTTGTCTTTATATTGAACCATAAACCTCACAATTGAATTTCTAGTACATTGTGGAAGTGTACGCGTAGTAAACGGCCACCCAAGGGGAGGGTCAGGGCTAGGGGTGGGGCAGGAGATCAGTTTGAACATGTGGAACTTGAATCTCCTGTGGCTTCCCAGAGGAGTTGCTCACTACATCGGCTGCCCAAGGGTATGTAGAGAGAGCTCAAAGGAGAACCCTGAGGGCAGAAGCCCACAAGGGAGAACCTAGTACCCACTCCAGAGAAGAAGATCAGTGTGACAAGTTCACCCAGGGGTGTTCATCGGGCAAGAGAGGCTGGCTTACCTTTCCTGAGTTCTCCAGGGAGTGCCCTTGGACACTCCCTCAGCTGTCCCACCAATATCTGACCCCACAGCCCAAATCAGACTCACTCTGTTTTCACCAACCTCAGACTCTCCCATGAGGCTTTTGTCCTATTTCCCTTCTCTTTTCTTTTTCCAGTATAAGGATGGAACCCAAGGAGGCTTTACAACTGAGCCACATCCCCTTTTGGTTTTTGATTTTGAGACCGGGTCTCACTAAGTTTCTCAGGCTGGTCTCAAATTTGTAGTTCTCACTCAGCCTTCCAAATTGCTGGGATTATAGGTGAGTACCACCACGCCTTGTTTTTCTATAAAATGGTAGGCTCACCACTTCTCCAGGCACTGAATTTAGAAATCACCATGATTCTGGATTTTTCTGATCCTGAATGTCCCACAGCTGAGATCTGGATTTCTCTCCTCTGACTCTTCCTCTCCGTTCCTATAGATTCTCCTCTGACTGATAAGATGGGGTTTTAGTTAGGTCTTCAGCCAGGACTCCTGCAGTTCTTCTTTCTGGAAAAGTTTTGTAGCCAGTACATTGACAATGCTCTGCTTCCTAGGGAGACTTGGCACTGATCAGCAAGGCCACTCGTTCATCCATTGGGTCAACAAGGGTTGATTGACACCAGAGCCTGGGCTGTGTTTCAGGGATGCAGATGCACTTGAGACAACTTTTGCCTTTAAAATCTCTTGGTTTGCAGTTCCGTGTCATATAGAGTAATCTCCTCTTATGCTTAGAGGATATGTTCCAAAGCCCCCAGTGGATCTTGAAATCATGGATGGTAATGAACCCTAAATATGTTATGCTTTTCCTATACATATCTACCTGTGATAAAGTTCAATTTATAAATTAGGCACAGTAGAAATTAATAAGAACTAGTAATAATATAGAATACTTAAAATAATATACTATGATAAAGCTAGATGATTGGACTCTCTCTCCCCCTCAAAATACTGTACTTTCACCTTTTCACTTAAAGAAAGTGCTTTTATACCTTTTCTTTGGCATATCTGAATTATCAGCTTTACTATTCTTATGCTTTCAAATTATTATTAACTAAGAGTTACTTGAATACAAATGTCATGACAATGCAACAGTTGATCTATAATGGCCACTTAGTAACTAACAGGAGGGTAGTGCATACAATATGGATATGCTGGACAAGTGGATGATTCATATCCCATTAGGACAGAGTAGAATGGCACAAGATTTCATCATAATACTCAAATGTAGTACAGTTTTATTTGAATTTTTTTTATTTCTGGAATGTACCATTTAACCTGTGGTAACGAAACCACAAAAAGCAAAACCACTGAGATGGGAGACTATTATAATGTTATCACAGGTTTGCATGGACTAGTGAACCTGCAGTTATCTATTGAACACAAAGGACTGTGCATGGTTCTTTTGGAGTATAAAAGCTCTTGGATCTGAGCGGCTTGGGAGGCTGAGTAGGAGGATCACAAGTTCAAGGTGGGCCTCATCAATTTAGTGAGGCCCTAAGTAGCTCAGCAAGACCCAGTCTCTAAGTAAAAAAGTATTTAAAAAATGGCTGGGGATGTGGCTCAGAGGTTAAGTGAACCCGACTTCAATCCCAGTACCAAACAAACAAACAAACAAAAAGAAAAAACTCTTGGATGGCTTGCTATCTGAATATAGCCATTGTTCATGGTTCCAGCCTGTGATTGCTAAAAAGTCCACCCTCACCCCAGCCATGAGGGGCATGGTCACCTTTGGGGCACACTGTAGCTTTCTGAGCTGGACTAGTTAAGCCTTGACAGATCTAGGGCTGTGATGCTCTCATTCTCCTTTTAAAAAATATCTTTGAGGTTTAAAATCCAGAAAACACCCCTCTCTGAAAGAAGAGGATGTACTTGAACCCCAAGAATATTCACCATGTCAAAACCCAAAACAATAAAACAACCACCACAACAAAAAAACTACAGCATAAACATTCATGCTGAGAACAACAGCAGCAAAACATTTTGTCAGCTGATTTACAGACCTGAATGAGGTCAGAAGGCCACTTCTGAAATAAAAATAGAGCCCTAAAGAGGCATCAGTTGTTCTGGGAAATCGATAAGACCCTGAGCTTGCACTTCATTTCTCTCAGGGGGAAGAGGGAGGGGCGAGCCATTTATCAATTTCAAGAAGGCTGGGAAGGGACCAGAAGCAGGGATACAAGGTCACCCCTCCTCCTCCAGGCTCCTGATTCTGATGGACAATCTCTGCCTTCAGATCACTAAATGAAATCCCTAGAAATAATCAAGAAGACAGATGGCAATAAACGAGAATGATTGAGGACTCCTTGCTGGCAGCATGGATGGGATTCCTGAAGGCCTCCCAAGGGGGGGAAGTTAATGCCCAGGAACCTGTGCATTCTATTTCTCTATAAGGTTTCCTACCCTCCAGGATAGGCTGTCCCTTGTGAAAATGACAACCAATTATTTCATTCATTTTCAAATCCTACAAGCCCCCAAATTACTGCCTCAGCTCCTTTTTGCATCAATTCTAAGCAGTTTGATACCATACAGAGCATAGGTAATACATAGAGTTTCTGCTGATAACCCTTGATTACAGTAGGGTTCCATTGCAATAAACCCATCATAAGTTGAAAATGCATTTAACTCACCTTAACTTCCAGACATCAGAGCGTTTCCTTCCTTCCCTGAAGCAACTGTCTCTAAGCATTTACCTTGCTCTCTTCAACAATATACTGTAAATTTCTACATATTTTGAGTACTAGTTCTTTCTCTATATGCTTTTGCAAAGATTGTTTTTCCCCCACTCTAGGGCTTGGGTTTTTATTCTTAGAGGTTTTTTTTTTTTTTTTTTTTTTTTTTTCCCACAGAGCAAGCTTTTAATTTGAATGGCGTCCAACTTATCAATTTTTCTCTTCATTAATCACATTTCAGTGTTGTAGCTAAGAAGCCATTGTCAAGGTCACTTAGGTTTTCTCCCCTGTTAACTTCTAGGAGCTTTATATTTTCTTAATATAGCCATTTTACATTTCGGTCTGCATTTTTACATTGCTAGGCAGGAAAAAGCAATAAAGTCATTTGCTAAGTAAGATCATCAGGGTTTCTCTTACTCCTGTCTTTAATCAATTAAGTCACAGATTTGCACCTGAGGCAAGCTCAGACTTATTATGTTTTAATCACCAACATTTTGGATTAATATCAATTGCTCATCAAAATGAACCTCTGGGTGCATTTACATAACCAGCTGTAAGGAAGAGTCTGGGTGTGGATCACTTAGGTCTGACAGCGCCATAGGAGACAAGTGGTGAGGAAATCGAACTTGATTTTCCCCCAAGTAATTTGTCAATTTTCCTATACACTTTACTAAACAATCCTTCCCTATGCCTTGGTTGAGTTTGTTTCCTTTGTCATAGACTAGGATCAGATTCTAATATCAATTTCAGTTTCTGTACCTCTCTTCTATCTGATTTAGTGCTGTAGTTTTAATAAAATGCAAGAGACCTTTCAGTATAGAGTAGGAAAAAAATGTTCCTTCTTTGCTCATGAGAATGTGTTCAGGTCTTTAGATAAATCCAAAAATAAATCTTCTGGATTTTTAAATTAAATCGGAGAAATGATTTTAAAGTAACTTTACATTTTCCACCAGAGAAAATCTATTTATTAAAATATTTTAATGCATTAGATACATGTTGAAGTTTTCTTTATTTAGGTTGTGCACGGTTAAAGTCAATTTTAGTTATTTTATTACTTCTTCCTTTATTGTTATTATCCAAATAAAAGATTTCTTGTAACTAATCACTTACAGTATTTGGCAGAGTTATGCTTTCTGCATATTTATCTTCTCTTTGATCATTTAAAGCTTAATTATTATTAATTTTAAGTGATTACCAACAGATTATTACTGTTCTCTAGGTATATAATCATATTATCTACAAATAACAATTATTCTTCTATTTACAATAGCTATGTATCAGGACTTTTAATATGTTAAAGAAATGAAAATGATAATGGTGGCCATTTTGGGTCTCTGATGTGATTTTTATGGGGATGGATGGGAAGATGTTGGTGCAAGGTTACAAAATTTCAGGAAGACAGGAGAAAAGTGTTCAGAAGCTCTATTACATAGCATAGTGACCACAGTTAATAATAAAATGCTGTAATATATACTACATATTAAACAATGTGTAATTTTTATATATTCTATATTCTATAATTAATATAATATGATATATATTTGAAAACTGCCAAGATGATTTGCTGAGAGTAGATTTTAAATGTTCTCACCACAAATACACACCCACAAAAACAAGTATGTGAGGTAATGGATGTGGTGCATGACACAGGTAGATATTCTAGTATTAAATAATCTTGTATCATGGGAATAAACTCCTACCTGCTCATGAGAGATGATTATTTTAAGGTATTGATAAATGTATGTAGTTAGTATTTAACAATTTTGACTCTTCAATATCTTCCTTTTTGCGGTGTTCTATCAGATTAAAATCTGAGCTGTGGTGTCTTGCACTGGGAAATGAAAGCTGCCCTCCACCATTCTCTAGATGCCTGTCACAGGGGCAGTTAGACAACTTCCAGGGGACTTGGAGATCTTCTTGATGACCTGAAACTAGGTAACACAGGCATTGTACTCCTTATTGTCCTGCTTCAGACCAGTGACTCTGGAGACCATCCTAGGAATTTTAGAGGCAGTAGATAGCCAAATCTGCCCTGGCTTCAAAAAGCAAAGGTAGACTCAAATCACCACTGTGGTTGATGAGCTTTACGAAGAGAGCTCCCTCCCGGCCAGTGTTGAGTAAGACAAGTAGAAAATTTCCTCAGACAGTTTAATTAAGTTGAGTGACTTTCACTGTTCTGGAAAATAAACCAAACCATTTTCTCTATTAGCAAAAATGACAATTCAGCATCCAGACAGATTGCTGAATTAATAAAAGTTCATTAGAAAATCCATCTTTTAATTAGAAGTTGCTGCAGACCAAACCACTGAATTAAAGACTGATCCAATTGTAAAGGACAGTACAAGGTCATTAGAGGGAAGGCCAGCACCAGTGCCTCCTACACCATGTTGGAGGAGCATTTACCAGAGCTCTTTATCAGTACCTTCAAAGGACCCACCAGACCTTCGTGGTAAGTAACAGCATTCCTCTGGGAGTCTGGTTAGAGCCATACACATAGATCATCCCAAGACTCAGTGAGTAAAAGATGGTATGGAATCCTAACTGCTGGGGTTCAGGTCCCAGCTCCCAAACTCATCAGCCATGTGACATGGATGAACTATTTACCCACGTGACCTTGGAAACTGAAATGATAATAGTACTGATGCATGTCATGGGTAGTGTAGGATAAAAGAGAAAGATGGAAAGAACTGAACAGAGATCCAGAAAATATTAAGGGAAAGCCAGATGTCATTGCTTTTACTATTACTTATTAGTACTGTTACTAATTATTGTTACTATTGTTACTTACCTTAGGCAGACAGCATGGTGGATTGTGAATTGAGAATCTAAAGCTCTGACCTTAATAAATTTCATAAGCCCTAACCCTCAGTGTTCTTACCTTTTAAGATCTAGCCTGTTCTTCAGGATTCTAAGGAACAAGTGTTTACAAATACTGAATAGTCACAAAGATATAAGCTCCATGTTTTGCCAAGTGTATAACTATAGCAGTCATCTCTCTTTACTCAAAGTTTCACACTCTGAAGTTTCAGTTACCTGCAGTCAACTGCAGTCAGAAAATAAGTAGAAAATTTCAGAAATAAACAATTCATAAGTTTTAAATGGTACATTGTTTGGAGAAACATGATGATGTATCACACCATCCAACTCCATCCTTCCCAAGGACATGAATCATTCTTTTTTCAGTGTATCCATGTTGTATATGCTACCTGCCCATTAGTCACTTAGTAGTTGTTTTTGTTATCAGATTAACTATTGTAGTGGTTGTATTCACAGTTTGGCACTAACCATGGTTTTAGGCATCCACTGGGCATCTCAGAACATACACCCTGCAGTAAGTGAGGGTTCTATTATATAACTAAAACCTTAATCCAACAAATCTCAGGAGCAATATCTTTGTTTTTAAAAGTGGCACAGCAAGGTTTCTGTGGATTATAAAAGTGAGGAGAGGGGCTGGGGATTAGCTCAATTGGTAGAGTGCCTGCTTCACATGCACAAGGCCCTGGGTTCAATACTCAGTGCCACCAAAAAAAAAGGAGGAGAGGTAAGAAGGACTAACTCTAGGACCAGAGGCAGTAGGGGCTCCGGCTCCTGTTTCAGTCTTGACCAGTGTCTCCCAACGCCTATCCTGTGACCACAGTGCACAGTGGCCAGTGGACATTCTGTCCAGTGGGTTAAAGATTGGTTGTTCCCTTCTCAGTCTCCCTGTGGGGTTCTTATGAGCAGCTCCCATTGCCACTGGCACCAGTGCTCCAGACATATGAGAAGCTAACAGGTGAACTCTGCTGGGGGTCCAGGAAGTCTGGACAGTACGTGCTCATGGGTCACACACCATGCATTCCCATGGGTGTAAAAATGATTGGAAAGGGATGATAAGCTCTGTTCATACCCACTCACCATAATTTGCTCTGGTATTTCAGGCAAGAGGAAAGGGAACTTCCAGCCACAATCTCTTTCCTCTAGTAGAAAATTCAATAGTCCTTGGGTGAGCCAGTGTTGGAGGTCTTGGTTTCCCCCAGTTAGTAGAGACCAAGATCAGCTTTCTGAGAGCCCCTCAGCATAGCAATTCATATTGTCTTGGAGGATTATCTCCTATAAACCTGGTGAAGTAAGTTTGTGAAACACCTAAACTCATTGCCAGACGCAGGGCAGACTAGCCTTGTGGCTGGAGATGGAGGCAACGCACTTGGGCTTCTGGCTTGGTTTCCTGGCACATGTGTGAAGCTGAGGTGGCATCCCTGTTGCAGATGCTTTTGAGCAAAGTCCATGTTCCCTGCTATTATGCAGAAGCAAGCCCAAATCCTCTGGAATGTAAAGGTGGGCAGGATACAGACTAAATCTTCACCAACTTTAAATTTGCCTTCAGTTTTAAAGCCTCTCATTGGACCCACAGAGCTAACCACCCAATGTTTATTATGTGCATAACACAGGGACCCAAGGCAGGTGATATAAGTTTTGAGTCATGGATACATCTAAGAATTTCAACAGGGAAAATCCGTGTGCACTGACCTAAAGCATTCACTAAATCCTTGAACACTAACCAAAGTAGATCCTTCCAGGGATCCATAGAGCCCAAATTAACAACTGTTTCTCTATACAATAGGAATTAAAAAGAAACAGTAAATTAAATATTAACAAAATTGAGTTATTTTTAAAAACCCCAGGAGACCTTGGGATTTAAAGGACTATATAGCAAATTTCTTTGTGATAACAATAATCTCTCTGTCATGCAGAGATTCACAAACAATTATTTGTATATTTTTGACTTTCAATTGTTGCTGTTTTTTTTTAAAGGTTGAAATTTGGGTATAAAAGATAAACAAGTTGCATCCATACAGTTAATTTTTTTTTTCAATTTAAAAAAGAACAACTGATTATAGAGAGTGCTGTGGGAGACCACCAAAGCATCAAGGGAAAAAAAGTCACCATCTTTTCTGCTCACTTTTCTTATCCCTACCCCCACCACACACACACACACACACACACACACAGAGTGATGGCCTACGGTTGTTTGGAACCAGCTCCTGAGAGTCAGGAATGTTGAGTGTTATTTTATTACCCTGATATTAGCCATTTGGGGTTATCTCCACCACAGAAATAGGGACTTCCTCTCAACTTAGTCATTTTACTAGGACAGCACTAAGACTTCTACTCCCTTGTTAAATGTGCATGATTGACACCTAGAAATACCTGGCTTCCCAGTTTCCCGAGCAAAAATTGAAATGCACTAGCAATAAACTCTAAGGAATAAATTGATACCATACTGATCTTAATGGCTTATTAATTAAAGCTGAAACTGAAGGCGATTTCTGTGAATGTTTCAGGATCACACTCAGGGAGTACCATACAGTGTTTTAGTGTGAAGACTGGGCAAACCTGGGGATCTCTCATGGGTGGTGGTTGCACTGCAGCAACACGTAACACTCCAGTGCAGCTTCAGCACTGTCACCTCCCTGTGAATCTGCTTCTCCTTCAAGTCCCCCAGACATCTTGACCCAGAATCATCAGAATAGGCACAACTGACCAGAGAATTCCCAATGAGTAATCCAAGCCCCTGACACCCTTTCTGCCGGGACCTTGACCTTTCCCAGCCTCTGCCACCTCTCTCTAGAGATTTCCTGATCCCACTTTAAGAGAAATTTATCTTTGTACAAACTTCCAGAATGTTTTGCTTGTCACTTTCTTATTTTACTATGATGCTATTACAGCTGTAGTGTGCTTTCCACCTCTACTGAACTGCTCCTTCACAAGTGTCCGGGAGTATGTGGGTTTCCATCAATGATATGTGAATAGGGAATAGATAAATGAATGAAATAAGGTGTATACATATGTGACCCACTCTGTGCCAAGTCTTGTGCTAGACAAAGGAGACACAGAAGTGGGTGTGTGGAAGCCTTCACCTGTGTCTCATTTCTGGTGTGTTGTATTGTTAGTGTCAGCATGGGCCGATAGTGATCAGGTCCACACGTGAGCTCATGTGCCTGTAAATATGCACAAAGATGCATAAGTCTAATGCTGTGCATCTGAGCCATCATCTCCCAGGCAATGATGTGATACATATTTTATGATGTGAGAAAATACTACTCGGGAGAGAGATGAGCCCAGTTTTGATGCTTGGGCAGTATAACCTGGCCTTCCAGTCTCAATACTCCCCTTTCTCAGAGAAGGGAGATCAGCTCTAAAACCCATACACACAAAGTCACTGAGATAAAACCCCTGCCAAGATGCCTCCTCTGCTCTAATCTGGGCATTGCCAATGCTTCACTACAGCTGATAGAAAAGGAAGTATTTCTGCATGAACCATTATGGGTAGGACTTGGGCCCCCTAATTGAATCTCTAACCCACAGACAAGACAGGTAATGGTGGACTGGCTAATGTACTGATCAGAAACACGGGACCAGGAGGAGCCCTCAATATACTTTGGTATAGTCCCAAGACTGTGGGCACAATTTGAGCTTGCTAGATAGTCCTCAAACAAGGGCACCTGGCTAGTTTGAGAGACTTTTTGGGGTTTCAGTGGGAGATGCATGTGGGTGGACACCTTCTTAACACAGACATGGATATTATTTTGCATGGGAATAATGTTAGACTTGAAGAATTGAGGTTAGCAAGGTGACCTCATGCTCAGATGGGCATGTGACAACATTCATTTTGTTTGTCAATACTCATTAACTCATGGTGTCCTTTACCAATGTAAGCAAACCAAGGCTTGCTAGATTTTTCTCATATTGAAGAGAGACCTAGGGCTAGTGCAGACATGAAAAGTCAGAGGTGACTAGCATAAGAATGAATTTAGGAAACCAAGTACATGTATTCTCTTGTTGTACAATTTAGTAAATTTAGTAAACTGAGGTAGAGGAGTTGTTAGGTTTAAGGAGCTGGATGGATCCTCAGGTCCACTGATGTCCCCAGATGAAAGCACCATGCAACATGGATCAGGGTGCTCTCAGCAGTGGAGTGCTCCCTGCTCAGCGGTGAGGTTGCTGTAATTTTCCCAACATCATGAGTTAGCCAGGGCAGCTGGAGTCCTCAGTTGGGGACCTGTTCTTGGCTAAGAAGCTTCTCAGCACTAAGTAAAACTGGTTACAAGCCCAAATGTGAGAAAACTTAAGCCATCCAGATAATTTTGATTACCATCAAAGCTCCCTACAGTTGCTACCAAAACATCTCTCCTCCTTCTTCAAGTTCCAGCTCCTTTGAAGTTCATGCTGTTCAGCTCCTCTTGCACCCCGTCTCATCCTCCTCACATCCTGCTACCAGTTGCATATTCTTCATCCAGAGGCTCAGTCTCTGCATCTTTCTCTCTGCTCTTGTCATAATCATGGTGACATCAACACCCCCGGGGATGACCATCAGGAGCCCTGACTTATTACATCCCATAATCATGTTCTCTGTCCCTCTTAAGCTTTGACTCCTGCTATCATGAACAATGTGACATTCCACATTTGAGGTTGAAGCATCTTGCTTTCTGACCCTCTCCCCATCTGTCCTGGCCATCTGTCATCCTAGAACCTCTAGGGTTACAACCTCCTTTTTCGCTATCCATCATCCTCTCCCTTTCTTCCTTGCCTGACTATTAGATTCCATTGTCTATCCTTCCAATTACTTCTTTTCAAATACCCTTCCTTCCTTGCCTGGCTCATTTTGTACAGTACTCAAGTGGCCAATCCTCAGACTGTGATTAAACCTAACTATTCCTCTACTCTGGGTCAAATCTGGGTAAACTGTATGATGAGACAAGACCTTACAATTAAGCCAGCGAGACTCAATTTAAACAGAGCATCTATGTGCAAAAACTCACCAGCAGTCTGGGTGATCAGACTGTGCTTTCTCAATAAGTTTTCTCCCTGATTTTTGGGATGACCATTTCATACTTTCTTCTCTCTCCTCAAATATGTCCTCTCTATCAATTCATTATTTTGCCTTACATTTTAAGAAAAAAATAGGGTGATGAAGCTTGCTTCTTCCTCTACCAAATCTCTCAGCCTCCTGCAGATTCATTCTCCCTCACCTGCTGTCAAAATGAAAACATTCTTGCTGTTTTAGAAGTGAACAATGAACTTGAATTCTACGCTCCCATCTCCTCTCAGATATTTGACCACTTTACTCCTATAGTAGTTCTTTCTTTTCCTGCCTCATCTATATCCCTCTTTCTATTCCATGACTTCCTTCAGTAAACAAAAATGCCACAGAATCTCCTTCCAAAATGACTTATCTTGCAAACAAATCCGAACCTTGGTTGATATCACATGTCTGGTTACTGTCCCATTTCTATGCTCAGTTTTCAAACTTGCAAAAGTATAACTCCACTTTTCCAGTACAGTTACTCTTTGACTCATTTGATCCATTTTCCACTTCAAAGCTTCCCTCTAAAGTTGCTCTTGTCAAGGTCACTATAGGCTCCAGGGTGCCAATCATCTCTGAGAATGTTTCTCTGACCTCACATTGCTGGTAGCCATTGCCTTCTTCTTGAAACTTGCTTACCTTGGTTTCTAGGATGTGCCCCACTTGGCCACTCCATCTTGGTTACCTTTGATGGTTCCTCTGCTCCTGGATTCTAAATGATGAAGGCTCAGAGGATTCATTCTGCAACGGAGCTATCTTTCCAGGTCAGCTCACAGCCTCCCACGCCAGTTGTAAGTTTCTGCTTCCAAAGTAAATATCTCGAAAATTGAACTCCAGCTAGAATTCTGTGCATATCTGCACTTCCATGATTCCATACCTAGATCATTTAGATATATTTCTCCCAAACCTGTCCCTTCTGTCTCTACTCAGGTCTAGTCCCAAGATTGTGGGGAAAACCTGAGCTTGCTAGATGGTCCTCAAATAGGGATATGTGGCTACTCTGAAAGCATCTCAAGTCTCAGGAAATGTACAATCCACAGTCTTGAAGTCATACATTCAGGAGTTTTTCTTGTTCTTTTTTCTTTCTTCTATTCTGTCCACATTATTGGCAAGTTCTCTCTTTCACTCACAAAGATGGGTTGCAAATCTGCTCTCATTTCCCCTTCCATCAACACCACCACCTCTTCCCTGGACCACTGAAATGGCCTCTTAATTGATGTCCCGGCTTTCACCTTTGTCCCTCTACAATCCATTTTCCCATCCGGCAGCCAGTGTGACCTTTCAAAACACAATCAGCTCACATCACTTCTGTGCTTAAAAACATGTCAAACCATCCTGCTTGTTTCTTTCGCCACAATTATCACAGCCTACAATTACCTCAATTATTTGTTTTCATATCTATTGACTGTCTTTCCCTCAACTAGAATTTAAGCTCAGAGGTCAGGGTCCCTGTCTTATTCCCCACTGTGCCTAGTACAAGGCCTGACACGCAGTGGACAATCCATATTGTATTATTGAATAAATTAATAAATTAACGCTTCTTGAGTAAGAGGTTTTATCACCTGATTTCAGGCTCAGGAAGGTTTCTCATTGTCAGCAGAATATCTGCATGCTCAAAAGACAAGATATGCTTTAAATAGGCACTAGTCCTACCAAAAGCCAGGGCACTAGGAGAACTGCATCTCAGCAGACCTTTTATGGCCCTCAGTAACTGAAAGCCCCTAAATATAGGCTTCCCATTAAAGATTCATGAGCTCCTGCCGTGATTTATCAGAGCCATGGAAATCAGAGACTTCCATCATGGTGGGCACTTTGACATTTGCTCCTAATCAGTGAATGCACATATTTTATTACCTTTTGAGGGAAGTATGGCCAAAAAAATATTCCAGAGAAATAAGAGGCTTCCCTTAGAGCAGAGATTATGCTTTGCTGTCAAATCCGAACACCAAACACTGCACAATCAGCTAGGAAAAAAAAAAGAGATGGCTCGGACTCAACCCCTTTTCTAGTGTTGTTTCAGGCAACTTAATTGCTCATTGTTTTTATTCTTCACTGTATTTTACTTAATCACCACTTAGGGGAAGTCTGTAGCATTCTTTCTTGGGGTGACTGGACTATTTGGTCAAAGGGACTGTCACAGGGAATAAGTAGAAAAGGAATCGACATGAAATAATGACATCATTTGACATTTTGCAGAAATTCTCTTCAGATTTATCATTTGGGGCCCCTGTATTTAAGAAAAGCCAAACTTCTGGGCTCTGGATAGAGCTCAGTTGGTCGAGTGCTTGCCTAGCATGCACAAGGCCCTGGGTTCAATCCCAAGTACCACCCAAAAAAAAAAAAAGAAAAGAAAAAGTCAAATGTCTATATTTGTACTTTCTCTAATGAATAAGGTAAATTTTAATTAAGGATTATACACAGTTGACTTCTAAAAGAAACTTCTGAGGCTTACAAGGAAATCACATATGAAATAAAATAGCCAGAGGGATCATGGGGAGAGACCACCTAAAGAGTGATGGTCCACCATAGGGACACAGTAGAAGCTCCTGCATGGCTTTAAAAGGTGCCAGTTCTTAGGCTGCACACAGAGACTAATTGTCCTGAGATGGAGCCTGGGCTTCACTGTGTTATTTTTAAAGCTTGCCATTACTATAATGTGCTTCCAGTGGCAGAAGCACCAGACCAGAGGAAGTGGATCTAGATTCTATTACATCCCAGAGATGAACCGCTGAGTACAACTCGGCTGCAACTTTGTACTTTGTACATTTTCTGTCATCTGTGACAAAGGGGAAATATGCTGAGCCACACCAATTTCATTTGTGCTAAGAAGAGACCTCAAGTTGGTCTGCAGAGATAAGATTTCCTGCTTTCCTGGAAGACCCCAGACTGGTGCATGAATTGATCACAGTCAGTAATACAACAGGCACGTCATTGACTCAGGTTTTCACAGGAAGTGTCTTAGCTAAATGTCATTGCTCATTGGCTGGATTGCAGCAAACAAAGGTACATTCTAGCAAGCCATGCGACTAAGAACCTAAATAATAATAGTTTCTTGTGTTTCTGTGTTTTACTGGGGAAATGTATTCCCAAGTCCTCAGGGGAGAACTTGTTCCAAATGGGAAGTTTCTCTCAGAGGACTGGATTTTATGTATGCTGTCACATGCAGGAAGGATGCACTCAGTCCCCAGAAACTCTCCAATCTTCCAGTTTCCTACTAGGGTGAAATCCTGGGAGAAAAGGAACAGGAGAGACTTGGCTTTCCATTTCCATGAAATGTGCCCTTGCTCACTCCAATATGGTAGCCACTGGTCACATTTGGCTATCTAAATTTTAAGTGAGCTCAATTTTTGTGAAATTTAAAAATTAGGCCCTCAGTGGCACTAGCCATATTTCAAGTGCTGAACAACCACGGGTGGTGAGTGCTACCATATTGGGCATCACAGTTATAGAACATTTTCATCACTACAGAAGCTTCTAGTGGACAGCGCTGCTCAAGACCTGCAGTATTCCATCAAAGAACACTGGAGAAACATTGACAGGGGGCAGTAGAAGTAAAGAAAGATCAAATGCCTAGGTATAATCTATGAGTTCCTGAAGGAAGAGGAACATCCAGCACTTGTGGGCCTTAGTTTCTTAACCTGTATAATGGCCATACGCCTATTTTTCTTTAGTATATTTGAATGTTTGCTAAAAATGAAGCTTTAAATCCCAGAGACAAATGTACCATGTATATAGAATGCATATGATTTTATTTTATTTTTTTATTAGCTATATATGACAGTATAATAATCTTGACAATTCATACATTTGAATCAAATGGGGCATAATTTTATTAATTCAAACAGGATGAAGTACTAACAAACAGCTCCCCCAAACCAGGCCCAGGAGGAAAGATGGCGCAGAGGAAATGAGTAAGCACACACAGAGCTCTCCGTTCGATGCTCTCAGTGAGATGGAATTTTGCATGGTCATTCCTTTCCCAGTTGACTTCAATTAATTTTTTGGACCCGTCTTTGTGAGTGCATGCTTGAGAGGCCAGTGGATGTGTGCTTGCATACACGTTTGCACATGTGTGTTTGCATATGTATACACGTGTATCCTTGCATATGCACACATTAGAGTGTGTGCATGTGTGTGCAGATGTGTATTCGAGCTGGGGGCCTCAGGAGCCCAGGAGAAGGCAAATGAGTCATAAACAAGCCATAGAGCCAGAGCTGTGGGGCAGGAGGGTCAAAGCCAGATGCTAGCTAATCCAACTCTGAGATGACACAGGAAAGCCCACCTCCCTCTGCCAGCCATGGTCAGCCAGGAAACTAAGCAGACCCTGACAGTCCCTGTGATGAAAAACCTTTCATGACAGTTTTTTTACAGGTTCTATTGACCTTTCTACAGGTCAATAAAAACCATTAACTTCCCAGAGGCCTCTGTGACAGTGCAGCAAGATTTCATTCTCAGTGTTAAGCAAGTCTAGAGTGGGTGTTCAGGGCTGGGGACACTGTGAACATCCTTCTATTTTCAACAGGACTTTGACAGTGGGTAGAAAAGAAGCCAGGGATGCTTCTCTCCCCCTGATGGGGTGTCTCCCAGCAGTCTTGGAGGAGTCACTGTATAGGTGACAAGAAAAATATAGTCTGGGCTGTGCTCTCTCCCTTAAGACCTCTACACAGCCTTCAGGAGCCTTTACACCCCTTCCTTATCCCTTTCTCAGCCCTAATCCCATTTTCTGGCCATCTCTGCAAGGTGAGTTTTCTCCTGAATTTCTCAATCTGAGTGTGTGGCATGGGAGAGGCCTCCTGCTTGCATATGCTAGCTCTTCAACAAGGTGGTCAGTGTCATTTAGATGGGCTTCCCGCCCGTGTGTCCTGGCTGAGCCCACCAAGGTGCCCAGCGTGACTGATGGTCTACCTCTCCCATTCTGTCCCTTCCCTGTGACCACCTTTCATTCATGCTGTGTGTTCACCTGGGGAGCTGTCTTAGAATGGGTCATGGAAAAGACACAAAAAGATCTCTTGTACCTTGATATTTGATAATAGAAAACCACAATGATGAGGAGGGACTCTGGGAGTCTTTCTCCACAAAAATGTGTGAACATACACCCATGGCATTATTTCATTGAGATTGAAATGTTAATTGATAGAAAGATGATGGTAGGCACCTGCATCCTGGCAAAGAGGAGAGCTATCCGTGTGCACACTAGCTTACCTGAGGAATACTAGCATTGCCAGACCCAGCAAATACACTCCCAGGAATGTGTTGTTGTAAAGAAAAATGAATGTACAGGGATGCACTTGTGTTTATGATATTACAAAACTGGGCTTCACTTAAGCGTCTCAGAAGAGAAGCCTAAGTAGAGATGGAGCATTAAGGTAAATGCTATGTAGTTATTAAAATAAAAGATATTTTTCTTTATATTAATGAAGAAAGAGGGTCATAATACAATGCTAAATGAACAGAGAAACTCAGGTGTCAGCCCTTGGAACACCAGAAAGTGATCCATTGCAGAGAAAGGGCCCATTGTCTTCTCACCATTCAGAATTTCATCAGTGGTAGTATAGGGACTTGAACCAGCAAGTCCCTCAAACTAACAATAGGATGCTTTAACTGACATTTTCTTTTTCTTTCTTTTTTTTTTTTTTTTTTTACCTTCAAGGCAATGGCCAGAGATGTTTGCTTGAAAATAGCAAGAATTTTTTCAGGGAAATGGACACTGCTAAGAGTCTTGGCCTAGAGAATTTTTTTCCAAACTCATTTTAGGGAATGCTTGGGTGTCTAGTAGGAAACTAGACACTAGGTAGGGAACAGAAAAGCTCAAAACAGGTAGAAGGTGGACTGGTCTGTGGATTAACTGAGAGGAGCAATCAGCTGGAAGCTGCAGGAATGACAGTGATGGGGCTGCCTGAGGACTGGTAACTCTGCACTTAACAACCAATGGCTGTCATTCAGAGCAGATGAGGTGGGGCTGCTATAATTCACAACTACGGAAGCTCAGTGGGTCAACACAGCACATGTGGATTTCATATTCCTAAAGTGTGCAGGCCTCACATGGGTTGGCAGGAGTGAGGTCCTCACCAAAATCACGTTGGATGCTTTTCATCACGACCCTTCCTTTCACCAATGTCCAGGCAGGAGAGGAGGATGTGCTGCATCAACCATTAGCTCTAAAGCTTCCATGTGGAACAACAAACCTTGATTTTGCTCACCCTTGGTCAAAAACATATCACATCTGACTGCTAGGGAATGAGAATGTCGTCTTGCCATGTGCCTGGAGGAGGGAGGAACCATCATGAGACCTTGTGAAAGCACTAAGCCAACTACAGAGGCAATGCACTACCGTGGAGGATGAGGCCGCCTGAAAGATATGGCAATTATGAACAGGAGGAAACCACTGGTGAGCTGAGTCAGACTGCAAGGGAGCGTGGGGCATAGGAGCCAGGTGACAAGACAGGGACTGAAGGCAAACTAATTATGATAAAACATCTCTCCTTCCATTAGGCCCCTTTGAATGTAGTGATCCTAATGTGTTTGGGGACAGTAAATCACCCACATTAAGAAGTTAAAGAAGCCAGATGAATGCTCTGAAAAGACAAAACATATCCTGGAGCCTCTAATGCACCCTGGACCTTTGGCTACAGGACACAAAAAGCAAGAAGTGGCCATAGCTCCTCCTATCCCCATAGTCAGGTGTGGGGGCGGTGGGCAGGGTTAATGTCTTCTCTTCCATGCTGGCTTTGCTCCTGTCCTGGCCTCAGCAAAGTTGAGTTATAGATGCTTCAAATGTATCTATTGAAATTCTAGTTCACTGGGGAAATGGTTATTTCCTGGTCCTCAATCACAATTATCACAGGGGGTCATTCCTTCATCCACGGGTGCTCTAGGCTTGGGTGGGGAGATCAGCCGCACTCCAGAGTTCAGGAGAAATTCCTACTAAGCCCTTTGGTTTGGATTTTTTTCTTCTTCTTTGGCGCTGCATTACTGCCAGGAAAGCACTGAATAGGAACACTCAAAGAAAGAGACTCAGGAGGAGCTTCCAGTTCTGCACAGAATAAGGTAAGTGCCCCCGTTCCCTGGGGAAGCCAACAAGGGAATTTTGGGCATCTCAGTGGGAACTGCTGGAGGAAGAGAAATTTGAAAATCCCAAGTTGCAATCTTCCTTCCAAAAGTGTACTTTTTCCTCTTCTTTTAAAAAATTATTCAAAAAGTAGAGGGAGAATGGAAACAGAAGTTTTCTGTTTCCAAACAGCTGCCAGTTTTCCAAGTCAATAAACAGCAAACCACAGATAAAACTCTATTTTCTCTCCACTGCCTGCATGCTTTGGAGGGGAGCACCTCATAATGTGACTTCTTGCCCTTGGGAACATTCTTGGCCCTGTGGAGGAGAGAGCTAGGTCAAACTCCAGACAGGGAAAAGGCAGAGGTGGATAAGACACCTTTCCTAAGTCAGAGTCAGACCAGGTAACCAGAAAACAGAATTTCAAATTAGGACCTGGGAAGAAGCAACACATTTGAATTAAATTTCTAAACCTCCAGAGACAGTCAGTCCAGCACATACCTTTTCTAAGCAAGGAAATGTTGCCAGTGAAGTAGAAAGGCTGGCTGGGGGGCTTAGGGTGTCCCCTCCAGGCTGATATGCTTAACCTGCCCTCATCACCTCCCTAACTCTGGTCTCATTCGTTTCCTGGTAGAATCCTTGACCATATCCAAGACCTTTCTCATTTGGGTGGAAAGAAACCCAAATACACTGTTCCAGATGAATTTCCAAGTGATAATCAACCCATGGACATCTTGCATCACTTAACATGAGGTCTACATTCAGAGAAATTTGGCATTAGGTGCTTTCATTGTTGTGGGATCATCACACAGCAAAATTATATGGTACAGCCAGCTACACAACTGGGCTATATGGTGCAGCCTATTGCTCCTGGGACCAAGATGAACAAACCAACATGAGTTTAAATCAAACACAAGAGAATAATGACGATGCAGTCAAGAGGTGCATAAGGCTGCTGTCAGCATAGCACTATTGTAGAAAGAATATATTCTAAAATCACAATGAAAAGTATACTGTAACAAACACGCAAACCAGTAAGAATGTTGTTTATTATTATTGTTATTAAATATTATGTGTGGCACACAATTGTATGTACTATAGTTTTATACCACAGTGGGTTTGGGTACACTAGCATCCCCACAAACACACGAGTAACGTATTGTGCTACAACATTTTGACAGCTACGATGTCATTAGATGGCAGGAATTTTTCAGCTCCATTGTCATTTTAAGGACCACCATTGTGTATATAGTCAATCACAGACTGAAATTCTCTGTTATGCATGACTGTCTGTTATCCATGACTGTCGATGGGACTAGGAACAAGTAGGCACCTCTCTGAGGCTTGTCTCAGTCAGGACTCGGGTCTCACAGTGTCCTCTATGCTCCTCTCCATGACTGGGGGCCTCCTCCCAAGTCTAGGCTGTGTACAGTTCTCAAGTGTCCCTCACCCCCACAGGAGCATCAGCCCCTGGGAACCTGTGAGAAATGCCCACTCCAGACTCACTGAATAAGAAACTCTTGAGATGGGGGCCCAGAGACCCAAGTTTAGCAATGCTTCCAGGGGACTTAGAGGGGTTCTCAAGTTTGAGAATGAGTTTCAGTGATTAAGATTCAAAACATTATAGTCAGAATGCCTGGATTAAAATCGTTAATCATCCATATAATATTTGTTTAACTTAATACTTTACCTAATCTCTTGGGAGTGAATGGATAAAAATATTGCTACTTTACTCTTCAGGCTGCTGCTAATCATAAATGAGATACAGTAGGCAAAGTACTTACAAATATCTGGCAAGCAGTAAGTGATCAATCCATGCATATTATATACACATTATATATAATACATGTATATGTATGTATATGCTCACACACAGTTGGCCATCCTTAGAGCCAGGGATTCCACATCCATAGATTCAACAAACTGAACTGAAAATATTCAGGAAAAACCAAACTGAAATTATACTGAACATGTGCAGACTTCTTTCCTTGTCATTATTCCTAAACAATACTGTACAGCAATTATTATATAGCACTTATATTTAATTAGGTGTTCTAGTTATCTAAAGATGACTTAAATTATAGAAAGGATGTATACAGATTATAAACAAATACTACATTATTTCATAGAAGGGACTTGAGCATTCGTGGATTTGGATATCCTTAGGGGGCCTGAAGGAAACCAATCAGAGGGATGACTCTGTGTGTGTGTGTGTGTGTGTGTGTGTGTGTGTGTGTTTTCTTTTGCTGTTATTATTCAAGTTGAGGAAATTAGAGGCAAATCTCTATTGGGACACAGTAATAAAGTAAAAAAAAATAAACTCAAAGTGGAGGACAACTGGCTTATGTAGGACCATTTAGAAAGCACAAAATGAACTCAAGACTTAGCATCCCAAGATCCTCCCTGGAGACTTATCTGGTTTCCTAAGGCAACATACATAGTGAGCTGAAGACAGCATCTGGAAGGGGAAGGATGCTGAGGCAAGCATGTTCACTGGTCTCTTCTCTTCCTCCTTTGGGACCTATGAACCCTAGAAGTAGTATGAGAAGATGTCCCCTATTCTTCCATAGACTGAGAAATGAACTCTTAACCTTAAAAACGAAATGTAGTCTCTTCTGAGACATATCTACATTGGGAAATTTTATACTCTCCACCCCCCTACACCTGCTGGGACATCCCAGAAAGACTATGGCTGAAGGAGGCCTGGTCATTTGTGAGCTGACCCCCGCTCCTCCTCTTTTTTCTTTCGGATAATTTAATTTTACTGGATCATTAGAGGCTTGCTGAGAGGAGAGAGAAAGTAGGTAAAGGAACACGGGAATGCCTACAGTAGGAAACTCTGCAATCTCTCCTGCCACACTGCTGACATGCTGAAGAGAACATAATTATCTGCAATAAGCACCCTGGAGGGGAAAACATCAAAATAAAACAGTGTGTGCTGAGCACGCTCCATCAGCTGTGCTTCAGTTGAGCCGCGTGGTTAAGGCACAGTGAGTCAGGGGACTGCTTGGGTTCAAGTCACGGCCCAATGCTAACTCACTCTGGTATCATGAGAACATCATGCATATCACACCACAGAGCACTCAGAAGAAAACATGCTAGAAGCACTTGTCTTAAAATATTGCACCATCCAGGCAGTTGAAGGGACCTGACTGTCAGAGAGTCCTGCTCTCATCTGGTTAGGCCACAGGGATCATTCAGATGAACCTGAGTCTCTGTCTACAGATGACTTAGGGAACAGGAAAGAGGCATCTCCTGTCATACAGGAAAAGGTTTCTGTTTTATTTGCCTCTAGAGCAACTGAAATCAAACCACAATCCCCAAATTCCCTGGATCAGAATTTTCCATTCAGGTCTAGAAGTAGGGCAAGGTGCATGGGGGCAGCTAGGGCACACAATTTAAGGAGGTACCCACTCTTGAACTGTGACTGCCCTGTATCTGGACCACCCAACGGGAGAGCCTCCCAAGGACACCTAGGTGACTTCTTTTTGTGCCCTCAATAGGTATTTGTGCCCTGGTCTTACCCTAGTCCTGGACCTACTTATTTTATATTGAGATATTTGCTTTCCATGGATCAGAAGCACCAGTGCCACCTAGGACCCTGTTAGATGTGCAGAAGCTCAGTTCCAGATCTACTGAGTAATCTGCAAATTAACAAGATCCTCAGGTTATTCATAGCAAAAAAAAAAAAAGAAAGAAAGAAAAAGAAAAGGATGTTTGAAGTGGTGGAACTGAGGAAGAGGCAGAAATCTCAGGCTCTTCTGGAATTTGGCATCTTAGCTTTGGTCATGCAAAGGGAGATAGGTGAACGATATTCATGAGAGGAAGATACCCCAAGAGTTTCCCCTAGTCTCTCCCCTTGGCCACCTGCAGATCACAAATCTATGTTCAGCTTCCAGAGAGATATCACATTGATGATATTAAAAGAAATATTTATTGACCATTTATTAAATATTTAGCAAAGCACTGTACTTGGACAGAGAAATAGACACCCTCTAAGGCTCCGTCTATTTAATATTGCATTATGTCAATACAGTCTGTGCAATAAAAATCAATAAACATTTATGTGGTGTCTCATATGCCTCAGAACTTAAAAGAAAAATGTGTCAGGCACGTGCTCAAGTTCCAACTCCCTTCACAACTGGAAGAGAAAAGAATGGCAATGAGCCAGTTACTAATACAAGGGTCAAGAGACCACAAGAAATCCATATATATTGGATAGCTTTATCTGTAAAGATTTAGATAGAGGTGTGGGAGGACTGAGTGGAGACAAGAAGATACTGGTGAGTACAATAAATTTTTTCAAGACATCCATGGCTATGCTAAATATCTCTATAAAAGGTCACAAATATATTTTCCATTAAAAGCAACTCAACTCAGTGGTAGAGAACTTGTCTAGCATGGGTAAGGACTGGGATCAATCCTCAGCAGCACAATAAAAGAAAAGAAAAGAAGATCAACTGAATAAACCATGTTAATCATCCAATTCAGATCTAATACATTGCACACATCAGTCTTGCAGTATCCAATAAGTAGGTGCTAGCACCTAAGTCCTCCAGGATTTCAGGACTTTAGAATATGCAAGGCTTCCTCTAGAAGGGAGAAGTGAGTTCTGAAGAAACCTGACTACAACACTCCCATTTGAACAACCCTAATGGGCCAAGGTAAGTGTGTTAACTAGTCCTAAGTTCTCAAGTGTCCAAAAATAATGATTCTTAAATTCATCCAGGTAAGTGACTTGAAGAAGCTCACCCTAGAAAAGTGCACTAAATTTTTGCATTGACCACACAGAATTAAATATCATTTTTATTTCAAATATGAATCATCATAGGATATAAATTAACAACAAAAATGAGACTGTTCAGTGAGCTGTGAAAAATAGTCTGGAATAAGTAAATGTGGTATGTATATAAAATAGAATATTCTTCAGCCTTAAAAAGGAAAGAAATCCTGTTACACATTGCAGGCTGGATGAATCTGAAGACATTCGTCAAAAGAAATAAGCTAGTCACATAAAGATAAATACTGTATGATTTTACTTATCTGAGGTACCAAGAGTAAGCAAATGCCCACAGACAGAAAGTAGAATGGTGGTTACCAGGGTCTGAAGAAAGGGGGAATGAAAGAATTAGGGTTTCATGAGTATGGAGTTTAATTTGCAATGATAAAAAAGTTCTGGGGCTGGGGATGTGGCTCAAGCGGTAATGCGCTCGCCTGGCATGTGCAGGGCGCTGGGTTCGATCCTCAGCACCACATAAAATAAAATAAAGATGTTGTATCCACTGAAAACTGAAAAATAAATATTAAAAAATTCTCTCTCTCTCTTCTCTCTTTAAAAAAAAGTTCTGGAGATGGATGGTGGTGATGGTTGCATGACAGTGTGAATGAACTTAATTTCACTGAATTGTAATATTAAAAATGGTTAAGATGAGCTAGGTGTGGTGCTGCATGCCTACAACCCCAGTGATTGGGGAGGTTGAGGCAGAGGATTGCAAATTTGAGGCTGGCCTCAGCAACTTAGTGAGACTCTGCCTCAAAATAAAAAATGA
Organism: Marmota marmota marmota; assembly: GCF_001458135.2. Classification (NCBI taxonomy): domain Eukaryota; kingdom Metazoa; phylum Chordata; class Mammalia; order Rodentia; family Sciuridae; genus Marmota; species Marmota marmota. The sequence goes on along the minus strand of NW_026000026.1, from coordinate 43,647,998 downwards.
AAGTGGCTCAATGGTAAAGCATCTCTGTGTTCAATCCCCAGACTGTCAAAAAAGAAAAGGGTTAGGATGACAAATTTTGTCTGTATTTTTAAATAATTAAAAAAAAAATAGAGCTGAGGGTGTAGCTTAGTGGAAGCGCACTTGCTTAGCATGTGCGAGGATCTGGGTTTGATCCCCAGCACCACTAAATAGGTAGGAAGGTAGGAAGATAGATAGATAGAATGAATAACCAGCTTTACTGAAATTTGGGGAAAAAATCTAGATGAGTATCAATCATCAAATATGTCTAGAATTGGATAAAATATCTTAAAAATCTTTTTTCGTGTGTGGTGTTGGAGATTGAACCAAGTGGTACTTTACCACTCAGCTACATCCCCAGCTCTTTTAATTTTTTATTTAGAGATAGGGTCTTGCTAAGTTGCTTAAGGCCTTGCTAAATAGCTGAGGCTGAGGCTCGTTCCTAACTTGCAATTCTCCAGCCTCAGCCTCCCCAGTCTCAGGGATTACAGGCCCGCGCCACCATGCCCAATTTAAAAATAATTTTTGCATATCTATTCTTGTCCTTGGGGTTGAAAGTTGCCTCTGACTTTATTCAAGTGGAATCTGGGAGAATACGCAAACATGAATACACATGTGTGCATAATGTGTGCAGGTATGTGTGTGTGTGTGTGTGTGTGTATACCTGTGAGGAAGAAAGAAGGAAGGGAGATGGAGACAAGACAAAGGCTTGAAGCCCCCTTTGGCAAGCTGTAGGATTAACCCAGATTTGCAAAGCACTGTAGCTCCCTCCACCCAGCCTTGCCAATCCAGGAATGCAGAAGTCGTGGATGGAAAGACGTTATGTAACTGCAGAGTAAGTAGAACCTGGAATTTCTGGAGGAAAAATCTGGGGAAACAATGCATCCATGCCCTCCCTGCCTCCATGCTCTGCGATTCACCTGGGGCCACCTAATGCTGAGCCCTTGCCACCTCTGAGCCTTAGAACTAGAGCTGCCACTCTCAATTACCATGGGCTGGAGGTAATTCCTGCAGGAGCCATGCATGGTTCTTCCTCTAGGGACTGCTCAGTTTTGGCAGCTGACTCCCTTGTCCTCCAGATGGGTCACATAGCAGGCCAGAATCTCAGGTCCAGAGAATGGCAGTCATCATAAGGGCATTATCTGGAACTATCTGATTCTATGGAGATGCTCAGGGTTTTCCTGGCTTCACAAGTAGCCCACAGATTCAGTTTTAGAGCAGAACATTAGAGAGCTGCCCCCATTATACCACTTCTCAAATATGCACACTTATTAACACCTCTGAGGCTAAAAAGCAGCACTGACTTTTCCATTGGAATTCTTCTAGTCAGTAGAATAAACCATCTAAGTTGTAAAAATACATATTCTCTTTCAAAGAATTTAATAAAGCATTTTCATACTGAGTTCTTTAAATAAAGGAAGCCATACATATTTTTTTTTAGTAAGAATTTGTACCATGCAAAAAAAAAAAAAAAAGTTGCTTGAAATCAGCCCAGTCTAATTTCTTCATTTAAAAATTAAGGCCCAGGGAGGTAAAGTAACTTGCCCTTGGTCACACAGAAAATTAGGCACAGAGCTGAAACCAGAACCCCATCCTCTGCATACTTTCCTCTACCACGACTAGACTCTGGTAATAAAATGTGAGGCTCCACAGTTGATGGGCCTGGGGTTATTGCATTCGGGTTTCCCATTACATCCCAGGCCACATGTTGGTAAGCACTACATTATTCATTTTTTCTTGGTTCAGGCATTTTTCTGGATGCCCTCTGCAGTGTTTCTTTTTATAGTCTTGGAGAGTTCATGGAGGAGTCATATCTGGCACATGTCTCCTCTTATTTTAATCCCAAGAGAATTCTCAGACTCTAATATTTAAGCTTCCAAGATGTTAACAGGGAGGTTCTGGACAAAGTCACAGTATCGTCTTTTATCTCCACAAACACAACATGCCTGCCAGATTGAGGCCTGGGAGGATTATGTACCCAGGTTATGGCTGGTGTGTTGTATTAACTCCTGGGTCAAAGCTGCCCCAAGACGTGAACACATCAGCCACAGTCTAAACCAGGTCCCTGCCAGCCTGTCCTGCCCAAGGATCAGAGGTTGAAATTCCTAGGTTGTTACAGGATTTCTGAGCCACTGCTGGCTGCAAAGGACAGTGCTGGAGAGAGTCCATCACTGAAATGCTGGCCATCTCAAGAAATGTGGCAGCATTTGAAGAACAGGATGAATGCCTGCTCCCGGAAGGAATGATTCAAGGCCATTCTCTTTGCCATACTTCAAAGTCTACCTGAGTCCCAAATGACTTTGTCTAAAGGATCTTCCTTTCAAGACCAAGAAAAAGATTTATAGATACAGACAGGGAAAAAGAGAAGAATGCAAGATTCATAGAGATTTCACTGCCTGGCTGCCTAGAGAATTTCCTGGGTAGGGTGTACACTCTTTAGCTTGCCCTATAAGCTATAAATCCCTAGCTCACTCACCTATGTAAAAACAAACATCAAGTGGAATTCCTTGTACATGGCTGCCTCATACACACCACTTAAATAACCCATTAGATATTATGGTAGCACTTGTAATTTTAGTAGTCCTAATTATTTAGCCTCTATCTTCATGTGGGTTGCCCCAGAAGTCAACACTAAGATAAGAAGTGTATTTGGGGGGGGGGTCACAGGAAATACCAATTAGAGAATAGGAGGTGACATGGGAAGGCAGAAAGACAAGGCATATGCATGACTTTGTCACTGTCGATTCATTGGGCAACCAGGGCTTAATCCCTCTGGGAAATCTCTGAGAAGGATGATGTTGAATCACCTTGGAATTGTTCCATGATGAGGTGAGGAAGCTGATTGCTCCTTGGGCATTAATTCCTGGGTGTTTTCAGGTTGCTGCAGGCACAGGCTGAACACACTTCCATGGCCAGAGAACACCAGGAAGGACAGAGATGCAAGAATCTTTCAGTTATGTGCACTCATGGAAAGTACCTACAAGTGACTTTGGGAGTGAGCTGAGGGGACATGGGCATGACACTGGTAGCATCTTCCAGGATCTCTCATCCTATTCTCTATTAGAATTCTGCTGCTACCTAATTATACTCACGAGAAACAAACTTCATAAAAATCAGCCAATGCACTGACAACCCCACAGTATTCCAGGACCTATGAAAAATAACACAGAACCAGAGACTCTTACAGTTGCCATCTACCTTCTGTAGCTGACACTTTGGGCTGCCTACCCGACACCCAACTCTCCCTCCGTCTATTCTAACAGGATCCTGATTTTGCACAGGTAATCTGTTCTCGCAAATGTCCGTGAGCCAACAATGGTGTCTCCACTCTTCCTGCAAATGCTTGACCTGAGAAAAGACACAAGATATCAGGGTAGGTCTTCAAGGAGAAAGGCAAGAGATATGGAGGGAAAGAAGGAGGGAGAGAGCTCTGAAAGTGAAACTTTCAAAGTGATATTCCCTAGATCCTGTTCTTATTAATAAATTAATAATTAATTCCCAATTCTGCAACGGATTGAAAGAAATTGACTCAGGTGCATTAAAACAGGTTGGAAAACACAATCTAGAGCTTATATATCCTTTATTATCATTAAGAATGAAAATAGATTGTCCTATGAAAATAGATGGTGAACTATTTGTTCTATAAATAGAACACTGGGACAATATAGTATCTCTTACATATATGAGCCATTCTATAAATAGAACCTTGGGCATATATGGTATCTGGGATGCTAGTGCAAATGGACTGATTGAACTAGAAGAAACAAAAGATAGTGCAATTTATTCAGAGTTCACCCACCATGTGCTTGTGCAGTTGGTTTGGGAAACTTGCACATGGGACTTTTCATTAATCCCATTTAAATTTCCTCCTGTTCATGAAGGCTGTAGAGATGACATAAAATCTCAGTTCTTCATTACACTTTCTGGTTACTCTTACAACCCCTTGGCCTTTTGCAAATGTGATAATTATGCCTTTTATGTCTTCTCTGGGTTTTTTACAGCTTGACTTTTCTAATTCTCTATTATTTGTAAAAATGTTGAGCTTGTTGAGGTCAAGCCCAGACATGTTATTATAGAGGTCCCCACACCCACCCCAAGGCCATAAATCACATTTTTGAAGCAGTTTTTAAAGAACTACTAACATACCAACTGCATCCCATCTACAGCATGGTCATCTGTCTGGCCAGCAATGGTCCCATAACAGATTCTGCAAATAGAAGCTCAATCTATCCACCTAATTGTTCTGAGTTAATCACCTGAAACCCTATTGCAAAACAGGACATAAATGATGACCAATGAAAAAGATGCCCTTAATGAACCTTGAGTCCATTATGGACCAGAGAGTTATAGGTTGGGATCACAATTGTGTCTTTCCCTATACAAGTCTGTTCCCATGTGAATTCCATAGATGGTCAGGAAATGAGCAAGCCCAGCTCCTCAGCCTTTCTCCACAGGGTGCCATAAATATCCAGTTACATCAGACCCACCTCTAAATCACAGGCTTTGAGCATGCTTCTCAACCCCCTGCACTTGGTCTCCTGAACTGAGGTGGTCCTATCACTGGGCTGGTTGGATGGCTGCAAGAAACAATTCATTAAAATTTGGAGACAGCAGCTTGTAAAATGGAAAAATGGCCCTCTCGGTGGTGTTAGAGATCTGTTACCCAAATAAATGCTTGCAGTAAATGAAATCTTTGGTTATATATTTAGTGTATTTTTTTTTAAAGCAAACAGGACAACCTGGGAAACTCTGAGCCCTCAAGAGTCCTCTTCTGCGTGTTTATGTCTTGAGGTACCCATTATTCTATCAGTGGGCACCGTGTGCAAATGGCCTGTCAGGGAGCCAGCTCAGATAGGAGTGAGGGCATACAGGAGTCCTGCCTACAGGAAAGTGGGTGGGGCACACGTGGGGCCCAGCATGTGGCAATGGCAATAAAGAAGCATTTAGAGCAACTGTTGCAGATATGCCTCCATCATCCCTGAACCCTGACCACCTCTGTCCCTAGGCTCCAGCTCCATCCACAAGCTCCCCACAAGTCTCCTTGGATACTTGGCAGATTTTTCATTTGGGGCCAGAAGTCAAGGATCTCTAGAACTTGGTCAGGCCCCCAAAGGACTCCAGTGGTTAACAGGATGTTCCTTGTGTCCACCAATATATCCTCCTCTCCCAAGGGCCAGATCAGGGAATGTGTGAAACAGATCCATCTCTCAGTGATGCTCTGTGGAAGGGCAGAACATAAGGCTCCCCATAGGCTTCTCACAAGAAGATCAACCGCTTTCCTTTGGCTCTTTCCCAACCCCACTCAGCCCCTTGACCTTCCACAGTGAAGTCCCAAAGTTTTCCCTCACTGTTGACATTCTCCCTTGGCTCTAAGATCCTTCTCCTTATCACCACTCCCCTCCCCACCACACACACACACACACACACTCCCTTCAAACCTCTGCACTGGCTACCTACCTACATTCCATTTAAAAAAAATTCTTCACAGATGAGTCTGATAATTAGGATGGAACTACTGCTGGGAACCTGATGGCTAGATAGTAGGAGATAGTAGGTTTCCATGTGGACATTTGATAATTGGTACCCCCTTCCCCCCACCCCTAGGAAAATCTAACCCTATTCTTTAAAAAGCATACCACCTCTTCCCCTTGGTTCTTCCAATGTTGGTCTGTTGTTCTGAAATAGCACTGGTGAACTTGTAGGATAAGCCTCAAGTGTCTTATCTTTCATAAGCAATGCTTCCCAGGAGTGCAGCTGGGCTTCTTTTGAATTATGTTCTTGTGCTATAATGAGATGTGGTCTGGGCTTCTGAAAATAACCGCAAGAGAGAATTCTGTCTTACAACGTGCGGACAGACTGAAGCATGTCCAGAAAAGCAACTTAGGATGGGGAGCAAGGCGTTTGGTAAACATTTCCGTCTTTCATTTTATTGGGGCCAAAAGACCTTTTGAGTCCTGCTAGGGGGAATAAAACCAGGAACATGGTTGATCGCCCTTTGGGGACCTGAGATGCCAATTGCGTGACAAGGACCATGTGGTCTACTCCTGAGATGGGAGTATAGGGAAGATGGAAAAAAGGAAACAGCACCAGAAAAGGATGGAGTCAATAAGAAACCAGTTGAAGGTTATTTATCAGCTGCTAAAAATGTAACCTCCCTGGTGGCCTCGAGAATCTCACAGACGAACATGCTTTTGCAGCCAACATCAAAATGTCTCCACAACAGGGAACTGCTGGCCAATCTTTCATTTGCTCTTGCAAAAGCAGTGGATTAGTTCAAGTAACAGAACCCTTGAGTTTGCACCAGTCACCTCTCTACTGTGTCACACAACAGAGCTGTCATCCGCAATGGAGGCGATAAAGAGCTGCCTCTGTTCGGATGATGATAGAGGGTCAACAGGACTGGAAAGCAGATCAAGTGGACAACCATGGACTAGATACCTTGCTGGATGCCAAACCCTCTTAAAGAAAGCCACCCCCACCCTGAGACACACTATGTTCAAGGGTAGCCATGCATGGTTGTGTAGGATGAGCAATGCTCAAGGGACCCTAAGTGGAGAGGCAACTGGATGCTAACACCCCATCATAAACTCCTCTTGCCAAACCACATTGGTGAAAGGGGTATGTTTTCAAAGAAATTTTCTTATTCCTTCAATGTTTTTGTAAATTGCATTGAAGTATAACATGCAAACAAGAGAAATACATAAGTCACAAGTCACAGGCCTGATAAATGTTCACTAACTAAACATACCCATGGATTCAGAACTGAGTCAAGAAATGGAACACTAGCAGATCCCCAGAAGTTTCCCTGCAATGGGCAGCTTTCAAAAACTCTGAACCAGGGAGTCATCTGCCCATGAAGTCAATGTTTACAATGCTGTGATCACTCGAACACTTTTTGAAGTCTGCATAAAAGCACTCTATAGGCCAGTGGTGTCCAGAGAGAGATTTCCACTGTCCTCAAGAACTTGGCACATGGTGAGAGATTACCAACCATATGATGCAGAATGTGACCAGAGGGAGGGCCTCCTCTGTCTGAATCCCTGAATCCCTCCCCTCTGCCACCTTCTCCTCAAAGTCAATATCACATCATGTCAGTAACAGAGTTGTGGACATAGGAACAGAAGGAGAACTTCAGTGGCCATGGGGGCAGAACAAAACTATAACAAGGGTGAGGGATGCAACCCCATCCTGTACTGAGACTTTCTGAGTTTAAGTGTTGTCTGTAGGCTGTTGTCTGAATGTTGGAAGCAAGTTCAGTTTACAGCTTAGTGGAAAGGATTGTCATATACCCTCTGAAACTTCTGAAACTTACTGTCATAATGCCCTCTGAAACTTCTCACCTAATTTTTTTATGGGCCTAAAGAAAGGTTCATGCTATGACCACATTAATCTATAGAGATCCAGCTCTTCTGAACCACTATGTTCTCACCTGGCACCTGTGATTGCTACTCCATGTTGGTTCTTTTCAAAGTGACACAACTTCTGCCCCCTTCTCTCTTATAAATTCCTTTAGGTCTGGACCCCACAGCTCTATTCTTTGGGAAGATATTGGAGATTCTCAATAAATACTGAATAAATGAGTGGAAGACAAAAGGTTTTTAATTTCCCCCTTATTATCTATTTAATGTGATTTTTTTTTTCTAAAAAGTTTCAAGATAGTGTTTTTGGAAAGAGTGCTCAACCTAATTGGCAGCCCTTCAAGGGCTGAACAGGGGGAAGGTGGGGATCAATCATATCAGAGAATCTACATTAGTCAGGTATTCCTCCTTGCGCTCCCCACTAACTCTAAGTTGTGCGGTTTAGTACAACATTTGTAAACATAACTGACCAAGAGGAAGTTTTTGTTCATCTCATCTGTCAGGCATGTTCTAGTCACGTCACTAGCATGTTCAAGCTCAGGTACAAAGGTGGGAGACTTCAGTGCAAGAGACACGAGCCTGGGCCTCCCCCTGGCTGAGCACCACAGCTCGGAAGACCTGAGAACTTTCATTTTTCTGCCCAAAGCCAAGAAATCTTCTCACTTCCCTACTCAAGGCTCCATCTTAGGACATCAGCAGTTTGACCTTCCTGAAATGATATCTTGAACCCTAAAGACTAGAGCAGAGAGGCCACCAAACTCAGGGGCCTTTATTTCACAGATCTCTTGGACAGAGCCCCCTTGCCTATATCTTCAGCAGCTCTCAGCTTGTCTGCCTCTGAGCTTTCTCCAAAGCCTAGCACAGCTGCTCAGTCTCTGAACATACAGAGAGTAGGCCATCAGCCACCGGGGGCTAGGGATGGAGAACTCCCTGCAGCCATCTCTGCAGAGACATAATGCCAGGTGGCATTCTACTCAGTGCTATTATCATATAGTACCACCTGTCCCAAGCAGTAACACATTCAATAAGGCACCTTTGATTGGCATTTCTCCTTTCCTGCCTCACTCTCAGTAATCATTCACTTCTTTTTCCTGCCATCCCACTTTCCTAAGAAACTACTTAAATTCTTGTGTCTTGGACTCTGTTTCAGGGTCTAAATTGGCAGGGTTCCTAAATGTGTCTAACCCAGGGCTGCACTCCCAAGAGCTGCTGAGTAACTACTGCTTAGTTGTACTTTTCCTGCCCAGGAAGTATGGTTTCCCTCCTTATGAGTAGAAGAAGAAAAAAGTGACCTAAAGGCCTGCTCTTTCTCAAATACTAATAATCTACAGAGTACTGACTGGGTACTAGGACTATGCTGAATTTCTCTGCACAGTGCTCTGATTTATATGTTCCAAACAAAACTACATGTTGGATTTAATCCCCAATACAACAGTGTTGGAAAGTGGTGCTTTACAGGAGATGTCTAGGTCACAAGTGCTCCACCCTCATGAATGGACAAATGTTGATTATTAAAGGACTTGAGGCTGTAATCCCCATGCCCATTCTTTTTCTTACCCTCTTGCCCATCTGTCTAAGATGTCTCAAGTGCAGTAGCAGGGCTTTTCTGAGGTTATAGTGGGTGGGGAGCAAATAGACCATCTACCTATGGGTTCCCGGAGCAGCTCACCTCCTTCCAAAGTTGTGCTCAATTCCCTCAAAAACACTTCCAGCAAAATTTGCCCAGCACCATCTTAAATACTTCCACTGATGGTAAACCTGACATCCTCTCATCTCCGAATTTTTTAAGGGCAAACAATGGTTTTTCTTCTACTGAACAGAATGTTGTCTCCCAGAACTATACCTGTTCAGGTACTAGATCCACTGCTCAGGGCTCTGAAAACATAGTCTTCTTTCCTTCTAGTATATGGGATGGCTACCTGAAATGCCCATTCTCTAAGTCAAATAGCACCAGACACCCATCCCTCCCTCCAGGACAGGGATTAGACACCATGCCTGCCCCTATCATTGAGCTCACCTCCTGCCTCCATCTTCTAAGAAGTGTGACATTGAGAATGACCATGTTCATTCAAAAGATGTCTATCTAGCAGGGAAGAGAGAAAGACTTAACTAATTTCCTGAGTTTAGGAAATCCTTTCTCTAGAAAGATATGAAATCTAGACAAGACTAATGTACATTTGATTTTCATGTGCCCCATATCAACCCTGTGACTTTGATCTCCCTGAGCTTCAGATTCTCTATCTGTGAAGTGAGGATGATGAGAATGCTTACCTCAGATGGTAGTTGTAATGATGAAATGAGATAATGAATGCAAATACACACAAATGCCCAGTACAGAGCCTGTCACATAGAAAGCACTTGGCAAACTTTAACTACCCCTCAATACATTAAATGCAGACTCAAAAAAGCTCATAGTCACTTATAAGTGTGATGTATACATATATGTCACATCTCTATCCTGTTTCTTCCAAAAGACTTTCCTCAAACCAAGAGCCCAAAATTATTTTTATATCCACCAAATCTCATCTTTTAAGATAAACCTCCTTATTACAGGCTTTTGTCAAACTTTTGTGACCCCATTTCTGGTCTCATACAATGAAGGCAGAGTTGGCTATGATTCCACTAAAACCTATGTCCTGTGCGTCTGAGGCACACACACCTGACTTATAGTGTTTGGCCATGCAGCTGAGTCCTGGCCAATAACACATGGTCAGAAATGATAATCACTCCTTTTGGGTTTGATTCCTCCAAATTTCCCATGTGATCCTCCACCCTCCCTCTTTTCCTATCTGCCAGGCAGAAGGGAATGCCTGAGGTCCCAGCAGATGGTAAGCTGGGGATGTAAGGCTTCTGGGTGCCCGAGTCACTGTGTGGATGGGTACCTGATGAATACTGGGTAGGACTTGGCAAGAATGAGAAATAAACTTCTGTGGTATTAAGCTACTGAAATTTGGGGTCTTATCTATTATTACATCATCTAAGTGATTCAACAAGATACTTCCTGCTTGTCCTTCAAGCTTTGTTGGGATGCTTAAGATGGGTCTGTACTCTTTCAGTGCCCTAACACAAGTCATGCAGGAGATGTTGAGAATTACAGAGAACCTGAGGCTTGTCCAAGATGGCATTTACAGGTGGCAGATATGAGTTGAAGCTGACAATGCTACAGCAGGTGTATGCAGAGGGATTTTAGCAAAGGTTCTGCTGCTTACTTGTTCACTTGTCTGCCATGTGCAATTTATAGAGCTGCATGACCTCACCAAAAAATCACTCTAATCCAGAGAATTCCATGGACTTGTCCAAAGTCCCACAGGAGGCTAGTGGCAAAGCTGAGTTTTCTTTGCTTTTAGCAAATGACTTTTCCCTGTAGGCAGACATTCCGGCAGAATGAATCAAGGTCACTTAAAGAACACTCTCCCTTCCTGATATTTCCTGCCCAAATGGCTCATCCTAGTCACCTGAACTCTGCAAATAAGAGTAACTCTCTTTTGCAGAGCAATTTCCAGGAACACTTACTTCCATTGAAACATCCAAAAGACATGTCCCTTGGCAACAGGCTTCAGCCAGTGACTAGATCCAAGACCTGTCTAAATGCAGTTTGTGGACAGAGAATTAACATCTTTTTTCTGATTGCTAGGAAACAGAAATTCAGTAATTATATTATACCTAACGAGAGACCTGGATTTCCAGACTTTTACATGTCTTTTAATCTGTAAATATTAGCTTTCCCATTGAAGCAGCTTGCTTTCAACCTCTTGTACTTTTCAATGTTTAATTAAAAGGCTCCCAGAACTCATTATATTCTGCCCTCTAAATGTTGGCTCAAAATAAGAATTTTTTTTCCATCACAGAGTTTTCCTTCCTGAATAATTTTAAGGGGTCCTGAAGCCACACTCTCTGAAGCTCAGGATCCTAGGCGGTGAGTCAGAATCCCAGTGCTGACAAATGTCACTTGTAATTGCTGAACCCCTGGCACCTACACCTGGACAATGGGGATAAAGATAACCACATCCTCCTCACAGGACTCTTGCAAGGATTGAGTAAGATCCCACAGCCTAGAATACAGTGTGTAATCAGCAAGGGTAATGCTCCCCTCTGTTCTTTACATGTACCTACTAAGTGAGTTAAAACTCAGAAGAGGAATTTTTTTTATAGAAGGTTTGATGCTGTTGGTGGACTGCCCACATTACCTCACCTTGACCAATCCAGTGCCTGCTGGCTTAATTTCTGCCCGCTGGCACCTGTGCCTCTCTGCCTGAGGGTTCTTTCTGGCTTTAGAACTAACTTTGGCTTCATTCAGAAACAAGAGGGGTTCAATGTATGTGGGAGTTGCCCTTAACCCATGGTTGATGGATGTTGTGGATGAATATCCTGCTTCCTCATTTCTCATGTGTGTTTCCTCATTTCTCATGTATGCCTGAGTTCCCAGAAGGATTAAGCAATGACAAGTCCCTCAACAATAATGTGACTTTCCTCAGCATTCTTTCCTGCCTTGTCTCAGATTCCCACTCCTTGACCTGCACTGCCAAATAAACTATTCACCCTTGAATCCTTAATCATGGGTCTGTCTTGGGTCTGTTTCTAGGAGACGTCAAGCAAAGAGAGATACATAAATCCATATCCATGCATTCTGGACTATATATATATATATATATATATATATAAATTCTGCCTCAACTACTTTCCACGGTAATGACTGCACTCCTTTCTAGTTTCCTGATATTCACAATGTTGATGCAGGAATATTAACAGTTTGGAACTGGACTTTCCCCCAAAGGCTCATGTGTCCCCAAACACAGCAATATCCACAAGTAGGGCTTTGGGGGATGTTATTGGATCATGGAGGCTCTGATTTCATCAATGGGCTAATTAATTGATAGAGTCATAATTGAATGCACTATTAGAAGGAGATGGAAATTGCAGGAGATGGGCCATGTTGGAGGAAGCAGGTCACTGGGGGCATGCCCTGGAATGTTATATTTGTCCCCAGTCCTTTCTTCCCAACTCTGTTTCCTGGATGCCATCGGGTGAGCATCTTTGCTCTGCCATGCCATTCCACCATGTTGTTTCTGCCTTTAGCCTATCAACCAACCATGAACTGAGAATATTGAAACTGTAGGCCAGAACCAAAATAAATCTTCCCTCTTAGTTATTTCTCTTGGGTGTTTTGTTGGAAAATTGACTAACACAAGGAGTAATCAAGGTGTCACTTAAGTCAGTACAAATAATTGGACTGGAATGAAACACACTGCCTTCATGATAGTCTCTGTATCTGGATAAGAGAGGTGGTGGGCTGTGTGATGAGAACTGGTGATGGCAAGAAGTCGATGTTCATACTAGGTACACTGTTAGACTGGCTTTTATTATAAAGAGACAAAGCAAATTTAACATCATTGACAAGACCAATTGTGGCTGATGCTTATACGAGTATGTTAAATTATCTTTGTACTTTCCTATAGTTTAAAAATGTTTTAAATGAAATATAAATAAGAACACCATTTATTAAGACTTGTGGATACAACAAAAGCAGTGCTTAGGTATAAATTTACACCACTGAAATGCAGGTATTAAAAAAGAAGAAATCACTAATCTAAGCTTCCATAAATGGAAACTAAAAATATAAAGTAAAAGCAAATTAAATACAAAGTAAGATGAGGAAAAGAAATAATAAATATTAGAGCAAAAATCAACAACATCAAAAATAGAAAAATCATAAAAAAGATTGATGAAACTGACAGGTGTTTTTTTAAAAGATCAATAAAATTAATAAAACACTTGCCAGTTTAGAAGGAAAATGAGAGAAAACACAAACTTAATTAATCAAAAATAAAAGAGAAGCCATTACTACTGATGTCATGGACATAAAACAGATAATAAAAATATATTACAACAATCCCATGCCCATAAATTTGAAAACCTAGATGAAATGAACCAATTCCTTGAAAGATAATATCTACCAAAACTCAAAGAGAAATATATAATCTGAATAAGCCAATATAATTAAAGAAATTAAATCAGTAAAGAGAAATTAATAACCCTTTAAAAGAGGATCAGGTCCAGATAAATTCATTAGTGAATTATACCAAATATTTGAAGAAGAAATTATATCAATTCTTTATAATCTTTCCCTAAAAATGAATGCAGAGAGAATATTTCTGACTCATTCAATGAGGGTAGCATTATCTTAATATCACAAAGAAGTTACAGGAAAGAAAAATTACAGACTAATAACTTGCATGAACATAGAAGCAAAATATCCTCAACAAAATATTATCACATTAAATTCAATAAAGTATAAAATATTATAAATCCAAGTGGCACTTGTTTTAAGTATTTAAACTCATTCAATATTTGAAATCAATTATTGTAATTCATCATATCAACAGGCTAAAGAAGAAATATCATATGATCATATTAGTAGATGCAGAAAAACCACTTGACAAGAATGACAGCCTTTCATGTTAAAAATTCTAAGCAAATTAGAAACTTGATTGAGATGTCTACAAATGCCTACAGCTAATATCATACTCATCAGTGAGAAATAAGATGCTTTATTAACTTGTCAGCACCCTAGCCTTCTCCATATAACAAGATGAACCTGCTCTGTGGCTAAAGAAAGCCCTCGGACAAGGAAGAGTAGATGCCAAAAGAATTTGGGTAGACCACCTACTATTTCTAATCACACAGGGGTCTTAGCAGTGGACATAATGGTGAGAAACTTCATGCTTTTCCCTGAGACTAGAAATACAAAAGGATGTTTCTTCGCACCATCATACTAGTAGTTCTAGCAATGCAATAGAAGAAAAATAAATAAAAGTCATGTAAATTGGAAAAGAAGGGGAAAAAAACCCACCATTTTCTCCACAAATCACATAACTATCTATGTAGAAAATTTCAGGAATCAACAATGAAAGAAAAATCTCCTATAACTCATGAGTGATTATAGCAAGGTTATAAGACACAAGATTAATATACAAATGTTAATTGTTTTCCTATATACACTGACAATGAACAATTTGAATTTGAAACATTTATATTATCACCAGAAAAAATAAAAAAAAATAAATCTAGGTATAAATCTAAGGAACTATGTGTAAGATATATATTTAAAAATGCAAAACTGATGAAAGAAATCAGAGAAGAGTTTAGAAACAAGGAGAGATATTCCATGTTCATGGATTGGAAGACTCAATATTGTTAAGATATCAGTGCTTCCAGATTTAGTCTGTGGCTTCAATATAATCCTATTGAAAATCACAGCAAGTCACTTTGTATATATAAACAAAATGATCGCATGGTAAGGCAAAAAAGGCCCAGAATGTCCAACACAATACTGGACAAGAAAAAAGGCCACGGACTGACATTACCTGACTTTAATACTTACTACAAAGCTATAGTAATCACAGCAGTGTGGTATTGAGGAAAATAGATTAATGGAACTGAATAGGGACTTATAAATAGACTCACACAGATACAGTCAATTCATCTTTGACAAGGTATCAAACACAATTTAATGGAGAAAGGGCAGACTTTACAATAAATGGTTCTGGGAAAAATAGACTGCCACATTAAAAAAAAAAAAAAGAACACAGACATTGATATTACACCTTCAAAAATGAACTCAAAATGGATCACAGATTAGCTGTAAAAGTGAAAAAACTATAAATCTTTAAAACATAAGAGAATTTAGGTGACATTGGGTTTGGTGATTATTTTTCAGACACAATATATAAGACAAGGAATTAAAAAATATAAATTGAGTATCATTAAAGTTAAAATCTGGCTGTGAAAGACACTTCTTAGAGAAAGAAAAGAAAAACTAAGGACTGGAAGAAAACACTTGCAAATTGCATATATGATAAAGGTCTAGCAAGTGAAATAAAAGAACTCTAAAATTGTAATACATAAACAAACTAATTAAAGTGGTCAAGAAGATCTGAAAAGACACCTTGGTAAAGAAGATGCACAGATGGCATATAAGCATATAAAAAGATGATACATCATGTGTCATCAGGAAAATGCAAATTAAAACAATAATGATAACTACACACCTATTAGAATAGCTCAAATCCAAACCACTGACAGCCCCAAATGCCACTGAGGATGCACAGCAGCAGGATTCCCATGCATTGCTGGTGGGAATGCAAAATAGTACAGCTTTTGCAATTAATTACAAAATAAAACATACACTTAATAGATGGTCCAGTAATTATGTTCTGTGGTATTTACCCTAATGAGTTGAAAACTTATAACCACACAAAAACCTACACAAGAATGTTCACAGCAGCTTATTCTTAATTGCCAAAACTTGGGAGCAACCAAGGTGTCCTTCAGTAGATAAGTGGGTAAATGAATCGTGTTATATCCATACAATGAAATATTATTCTGTGATGAAAACAAATAAACTACTAAAAGATGATATGGAGGAAACTAAAGTGCATATTACCAAGTGCAAGAAGTCAATCTGAAAAGGCTACAGCCATCCTACTGCATGATTCCAACCATATGACATTCTGGAAAAAAGTAAAACTATGGAGAGAGAAAAAAAGATCAGTGGTTTCCAGGAGTTAGTTTGAGGTGGGGAAAGATAAATAAGCCAAGCACAGAGGATTTTTATGGCAGTGAAATTATTTTGTAGGATATAGTAATGTTGGATACAGGATATTATGCATTTGTCAAAACCCATAGAAGGAATGAAACCTAATGTAAACTACGGAGCTTAGTTAATAATAATATATCATTATTTGTTCATCAGTTGTAATAAATGTACTACAGTAATGTAAGATGTTAATAATAGTGGAAACTGGGATGGGAGGGTGATGGAGTATATGGAAACCTTCTGCATTTTCCACTCACTTTTCTATAAACCTAAAACTGCTCTGAAAATAGTTGATTAGTATAAAATGTCTCATATAAACATTTAATTATGTTTATTAATAAGTGGGTACGTGTGTGTGTGCATGTGCACATGCATGCATATGTGTCTTAACTGCTTTTTGCTCCTTTGTTTTTGGAAGCACAATGTCCCTTAAAGAGTGGGAAATCCAGAGCAGGCGATGCTGGTCTTGGGGTTCCAGCTCGGTGGTTGTGCTTGGTGTTGGGGTTCCAGCAATCATTACTTCTAGCCCTTAGGTGGGATGCCAGTGTCCAGGAAGATGAGGTAACTTAACCAAGGTCACAGAGTCTGCAGTAATAACAGCTTGAATTAGATACAGACTCCTACTGTGTGAGGAGGTCAGCCCCTTAAGGAGGTCAGTCCATTTCTGGCTTCTTAAGACAGCTAGAAGGCTAAAGGCTTCCAGCTGAGACTTCAAAACCAGCCCTGCCCAGCTGTGATTCCACAGCCTTGCATAAAATGTAGCTGCAGGTATGTGATGTGAATCCCAGTGATTGTGGAATCTCTGCAGCCAGCCTGCTTCCCACTCAGAGAGCAAACAGCTTTTCTCTCAACCCATCCATCTAAACCCCCATCAGTCAACAATCACAATAACGAAAGTACAGTCTATTGCATCCAACCGCCTCTTGAGGCTGCCTCTGTCCTGGTGCACATTCAACACCCTCCACCAAAGTCTATCTTCCATTCATTCTCGCAGACGCCCACTGGAGCCCTGGACACCACCCCCACTGTCCTCCTTCCTCTGAGGACATTGTATCTTGAGCCGTGAGGTATCTCTTGTTCTTGAAATTCTCCTCATGCTTTAAAGAGTAACTCATCGAGGCCTCTCTTCCAGGAACTATTTCTGGATTTTTCAGAGTAAACAAATCTTTTCTGGTTAGAAAATATGGAAATGGCAGTTGTGACTGCCATCTCTCTCTTACCGCATTGTTCAGAAGCCAGATTAATACAGCCAAAACAGTTCTCCCCTCGTGAGGAAACCCAAAGGGGCTGGATTATTATTTTCCCAATAGCTCTGCAGCATATGTCTTTAAAGACACTAACCAAAGTCAGAGACCTAATATGCCTTTTCCCCTTCTCTCTCTCTCTCTCTCTGCCTGCCTTCACAGCTCCTTCTGTGATTACTGACTGGAGCTTTCCTATCTGAACAAACAACACACAGTCCTAACACTATGACTAGGTGCCCAGCAGACACTGTGGAGATGTTCAGCAAAATGGAACTAGCAGGATTATAGAGAGTATGAGGTATGGATTTGCTCTTAAATTTACATTTGGTATCTCTGAGCTTTGAAATAAATTTACCCATTTCTTTGAAGAAAATGTGAATTCTAGAGTATTTATCAATGCCCAAGAATTCTCAGGTCACTATATATCGGCAAAGACAAATTATCAATTAGGTCTAATTATTTCTATCAGATTTGAAAGAGTGAAATATAATCAGGCTGTAGGAATACATAGGAAAAAAAAAAAAGCCCCTATGATCCAATCAGAAATCTAGTCACTAACATCCCCGACTCTTCTCAAAACTAGCTAAATTCAAAACAATGATGCTTCTCGATTGGGCCTGAATTCAACCCAATTCTCCTCTCTGATCTCAGGCAGGATTACCCAGGTCCATGTGGAGAGAGCAGGTCTCTGCCAAATCAAACACTGATTAGAGAGGCATTCCATTCTTATTCATTCAAAGTCTTCCCAATATGTAGATCAAATTCACCAAGCATTCTGACTTTATGTAGACACAATTTATGGAGAAATAAAGAGAAAGAATGTAAGATATTTGGAAGTCCTTGGAAGAAAATAAGTTTGTTTTTGATGAATTCAGGGTATTACTAGTAATCATTTTTGTGGGTCCCTAAGGAGTCACTTATGTATGCCAAAAAAAATTTGTATAAAATATACACATTTACAAGTGTGTGTCACAAATATATCTCTTGAGTTAGAGAAACCCAGCCAAATACACCTGTTTTTTATTTTGTTGTTTTTTTGGGGGGGAGGGGTGTGGAATATTCTTTCGATGTAGAATTTTTGTTTGAGTATGTGCTTTTCTTTTCTTACAGGAGAAAAAAAATTTAAACCAGCAAAAATGCAAAGAAAAAATTTAATGCCATGTTCCTCATATAAGATCTCCAAGGTAAAAGGATATAGATAAGGACGAGTGAAGCTTGATCCTCAGACTTGGGATGGCTACCCAGTGACATTGACACTTTGCTCCACAAGAGATGAAGGTCATCAATATGACAGTAGACACTGTGCATGGGGGTGTCAAGCCTGGGTGGGAGGTAGGGGCAGAGACAAGGCAAGTGGAGATGGGCACACAGGTGAATGGGAGAATCTGTGTAGTACAAAGGTGCCAACTTGGAGACAATAAGACTTATTTTCTGGAATTCCACTTTGCATTTCAGGAAGTCATAATGAAAGGACATCTTCACCCTAACTATGTACTCCTCTGAGCACGATTTAAAGAGCTTCAGGAAGCCTTGACCTGAAGGCTACAGATCACTCTGTGGAGATGGAGGATGCAGAGATCAGTGAATGGCTTGCTGTCTACACTGTTTACCATGTGGAGATGCAGATATAGAGATCAGTAAATGGTTTGCTGTCTACACTGTCTGCCATGTGGGGATGCCGGATGCAGAGGTCAATGAGTAGTATGCTGTCTACACTACCTACTATCTCCCAAACAGGAAATGGGTCAGGGGAGCCAAGGTTGAAGATCTCCAAGACCACCTTTTTTATAGCACTTAAAAATAGTGTCTGCACAAACCTGAAATAAAGATCTTCTTTTAAAAGTTCACTTTCCCCTCCTGGAATAGTGAAGAGCCACTATGACATGCTCGAAGGCCAATGTCTTCCTTTTGCAGCTAAGTGCCTAGACACTGGGGACTTGACAAACTCGACTGACCTCTTTTAAGAACACAGGGCCACTGAGTTCAACCTTGAAGCAAGGAGAGCCCTGGGCATGCCGATACTGAAGCCTTCCAGGGAAAACCACTGTGTTCTCCATTAGCTCACTTGAAGTCAGATTGGTACACAGAATATTGTCCAGAAATACAGCTGGCCCCTGTTTGGGCCTCATTCCCAGGCCTCACCTTTCGTGGTAAAGTGACAGTGGGGAATCTTCTGGAATTGTGCTGTGGGAGGCAAGTGTGGACAACCACGGTGCCTCAAATACCTATGGGAGGAAGGTGGAGGAGAATGGAGACAGGACCAGAATGTAGAGGTGAAACACAGTGGCTCACCTGGCATCTCTATCAGCCATTTTAAAAACCACCTCCCCATAGAGATGAGGTTCTGCCAGAGAACAGTCATGCTGTGCCATCCCTGCCGCAGACATGAGGGTGAACATGGCTAGGTGAACTCTCGCCTCACATGGGGTGGGAAACCCAGCACTCTCACCACCACTCCCTGGGGTTCTCCAGGGCAATAAGTTGGTCCTGGTTCTTAGGCCCCTGTGTCTTTTGTCTAAATGTCTCATCCCCTCCCCACACTGGCAGAGACCATTTGCTTTTGATCTCTACCTAACACACAAGGCCTCCCTATTATTCCTCCAATATTTATTGAGTGCCTACTGATTGCCAGGTACTGGGTAAGCACTGAAGGTGTACAGGGAAACCAAACAGACATAGACCAGTGGGAAGACAGGCAGGCAACAAGTACATGAACAACTCAACATATGACTAAAACTTATTTATTGTAAATGCTTTAAAGGAAAAAGGGTTCTGTGAACAAGAAGAGACGGGGACCTTGCCTAGATCAGGGCTCAAAAAGGAGCTCCCTTTGGAGATAACATTTGCCATGGAATCGGCAGGATGCAAAATACTGAGCTACCTTACAAAGGAGACATCCTATTTGATGACCCTGTGGTGAAAAGTCTCAGCTTCTACACGCCCCCTGATCACCCCTCACACTTACATACCCTTTAACCCCTCTTCTTCCTTATGTATGTCTCCCATAGCATAATGCAAAACTTCCTGCTGATGTGGGCAGAACACTACGCTCTCAGTTTGCTTCACTCTGAGGAACGCTATTTTTCTATGTCTATGATTCACACTGTTATTCTCCCCACCCATCTATTCATTTGGTCTTTTGGAGCTCAGCCTCACTTACTCCTCTTCTAGCCTTATCATCCAAATGATGGCTCTACTCCCTGATGTGAACTCACTCCCACAGCTGCAGTAAAGTTGGAAAACATAGTCTCTACTGGACCAAACATAATCCCTCGCTTATTCGGTCATTGTGATTGGTCCAGGAAAGGGAATATTCCAAGTGCCAAATGTAACCAGTCAGAGACCGTTCTTAGGGTCCTTTTCTCCCTAGAGATGGCTGTTCAGTGAGCCATGACATATGCATTAGGACTCAGGTGTAGTGGTGAGCATAGTAGACCCAGCTACCTAAGGAAAGTTGTAGGAGAGACTAAGATTGATATGAGGGCAGATGCAGTTGTCGACCTCCCCGGGTCCTTTGCTCTGGTGTTGTCTACCAGCCACACAGCTCTTGGCAGTATCCTCTCAGAACAGGGGTAGGAGGGTAATTAGGGAGGGGAGACATCGCCAGGAGAGGCTCCTGTAAGTACTGAAGCCTATAAATCTACATGAGCCCACTCGACCTTTATTTTTTTCTTGTGGGACTGGGGATGGAACCCAGACCTTGAACATCTAGACAAGCATTCTGCACTGAGCTGCCTCCCCAGCCCATCATACTAGAACTTTTAGATGGATAGAGCAGGAGTTCTTTCACAAACCATGTGTAAAGTCCAAGAGACACAAATCAGAGTGTCATACTAAATAGTATCAAGGTCATGAGCTGAAATTCTGCTTCAATTTTTTTGTTTGGCTTTGAGAAAGGAAATCAGGAGACTATTCCCAAACTTTGTAGAATCATGTGTCAAAATAGAAGGTAAACCAATGGCTCAGTATAGATCCATCTCTTCTGCTTCCTCTCCTCAGCCAAGCACTGGACCTATCATCTGGGCAAATATAAGCACTGGTGTATAAGAAATAGTATTAATAGTCTTAACCTTATGGGTTATTGAGGAGTTGATAAAGTGTCAAGTTCTGAGAACAATATCTGAATCCTAATAAATTTTCAGTATGTATTCACTGTTATTATCTCTATGATTTATATTTGATCTGAGAAAGATCTCAAACAAGACTCCTTACCAAGCACAAGTCAGTGTTGGAAGGAAACACATGTTAACAGGTCATTTGCTTCAGAGTTTCAAGTGATAAAGCTGCAGACCCAAGATAACAGGAAGTAAATGTTTGAGTCATCATTTCCTTCATTCTTGGAACTAGCAATGAGTGTCTCCTCCAATGTGAAGTTTAGCCAAAACAGCAGGACAAAACTTTTCTTTGTTCTATTTCTTCTACAATCATTGACAAAGATAAAGAAAGCTGTCATAGACTCTTACTAGACAGAGGAAAAACCACAATCACTTTCAAAATCTGGATCCACATGTCAATGCCTGCCAATGTCTTTACCTGGGGAAATAGCTCAATTTGACCATGAGGACTTTAAGCACTTACTAATTGCCCTGAAACACCCCCAAATGCCTCATACGTAACTATAAATACAACATTTAGTCAAGTAGATCATTCTGTATTCCAAACATTTTTTAGGGGGAAGATGAATTTCTCCTAAAAATATTTCTCCTTGCAACTGCAATTATTACTATAGTATAGACTATTAATAATGATAATAAATGTCTTTTTTATTAAAGTGCTTTTGTATGCTGTTTGGTGTAGAAAAGTTTTAAAAAATACTAAAACTATATGTATAAGATGATAGATGTTTGCATGAGCGCTACCATTTGCCACTCTAGCACTATGGGTTGGATGGTATGAGTGCTGTTGTGCTCATTTTACTGGGGATGAAACTGGGGTTCTAGAAAGCTCAGTAAGTTTTTCAAATTTGTCCAACCGATAAGTGGCTCACCCAGGGCTGATTTGAGCAGGTGTGTTTTCATTGCTTTGACCAAAACACCTGTCAAGAGCAACTTAGAGGAGGAAAGGTTTATTTTGGCTCATGGTTTCAGTTCATGATCAGTTGACTCCATTGCGTTGGGCTTGCTGAGGAAGAATATGATGGCAGAAGGGTGTGGCAGAAGGAAGCTACTTAGCTCATGGAAGCCAGGAAGTAGAATGAAAGAAAGAGTGGAAAGGGTCAGGGACAGAATATAGTCCCCAAAGACACATCTCCAGTAATCTCCTTCCTCTAACCACACCCCACCTGTCTACATTTTCTACCACCTCCCAGTAATCCATTCAGCCATCAATGGATTAATCAATCTGATGGTGGGGTCAGAGCCCTCATGATCTAATCACTTTCCAAAGCCTCACCTCTGATCATTGCTGCATTGGGAACCAAACCTTCAACACACAAGCTTTTGGGGGGCATTCCAGATCTCAAATATAACAGCAAGCCTGACTTCTGTATCCATTGTAGGCTATCCTCAATTAAAGAAGACAACATTTTGCAACTGTTTTGACAAAATACAAAGCTGGAGTTTCTGGATAAATTGATTAAAAATACCTATCGAAAGATGTGCACAGTACCCTATGTACCAGGAACACAGAGGAAAGAACTGATAACTGTTGCCAAGATAACTCTAGGGAAGCTGAGGATGTGGCTCAGTGGTAGAGTGTTTGCCTAGCATGCACAAGACACTGGGGAGATAAATGAAGGGTAATTATTGGTTATCAAGTAGGTAACAAAAATAGGAGATGGCATGGCTGTTTGATGCCACTAAGAAGAAAGGGGGTCTTTCCCTATAGATATGCTGTCAGCATCTTTCTTTTCCTGAATACATAATTTTCTAATTAGTCATTAGATTAGCCCCACTTTTTCCATAGGGAAAAAGTAAAAAAAAGAATTCTATCTGTAAATGTCTTTTGGTAAAACTGTAAAATCCCTTTACTCTATAATTAGCCAAGAATGAATAACCACCCAGAGACACCTGCTTAGCCCATTACAGACATGTGGAAGAAAAGAAAAAATGGTAGATACCATACTATTCTAAGGCGTTATGGACAGCTAACTTTTGCCTTTTTTTTTTAATGAGCTAAAATTTATTTATTTATTTATTTATTTATTTGTGGTGCTGAGGATCGAACCCAGTGCCTCACACATGCCAAGCAAGTGCTCTACCACTGAGCCATAACCCCGGCCCACTTTTACCTCTTTTGAAGTAATTGACAAGTACTCCCCAAAAGGTCATTTGTCACAGGGCTAACAGTAGAGATCAGGGTTCTATAGCATTTGGCATCTTACCCTATAATTAAAACATTATTCCTGCAGTGTAAACTTTCTTGAGCTAAGTCACCTGAAAAATGTTTTCTAGTTTTTTTTTTCCTACCTATGTTCTTTCTCTCTTGCACCTTGCTCAACTGTCTACTTTGATTATACAAAACTTTCTTCAAGGCCCTCACAATGGAGTGACCAGAAGTGGCTGATGGACTCTGGGTTCATGGACTTCCATGTGAGAATAAAGTTGTATGATTCCTTGGTTTTACTATGCACAAAAATTTCCCATTTATGGGGGTTTCTGTGATTGCAAGAGTAACCCTAAATCCTTACTCATCTTGTTTGATAAAACTCTGGAGTTTGAGTTGGGGAGGTATTTTGTATATTCTGATCCTTTACCATGCCCCTTCCAGGGTCAGCCAATTTTTAGAGAGCAAAATTTTACCTATAAGTATAATTTTCAAATATAATACAACCAATCCAGAGACCACAACCTTACCACCTTCTTTATTGGGCTCTCACACTCCACTCTGGGAGTCCTAGGCATCCCACAGCCAAGTGCCAAAAACCTAAGGACAGCCCCAGAATCCATGAAATTTATCCAAACTAGCCAATCCTAAACCTGCTTACTCTGCCTCACTTGTTCCTTCCATGGAAACCACAATAAAGGCTCTTTTAAATTTTTTTTTTTTTTTAGTTGTAGGTGACACAATACATTTATCTTATTTATTTATTTATTTTGTGGTGCTGAGGATCAAACCCAGGGCCTCACACAAGTAAGCAAGTGCTCTACCACTGAGCCACAACCTCAGTCCATACAATAAAGGCTCTTGTCCACTACCTGCCCTCCAACTGGTATCCCTGGTGCCCTCCATAGCATGGCTACTTCTTTTGAGAACTGTAACAAACTACTTATTCAGTAGCAGTCACCTCCTAATTTGTTTCCTTACCATACCTCAAGTTGTTATGAGTACCATTATATTTCAAAACAAAATGGGAATCTCTACTGAGTCACTCTCACCAAACTCCTCAGCCTGGCCCCCACAAGGTAGCAGAAAAAGTTTGGACTTCACTTTATCTTCCTTTTCAAATAGGAAAATCAACCACTGCAATTGAAAAAAGAATCAAAAGAATCAAAGACATGAAGATGCAAGTTTAATAGTCTGCATAATGGAGAAAATTTTACCTAATTTGACCTAAGTTTAGTCACTGCCTGATTCAAATGAAAAATCTTGGTGCATTTCCCCTGTGGAACATTCATTAAAACCATTGCAAGTATGATTTCTGAGGATCTGGATTTTGTAAGCTCATTAGTTTGTAGAACAGCTCTCTGTGATTTGACCCACTTTCAATCCCCAAACTCTGAAAATAAAATATAAATGTTTCATGCACAAGGATCTGGTCATCTATCATTAGTCTACTAATGAAATATGGGCAATATTGTCCTACATAGAGCTTGAAATGTCCTGAATACTGCAATGCAGAGAAAGGGCATATTCCATCAAATCTTAAATTGAGAAAATTTCCTGGAGAGATAGCTATTCATCCTGAATAAAACATCTATATCTCAATTGGAATTACCTGAAAAATGAAACCGTACTCTAATGCTACATAAGATGCAAACAATGACAACCACCTCTTCCACAGAAAGTTCCTCAGAAGTGCTAAACATCCACATGGATTTATACTTTTCACAATTTATTGCATTAATTTGTTTTTTTTTTAACATACTTTGGTAAACACATGCTAAATAATGCATCTGGTTTCTAAGAACTGGCAAAGCATTCCCTTTCCTCGCCAAGGCCACACAACTGAGCCAATCTCTGCAGGATAACTAAGACTCCCTTCCATTGCTTCCTCCCCCCCGCCCCCGCCCTACTGAAGTCTACCTCTTTTTGAAATAGGCAAGATGGTGGTAGAGGCAGACTTTAACCTGGAATTCTCCATAGGGTCCTCTGCCTCTACTTGAATTAGTGTGGATCAAAGGCCAACTGCAAGAGAATCATAGAAAAAGAGAAACCAACTGGACACTTTCAAAATATTCAGCCACTTTTTTTTCTAGTCTTTGATGATGGATTGGGCTTTTAAAATTTGAACTCCAGAAATTTCCATTATTTATTATAAGATTACATGTAAATATCTGTTGGATTTTGTAAAGTCAATGAAAGGTGACTACCTACCCTTCTCAGGATTCCTGCCTTGCAGTGTGGTTTTGCTAAATGTTGTGTTTGTATAGACATCTCTGGCATTCCCTTGGTCTCAGTGCACAGACCTTCAGTAGCTGCTCTTCTCCTTCCCATGACCTGATGAGTGGTTTTTATGGATCTCAACCAGATGCTAGGGAAGCAGTGATCCAGGTAGCTAGGAAAGCTGGAACTGCAAAGTCACTCATCTTAAAAAAAAAAAAAAACCAGAAAACGATTCTACAACTCTTTGCAACATTTAGAGCTCCACTCACCAACCTGAGCTAAATGAACCTTATCACAGCTGAACCCTAACATTTCTCAGAGCTGATAACAGCTGTGCCTATATGCTGCCCAGTGGATGTGGAGAGAAATATGCTTGAATTCAGACAGAGAAAACATCTTGTTAGCAAATGATTGTCTGACTGAATTGACCTTTTATTTTTAGGTAGATCTATTCCTTGAAAGAATTGCTGATTTTCTGTTTCAGCTTAGTATGAAACTGACTGGGGCTACTGCTTTTGACAAGGGCTAAGTGTTCAATCTACCTCCTTCTCTAGTAACTCAGCAGAAGTTTCAAGGGCAGAAGGGAGGGGAGGCTCTGGCCACTCACTGGGCAGGTGACACACACCTCACCTACTGATCAAAAGGTCACTGGATCCATAGCTCCAAGGTCAGAGTACTCCCAGTCAGTGACTTAATATGATGGGGATGCCTAGGGTTCGGTGGTTCCCTGATGGTCTGACTGGACATCCCCAAGATTTCACTGCCTTCCAAAGAGATGCTCCAGACAACATTGCTTCCCTCTGCCTCACCTTCAATCAAGATCAGACAGCACATGGTCCATTACCTCTCCCAGCCTACCTCAGATCCCCTGCCATCTTTAGAAGCACTTCCCTAAAAATATCTTTCATGTTTCATTCTGTCTTGGCAACTGCTTCTCAGGGAACCCAGACTTGTAACATGGATGACCTTGGATGTCAGATGGGGGCTGGACCAAGGGCTCAGCCAAAGTTGTCACCAGACTGCTCAGTGTTCCTTTCCACTGACCCACCAGACTGTCAAAACCTTTACCAGTTTAAGAAAGGCCTCCTTTGGGATCAGATCTGATCCCAAGGCTGGAGGTGCTCTTTTTACCCCCAGCAGAGATACCTGACTGCATCAGGATCCTGAGGACATCTGGAGAGTGGAGGGCATGACCTTTGGAGACTCTGCCACTGATCAGGGTCAAAAACAACCTCAAAGGGCAACACTTGAATCAGAAGGAATGGAGCAGGGTGTGACTGTGCATGTGTCTGTGTGTGTGTGTGCACGCGCAGAGTGGCTAGGTGTGTGTGTGCCTCTGACCATGTGCACAGGTCTGGGTGCATATGTCTGCATGTGTATGCATGTTTGTATGTGCACTTGTGTGGGTGTATGATTGCACATGTGTATACATGTGTATATGTGTTCCTGCCTAGGTGTACACATGCATATGTGTGAATGTGGATGCTCCTCTGTATGTGCATGTATATGTGTGTGTATGTGTTTGCGCACATGTGTGTGGTCCCCACCTGGGGCAGGGGCATCTCAAGGGAAAAGGGCTGCTAACATGAATCAGCTGCATTTTTATGCACTATTTTCCCCATTAATGCTCTCCCTGAAGGCTACAGAAATCCTACAGCATGGGTTCTGGTTTTAATTTCCACACAAATAAATCGGGAAAATGGCCTTTCCCTCCCTCCTTTGCGTCTTTCTCTCCTAACTCTCCTTCTTTTCTGTTTTCCTTCTTTGGCATCAGGGTCCTTAGGCTGTATGGAGACTGCACCTGGCTGAGCACTGAGCCTAGGGAAAACTCCTTTTTTCATTATTTATCTTCTCTTCTCTAATCCTCTTTGCTGTCCTCAGTGAGACCCAAACAGAACCATGGTGCTTTTGCCTAGGTCTCTTTTGTCAAACCAGTTTTGGCAGACGTAATGGTTCCAGGGACTCAAACTCTAATGCTGGGCTTTCCCCTGCCAGAGCTGAGTCTTAGCTCAAAGAAAACAACAGGGTTAGTGTGGGGTCAGAGATGGGGAAGAGAGACCAGACAGAACACCTCCCTCCCTGACCCTTCATCCCCCTCTGCATCTAAAGAATGCCTCCCTACCTTTACTCTACTCCATCACAGCCCCACCCCCTACCCCCTTCTCTCAGCTGTGCACACAGGCTTTTCTGCTGAAGCTCGGGATTAAAAATGGGAGATTTATTGTGAGGAAATTCCCCCTGCTTTAGTGTGACATAACTTGAAATCAAATGATGAGCTTGTAATCAGCCACCCTGAACATGGCTTTTATGGGTCAGTCCGAAATAAGATTGAATCACTTGGACTGTGCTCACTGAGGAATGAAGATTTATGACCCTCACAGATGAACCTTACATAGAGTCTCAGGTCCAGGGCATTATTTATTTAGCAGATCAGCAGGGCTTCGAAGACAGTCCTCTAAGAACCTCATTGTCAAGTAGAGGGAGGGAGCATCATTTTAAAATGGCACAGTATATTCAAGTCCAGTTCTCATTCTCTTCTCTTTCCTGGGCTGAACTAGATTCAAGAAAGAATAGCATCTAATCAATATGGCCAAAACAATAATAGGATTGATGCATGAGTTACCTTTGCATCTACTTAAATGGAACTCCACAAGTATTTTTTTTAACTTTTTTTTAAATTGTTTTTTATAGTTGTAGATGGAAAGCATGCCTTCCTTTAATTTATTTTTTGAATGCGGTGCTGAGGACTGGACCCAATGCCTCACACATGCTAGGCAAGTGTTCTGCCACTGAGCTACAGGCCCAGTCTCTCCACAGGTTTTTTTTTTTTTTTTTTTTTTTTTAGCCTAGAGTTTTCACCATAAAAACGAAAGTCAGCATTATGCTGGGGAGAAAAAAAACTGCTTGGATAATCCATAACCAAGGCCAGAATCATTCTAAATGGAGAAAAATTGAAAGCATTCCCTCTAAAAA
The DNA here is from genome assembly GCF_001458135.2 of Marmota marmota marmota. NCBI lineage: Eukaryota > Metazoa > Chordata > Mammalia > Rodentia > Sciuridae > Marmota > Marmota marmota. Next base: position 43,619,325 of record NW_026000026.1, on the reverse strand, counting down.
CTGGCACAAGACAAGGCTGTCCTCTTTCACCACTTCTATTCAACATCATCCTTGAAACTCTAGTCAGAGCAATTAAACAAACAAAAAAAAGAAATTAAAGGGATACAAACAGGCAAAGAACTCAAACTATCACTATTTGCTGATGACATAATTCCATACCCAGAAGGCCCAAAAAATTCCACCAGAAAACTTCTAGAACTAATAAATGAATTCAGCAAAGTAGCAGGATATAAAATCAACACCCATAAATCAAAGGCATTCCTATACATCAGAAATGAATCCACTAAAAGAGAAATTAGGAAAACCACTCCATTCACAATAGTCTCAAAATAAATAAATAAATAAATAAAATTAAGTACCTGGGAATCAATCTAACAAAAGAGGTGAAAGACTTTCACAATGAAAACTACAGAACACTAAAGAAATTGAAGAAAACTTCAGAAGATGGAAAGATCTCCAATGCTCCTGAATAGGCAGAATTAATATTGTCAAAATGGTCATAAACCAAAAGTGTTATACAGATTTAATACAATCATAGGGATAGAAAAAGCAGTTATGAAATTTATTTGGAAAAATAAGAGACCCAGAATAGCCAAAGCAATCCTTAGCAAGAAAAGTGAAGCAGGAGGCATCACAATACCAGATCCTAAACTATACTACAGAGCTATAGTAACAAAAATGGCATGGTATTAGCACCAAAATAGACTTGTAGACCAATGGTACAGAATAGAAGACACAGAGACAAACCCACATAAATATGGTTATTTCATACTAGAGATAAGGGTGCCAAAAACATTCACTGGAGAAAAGATAGCCTATTCAACAAATGGTGCTAGCCTAACTGGAAATCCATATGCAGTAAAATGAAATTAACCTCTATTTCTCACCCTGCACAAAAATCAACTCAAAGTAGATCAAAGACTTAGGCACTAGAACAGAGACCCTATGCCTAAAATAGGCCCAAATTTTCACCATGTCAACTTAGCATCTGACTTTCTTAACAAGACTCCTAAAGTGTGAGAAGTAAAATCAAGAATCAATAAATGGGATGGATTAAATTAAAAGCTTTTCTTCTTAACAAAAGGAAACAATTAATAATGTAAAGAGAGAGCCTACAGATTGGGAGAAAATCTTCATCACACTCACCTTGATACAGCATTAATCTCTAGGATATATAAAGAACTCAAATACTTAACACCAAAAAAAAAAAAAAACCAACAACAAATAACTCAGTCAATAAATTGGCTAAGGAATTGAACAAACACTTCACAGAATAAGAAATACAGTTGATCAACAAATATATGAAAAAGTGCTCAACATCTCTAGCAATTCGACAAATTCAAATCAAAACTACTCTAAGATTTCATCTCACTCCTGTCAGAATGGCAGTTATCAAGAATACAGGCAACAATAAATGTTGGTGAGGATGTGGTAAAAAAGGTACACTCATACATTACTAATGGAACTGTAAATTGGTGCAACCACTATGAAAAGCAGTATGGAGATTCCTCAGAAAATTGGGAATGGAACCACACCATTTGATCCAGCTATCCCACTCCTTGGTTTATTCCCAAAGGACTTAAAATAGTGATGCAGCCACATCAATGTTTATAGCAGCTCAATTCACAAGTGCATTAATGCATTCTACTGTTCTGTATAACTTATTAAAACAAATGAAATTATTTTAAAAAAGAAATAGCTAAATCATGTGTACTAGACATAGTATAAGAAGGCAAGAAAGTATTTTTAAAATATTGCACTAAAATAAATAAAGCCCAAAGAGAACTGTTGTTTTAATGCTGTTGAATTGATGTCTGAATGAACTTTTCAATTATTTGTGTAATTCAAACATAGGGAACACGGCAACACTAGACTGCCGATGAGTTACTGCAGATCAGCTATTTTGTTACGTGTGTAGACAGCAGAATTTTGGGGAAGGCTTTTTAAAATGCAGAATTATCCAATGATATTAAAATCATGCATGAATACACAGGCCCTCACCTTCAGCCAAACATAAACAGCCCTGTGGAAATAAAGAGTATCCCCTGATAGAAGATAAAGGGCCTCATTCCAGGGAAACTTTGTAGGTCCCACAGGAGCACATTAGTGAACTGATTCCCACTGCTTTCGCTTCCTCCCAGCCTCTAGCAAATACTTTAATTTTCTAAGAGAGATCTTTATCCTCCCTGGGTCACTCCGGGACAGGCCTGTAGAAGGACAGGGCCTTTAACAGCACCACAGAATGTGGTCTCTTGAGATTCCCAGGGAAAATCTCACGCCTCATACTGGGGTCAAGGTTGCATCCACCTGCTACTGAGGGGACACTATAGAATGTGTGGCAATTGAGAGCCTGGAAAATATAAAATCAATTCATTTTTTAGCAGTAGTGAGTTGTATTTTTACATAATATTCTCAATATATTTTTCTTTAGCCTCCAGATGCTGCTTCAGATGAAATACCTCTACATTTAAGGCAACGAGTGTGCTTGTTTAGCTGAGAAAAGCGAAATGAACACACTGTTTTCCCTGTGTGTCGAGGGTTTGGGGACACTCTGCAGCGTATGTATCGATCTCATCCATAGTTCTGGATTTTACTGCCTTCATGCAAGGGGCTCACTGCTGCCAGCCCCAGCCTGCCTGGTGTTCCAGGCTTCCTGGGCATCATGATTTCCAATCTTCATGTGTTCAGACGAAACTCATTTCAATATATACAGTCACACACACACGTGTACACACATGGCACATAGGTTCATGCACACATGTGTAGGCACACAGGTACACGTGTACACAGAACACATGCAGATGCACACATAAGCACACATGTGTGCACACACACATATGCATAGTACAGTCCCAAACTCACATGGATACACACACACACACACACACATACACACACACACAAACACACATCTTCCTCCACATGTTTCCTTAGTGTGGACCCCAAACTTTTGCCTAACACCTGGTATGTCTTTGCATTCCCTGGTTCTTCTCTTCTTTTTACCTTTGCCCAAACACCTGAGAATCTTTTTATCCCTTGTCTTTCTATTATTTTCATCATCTCACAGCCCACATCCAGTCCAGGGTCAGATCCCCACCTCCCTTGCCAGTCCCACTTTCACAGTTCTGGTGCTTGGACATCTGCAGTAGTCTCCTAACCCATCCTCTTATGTCTGACCTCATTTAATCCTTTCTCCAACAGAACCAATGAAAACTCAAAATGGTACAACCTGTATGGAAGGGAATATGCAACATCTCATAAAATTCCATGTGCAATTGCCCTTCCATGTGGCAACTGCATTCTCAGGAGCTTACCCAGAAGACACATGTGCATAAATTGAAATAATTCACCACAGCATTATTGGTAATAGCAAAAAATGAAAACAACCCAAGAACCCTTACTTAGGAGACTAGTTGGGAAAACAATTTTATACAGTATTGACTTTTGAAACCTAAGTATTTTCTGTTTCCAAAAAAATCAAAGATGACAAAACAATCCCTAGAGTTGTATACAAACAAGCGAACCTAATTGTACACATCTACGACATAACTACACATACAAATAATAAATTCAACTAATTTTTTTCCCCTTGGCAGTACTAGAGATTAAAACCAGAAGTTCTCTACCACTGAGCAACATCCCCAGCCCTTTTTAATTTTTTATTTTAACACAAGAGTTTTGCTAAATTGCCTGGGCAGACCTTCAATTAGCCATCCTCATGCTTCAGCTTCCCAAATAGCTGGGATTTTATGCATGCGACGCCACACCTGGAAAATCCAACTTATTCTTAATGCAGTACTCTGAGAGTACACCCATTGTACAGGAAGGAAGATAACTCAAAGACATCTTACATTTTTTATCTCAGGAGATGCTGTTGTTGGTGTAACTTGTATAGCAACCTGGAAAGACTTTGTGAATACTGTAGAATAGAACTAATATGTTCATGTATTTTGGAACAAATGTGGGGATATGGAATAGGGGGAAATGTGGAGAAGAACCTTGAACTTATTATTGCTATAAGTTGTAAGTTTTAAAAAATATATACATTTCTAGCAATTGGCACTCAAAGGAACTAAAATAAGGACATTTCTGCAGCCATAAGGTACAGCTGGCACCCAGATGTTTGTCCCTAGTGATTATTACACATTAAAAGAAATTAGGGACCCTTGGAGAAGGAAAAGTAGTTAACTCCAACCAAGTATGAGGAGGACAATACAAAGGAAGGCAGAAAGTCTAGTATGCTTAAGGTCAGAAAAGGACCCTTTAGGGACACACAAGATGGCTTGAAGGGGCTTCCACGGACCCAATTTGGGCAATTTGAGCACCAACGTGCATAATGACATTCATGAATTATAATATGATGAATAAAATATGAACTCCATGAGTTTATAATGGTGATTTTTTAAAAAGGGGGAGCAGTGGGAGTTTTTCATTAGAGAAGAATGCTAAGCTATAAATGGAGACTGAAAGAATTATAAACCCACCCTTAATTAGAAAGGATCAAATGTACCTTTACGTTTGGAGAGACTGTGGTGACACACCACATGAGCATCTTAGCATGACAATATAAGGACAAGCTGGCATCATGAGTCCCTTGATGTAATACTCTGGGAAGGACTTGGCTGCTTCAAGATGGCACTCTACTCATGCCAAAGTGTTTAATCTTAATGTAAGTATGAGGGAATACTTAACACAAATCCATACTGAGGGACATTCTACCAAGTGAGGGTTTGCACTCTTATCAAGTATTAATGTCAAGAAAGGCAAAACAACCAAAAGGTGCATAATGATATTAAATATAAATTTCTATATTAAAAGAGATGAAAGAGCCAATGTCCTCAAATATCATATATCTTCCTTGATTAGACTAGATTAAAAACAGGAGACCTATAAAGTTCATTTGGAGTTAGTTCAGGACCCTTAAACATAGAATGGATGTCAGATAATAGAGCCAGTATATTATCAAATGTTCAATTCTGTAGGGTGGTGATAATGGCATTGCAGTTACCTGGGATAATTTTCCTTCTCTTGGAGACCAATGCTCAAGTGTTTAGGCTCGAGGACTATAACCTACTTCCACAGATTCTGAAAAAATATACAGAGAGGGAGAGAAGGCCAATGTGGCACTTGGTGTAACAAGTGGGGAATCCATGAGTCAGGTATATAGTTATTTTTTGTAGTATTCTTGCAACTTGTCTGCAGATTCAAAAGTTTCCACATAAAATGTTGAAGTGCGTGGGAGTAAATTTTAGGCTTTTTAACTAAAAAAAATGCCTTTAGGTGTTTGGTCTCTGCTCACTTTCTCAGCACCTCCTCTTCTCCCTCATGCTTCACCCCTTCCCCCTTTATACTACAGCCACATCTGTTTACTGTTTGTTGATCACATTATGACTTTCTTTCTTGCTCTGCCATGGCTCCTGGTTTTTTCCACCTTGAAGAACTCCTCCTTCCTTTTCATACAATAACTTATTTTCTTCTAAATTACTCTCAGACAAGATTTCTTAAGGGGAAATAATTTTTCTGCACATCCCTCCTCTCCCTCCAGGCTCAGATGCCTCCATTGTATTGTCACTGGGTTGTAGTTTGAAATGGACTGCTGATGTACCTGGCATCCTGCATTAATTAGTAGACTCCCCAGGTAGCACTGACTTAAAATAGTGATTGCACTGTCAGGACCTACCACCCCCAAAAGTTTACAGAACCAACCTACTATAGAAGATAGACAGGCATGTCTCTCAATAGGCTGCCCTCTCTAAACAGCAGGTTTCCTATTTCTCTTAATGCCTGCCTTGGCTCAAGTTCTGGATGATACTGCGTTATTAATAAAAATAAATGGGGTTCTAGAGGACCAAAATCATTCAGTGCCCATACCAAAACAGAAATTGAATCCCTGGAAGCCAAAAAAACAATCTTGCAAACCCTCCTACTGCTTAGCCCCATTAAGAACACCTCCGGGGGGCACCTGTTTAGCTCATTTTTTTGCATCCTGTGAAGTATGTAAGTGGCCCAGCTACATTTCCTTCCACCCTAATTATCACACAATCTCTTTTAGACCTAGGAGCCCTTTATCACTTGGCATTCATCCTAGCAATTGGGTGGTACTTTCCTGATTGGGTTGAGTATGCTGAGTAGAAAAATCTGGAGAAAGAGAAATCTCACCTCCTGAGTTTGACTCCTTAGATATCTCTTTCACATGGTATATGGCTGCAGAAAAAAAAAATAGAATATTCCCTGATCTGCTAAAGAAGCTTCTTTGCGGCCCACAAAGAAGCTGTGACCCATCCAGCTGGATGTGGGACAAAAGATGTGTAGGTGTCTGCCCTGTGGGTGCCAGATATACCTATCATATGAGTTTGCTCAAGTCACACGAATATACCTATTTTTATAAATGTGGAAATCGAAGCTTGGGGAGTTAAATAGTTGGTAAGCAGGATTTTATGCCCAGGGGGTGGTAAAGATAAGTAGCTCCAACCCTATCATTCAATTATAGCTTTAATCTTATCAATCAATCAATGAATCGATAATAAATTACATTTATGTGTCACTGTCATTCTACCAGAAGTCTATAGGCAAAAGGGCTCATTCACATATCCCTCTATTGGGTCTCATTTTTTCCCTCTACTCAGTGGGTGGGGTTTTATAAAGAAGTGTAAAATTCCTTCCTGATTGCTTATATAATTGCCTGCAATAGGGATTTCCTCCTTAAGCTCTTAGAACTTTCTTAGAAGATGTGGCTGCTCATTAGAAAAACCTGGGGACATTTTTTAAGTTCCCTGTGCCAGAACTCAACACAGAACCAGCAAACCAATTACTTTTCCTATTCTGGGGAAGGGACATAAACATCAGCATTTTTAAAGTTCCTGAGGGGACCTTAACTTGCCCTCAGGGTTAATAACTACTGTCAGCTTTTTCACCAAAGCTGCCACACCCTGGGCAGAATTAGTCCTGTTCAAGAGCTGGATGCAAACGATGCTGAATTCTGGAGGGGGAGAGCCCAGATCAGAAGCCAAGTTCCTGCTGGCACACTGAGCACAGAGGCCCCCATTTCCTTTGGAGTGCAGAGTCCTGGACACCTAAATAAACATTACTCTCTTGATGTAATACCTATGTCACTACCTGGTCTACCTAGGCAAGTCCAGCCAGGATCAGTCTGTCCTTTCCCTAAGTCCCAGATCCAAATTTTATAAAAGATCTCAAATTTAAGTGCAGCAGTTACATGCCCAGCACTGGGGACTGGTTGGCTTGAGTCGGCTCTCAGCTTTAACACTTGCTAGCTCATTGTAAGAGAACTTGACCTACCTGGAGATCACCTGCAGACAGCTTGTCCCTATGTGCATGTGATCTCTGGCTAGAGAGCAGTCGTGACCCTCAACCAATGGGGGCAATAGACTCCTGCTTTCCTGACCCTGAATATGACATCCTTAAGTCTTGTTCCTCAGTCTTCCAGAGGTTCCCCAGTCAGACTGAGCCCGAGCTGCCCACTGTGGTCACTTCCTTTCTGATCCTTGACACAGGATGTACTTATTGCCTCTCCAGTCTCATTTCCTCCTTTCTTCACCTTGCTTCTGGGGATCATCTCCTAAACCCAAACCCTGGTTCAGGGTCATCTGTTGGAAGAAATCAAACTAGGTACCCTGAGACCTGCAATAAACTGGCCCTGTGTGGCTTCATCCTCTGTACTGGGAAGTAAAGAGCAGGGAGCTGCCCTGGGAAAAGGCCTGAAAGGTCAGCTGTGGGGAAGTTTCAACCTAAGAGGCTACACCCTCCTTTTCTGACTTCTTCACATCCCTCCACCTGAAGCATCCTGTTGGGCAGAAAATCCTATCTACCTGATAGATGGACAGATGGGTTCAACCTCTAACATTCCTTCTGGGCAGACATTCAAGAACTTTCTCTTGGAGGCACCAAGACACTCATTAAATGTTAAATTATTTGCCAAAGACTATGCCAGAGCCCTCATCCCTGCACTCAATGTAAACTGAGCCTCAGCATGAAATAGTCTCTTCTCTATTAAACAGCTAGGAACACAAGAAACTAGCTTTTTATTGCCTCGTTTGTGCCAATAGGAGAAGGAATTTGGCAATAGGACCTCACAGGTGGTGGTGTGTACTTCCATCGGGAGGCACAAAATGTCCACTTTGTGATGTTAGCAACAATCAATGGTCCTGGCCCAGATCCTCTGTTTCACTGGGGGATGCAACATGGCTAAGTTCTCATTTGTTTTCATTCCTTCTTTGTTTCTTAACTGAAATTCTCGTATAAAGAGAAACCTCCCATCCACTGTTTGGTTACCTCAGCTACAAGTTTTACAAGGAAGACAAAATAAATGCTTGATTCTTTCGTGTTATTTTCCAGCTTTCAAAATAATGAGTTGGATCCTTAGCATCTTCCAAAGGTGGCCAACAAGTCTTTCTGTTTTGAAGAATCATTACAGACTTGTGGTTTGAAACACATCTGGTGCACTGCAAGTCATTATTCTAAGTGGTGCTGAGATGATCACACCTTTGGCCAGTGGGGATCTCTTCAAATTGGCTCCTGAGTCCCACTGACATGAACCAGACTTTGATGACTGTTTTCTTATTGGGTTTGACATAATGTTCCATCTTGAATACTTCCTGTCCCAGCCCTGCAATCAATCATTTTTCCAAGGATCTCTGGTTCTTTTAAGGGGGAAAGGTATTTAGGTAAGGGTTTTAAGACACTCAATGAACTCTTTCAAAGTAGATAACTCAATATTGGTGAGTTGAAATTTTTCTTGTCTTTTATTCTGTGATGATTTCTTCTCCCTTTTCATTTTCTGTTCTCTGTTTTGTTTCTGTAACTCTGACTTATCTAAGTTGTAGAATTCATCGACCAGTCCTCTAATTTTCTACCGATTTTATTCCTTCCAATTGAAGTTTGATTCTACTTTTTGGGAGATTTTGACTTTATGTTGCTATTATTTTATAGAACTTTTTGTTTTTGCTATTCTATTTTTTATTTCCAAGAGCTCTATTGTATCCTCTGAATGTTCCTTTTTTATAGCATGCTGTTCCTGTTCCACAGTGCAATAACTTCTTTTATACCCAAGGCTATCGCTTATCATTTTCTTCATGTTTTATACGTGCACCACACTGCCTATTTCCTTCAAAGGCCTTTTTGTCCTGCTTTTTCACTTTGATTTCTGGCTTGCCTCTTTAAATGTCTAATAATCCTGTTTTGTTCATTTGTATTGGAAGGACCGGCTAAAGTGCTGATTGGAAGGTCTGTTTCTGTGGAGAAAAAGACTGTCTTTTAATGGGCTTGATTGTAGAGTGATACAACAGCTGTCTAGCAATCTCTCAGAAGACTCTCAATGTCAATATTATGTAGGTCATTTTTTTCTGAGAGGATCAGTTTTCCCGCTGAGGACTCCTCTACTCTTCCAATTTCCTGCCTGGAAAGTATAGGTATGGCTTCCACTTTTGGATACCACACAGGGGTCTCATCATTCAGTATGGAGATTTTCACTCTCACCTTTGTCATATGAAACCTCATCCAGCACCCTCACCCTGGCTTCTACAGGAGTCAGAAGGTATCTGCTTCAACTCAGAGCACGCACCTTCAGAATTCTGCTGGATTGGGGTAGCAGCTGGTTTCCTGTTTGTGTGGCACAGCAAGAGATAATATCTAGAAGTTTATGTAAGGGTTCCTAAATTAAAAATCAATTGATTTTTCTGGTTTTGTCCTTTCTCCAAGTCTGCACCTTTGGGGGTATCTAGAACCTTGATTTCTCAGATTCTCAAGGTTCTTCAGTGTGAATCAGTTTGGATCTAGTTTTTTTTCTCCCCCTTCCTCTCCTGCAGAAGCAGGAATTCCCCATCTGGTTCACTATTCTGGCGTCACACTTCTATTCTCTTGACATTTGTGATGAAACAGATGACCTCTCTCCTCTGATCACTATTATTCCATTCTCCTTATACTTAAGGGTTGTTGACTTTTAATTATGTTATTATTATTATTATTATTATGTTCATGGATTTTGTGAGGAAACAAAGATAATCATATATAATACAATGTATTTAACCCCAAATTGTCTCCAATCTATGTTCTATTCTATTGCTTCAGGAACTCCTTATAATATGCAAATATAATCATGTTATTTCCTTTAGGCCATCCCTTAGTGTCTTCAGGATAATATACAGATTTTTAATATTTAAAGTCTTTCAAGGATCTAATTTCCCCCCCATCTATCCCTCCAGTCCAATACACATAAAATGACTTGAAATTCCCCAAACACCATTTTTTTCTGGCCATATTCCTTTGTGTATGCTATCTCTCCAGTCTGTGTCATCTTTCCCATATCTCTGAATTTCTCTAATTCTTGATTATCCTGAAAAATGAAACCTAGCTCTTACTTGCCGCAGAAAGTATTCCAGTATTACGCCTGCTTGTTATAGATTACAGCTGTGTGTTCCCACATTAACCTATGCACACTTTGCTGTAGATCTCAAAGAATCTTGTTGTATCTTTATGTGTCCCCCATAAACTGGAAGCTCCTTCATAAACCCCTTATGTCCATATTGTAAGCCCGTAGCAAAGAGCCCACGAAGTAGTAGATGCTCAATATTAATGAAATGACTTTGCAAGGGAACAAGTAGAAGGTTCTTGGTTCCAAACCTAGTATTTCTACTCCACTCTTCTATTTAAGTTAAAAATTCTCTTTAGGGTACTGTTACAATTCCATCTTTGCTTTGAATCTCTCTGTACTATTAGTTTGCTCTAACCAAGGAGATATCACAGCACCAAATTAGGAGCACTAATGAAGAATCAGGTAGGATAGGACATGCCCTTAAACGTGTCCTTGAGCTGGTCTATTTTCCTGAACTCAGTTTCCTCATCTGTGAGAGAGAAGGCTCTTATCACTCACAGGTCTTCATTTTAAGCAAAAGAACCTCCTCTGACTGATCTAAGTAGGATAATTTATTTAAGGAATATTAGGTAGCTAACAGAATTGCCATAATGACTGGCAAAGCAGACTTAGAAACAAGTTCAGTATCCAAAACCATAATCAAACTCATACCACTGAACCTGGTAGTAACCTACTGCCACCCCTACATCAATGTCACCCCTTGCAGAGTGGACATGACTCCTCAGTGCTACCTGCTATAACTGGAGACTGGGAGAAGCTGCGCCAGAACCAGCCCTTCTACTTTTCCCCTGTCCTTACATCAGATTCCAAGTGCAGGTGAGTGTGTCTATCTGACTGGCCAAGGGCAGGTGTCCCCAACCTTAGGCCCTGAGAGCTTAGCACTGAGCCTTTCACATACTATGGATATATGTGACTATGTCTTCCACCAAAGTGAGAGTAGTAAAACAATACCCAGGCTTATCAAAAATGGCCATATTCAGATGCTGGTAAGCAATACAATAAAAACCTGCTACAGAGTCCAAATGTTTTTTTTTTTTTTTTTTCCCAAAAGCTAATATAACAAAGCCTTGAGAACTCAAGAAGGGGCTCAGGGATATAAGATAAGTTCACAGATAACTGGTACTTGCAATGGGATCATATGAGAATCTTAAGAAAGCTTCAAATCAACTGTCAGGGGTTGCTTCTAAGGCAGGGTCACATTGACTAGAGACTCAAGGAAGTCACATTCTAGCCCAGTCTATTTGTGGGAAGAATGAATGAGTTTGTAAATAAAGAGGTTTCAAGTGTCATCTCTTTATATACCTTAAATTCATGGTCTATTGGATTTGTTCATTCATTCATTTTCAGCATTTACTGAGTACCTATTATGGGCCCTGCAGTGTTTTGGCCTCAGTTGTCAGGATCTCATGCTAAGAGATGTTCAAGGAAGGTCTCTAAGTACTCAGAGAAGAGTTTCCAACATTTCCAAAATGAATAAGGTAATAAGACCTTATGAAATTCACATCTTTGTGCAATTTGAACTTAAAATCAGCATACTACAGTGACGCAGCCACATCAATATTTATAGCAGCTCAATTCACAATACCTAGACTATGGAACCAACCTAGGTGCCCTTCAATAGATGAATGGATAAAGAAAATGTGGTATATACACATAATGGAATATTACCCAGCCTTAAAGAGGAGTGAAATTATGGAATTTGCAGGTGAATGGATGGAGCTGGAGAATATCATGCTAAGCAAAATAAGCCAAACCCCCCCAAATCAAAAGGCCAAATATTTTCTCTGATAAGCAGATGTTGATCCAAAATGGAGGGGATGAGAATGAAGGGACTTTGGATTGTACAGAGGGATGGTGGGGAGTGGAGGGGTATGGGAATGGGAAGGACAGCAGAATGAGATGGATATTATTGCCCTATATACATCTATGATTACACTACCAGTGTGACTGTGCACCATGTTTGGCCAGGGGTAAAAGTTGTGCTCCATTTGTATACAATGTGTCTGAATGCATTCTACTGTCATGTATAAATAATTAGAACAAATTTAAAAAATGAAAAATTTAAAAAAAAAAAAACAGAAACGAACCCACTAACGAACCCACTTACATTCCCGGAGCCCAGAAGTCAGCAGGTTCATGGTCTTCCTACAGAAGCTGTAGGGGAGAATCCTTTCTCACCTCTCCCAGCTTCCTTCCTTGGCTTGGGGCAGCATCTTTCCACCTTTCCCTTCATTTTCACATGACTTTCTCTTCTGTGTGGTCAGGTATTCCCTCCCCTCAGCCTCTTTCCGCTTCTTCTTGTTCTTCTTTTTTATTCTTTTTAGTTATACATGACACTAGAGTCAATCTGGACATATTGATACAAACATGGATTGCTATATAAGGTGAGATTAGGAAGTGCATCTTTGAAAGGACATTTTCTCCAACTGTTTACAAATGTGATAAAGTTCTTATAAATCTCTTTAGAGAAATGCTTAATGGTAATTTTAGCTGAACTTGAGCATTATTCAAGACACATAGGGTGTTACAACACTTCTTTCCTGAAGGATGACTTCTGCTAATGTCACTTTCTGCAATTGGGGGTGAAGGAGTATCAGTCCCCATACCTGTGCCATTTTACCTAATCCTCAGGATAAACTTTAGAGGCCTATGTCCCCATAAGGCAGGGTATTTGCTAACAGAGATTTCGTAACTTGGAATCTGGGCTCTGCCACTTGAGCAAACAATGTGGTTATTTATGTTGTTGTTGTTGTATTTTGGTTTTGTGGGTCAATTTCTTCATTTGTCACAGGAGTCCACAGAACTCTCTCCTCTGTGGGGTAGAGCTAGATGACATGAGTCAATGTGTATAAAGCACCCAGCCCAGCCACTGGCACTTCATAAATATACATGTTATTGAGTGTGTTTACAAAGGAGAAACTGAGGCCCAAAGGGTTTAAATATGACTGCTGAACTGAACAGTTAATATGCAGGAGAGACATAGTTTAAAGCCAATCTGTATGACCGGCCAACTCTTGCTTAGCTACCATAACCCACACTCTTTTGCATCTAGAAAGAAAAGTACAGAATATTCAGGACAACACAACCTTGGCAGGTTTTCATTTTAATTTTAGACATTATTTTGTAAGAAATTAGGTTTATTGTACACTTTAGTTTTTTTCTCCCAGAATTAGAATATGATAGGAAAATTTACTTGATGGAGCAGATTCCCAGAAATGCATGCAGATTTTTAATAACACCTCACCCCAAAAGAAAGCATAAATACCTGAAGAAGGTTCCAGATTTATTAAGGTACAACTGATAACCAAAAGCTTATAGAAATTTAGATATACATTTTGGTAAGCTCAGAGTTAGTTTTGAAAGTTGTTTTATTCTAAGATTTCTTTTTTTTTTCTTCAAAAATGGTCATTAAAGTCCTTTTATTAAAAGGAACCCACAGTCTAATGAATTTATTCCTTACATTCTGATTTTTTTTTTAATTTTTTATTGTGGGTTGTTCAAAACGTTACAAATTTCTTGGCATATCATATTTGACACTTTGATTCAAGTGGGTTATGAACTCCCACCTTCACCCCATACACAGATTGCAGAATCACATCAGTTACACATCCATTGATTTACAAATTGCCATCCTAGTGTCTGTTGTGCTCCG
>NW_026000026.1:43559010-43601769 GCF_001458135.2 Marmota marmota marmota | reverse complement strand
GGTGTAAGCTCCTATAAGTGTAAGCTCCAAGAAGCAGTCCCCGCGGGCTCAGTTCCGGGAGCCGGAATTCGGCTGCTTAGTGCTTGTTGTATGCTCTGATAGGTGCAGGGTCCAAGAAGCAGACTCCGCAGGCTCCGCGGGACGGTTCCGGGAGCCGGAACTCAGCCGCCCCGCGCTCGGTGTTCGCTCCGATAAGCTCAGGTTCTAAGAAGCACCCAGGCGCTGAACCCTAGCGATCTGTCTGCAAGCCGCAGGCGAATTGCAGCCTGAAATTACCTGATCTATGGTTGAATGAGCTGCGGTCAGTCGAAAACAGGGAAGGTGACGTCAGTTTACCATCATGGTGGCTGCTGGCCTCCTCTGTGGTCTGACCGGTGTGGAGAACCGAGATGGACTGCTTCCTTTCCCCCGTCTCGAACCCAGAATTCTAAGATTTCTTTTTTTAAGAGAGAGAGAGGATTTTTTAATATTTATTTTTTTAGTTTTCACTGGACACAACATCTTTATTTTATTTGTATGTGGTGCTGAGGATTGAACCCGGCGCCCCATGCATGCCAGGCCAGCGTGTTACCGCTCGAGCCACATCCCCAGCCCTTATTCTAAGATTTCTTTTCTTTCTTTCTTTTTTTTTAGTTGTAGTCAGATGCAATACCTTTATTTATTTATTTTTATGTGGTGCTGAGGATGGAACCCAGGGCCTCGCACGTGCTAGACGAGCACTCTACCACTGAGCCACAACCCCAGCCCCAAGATTTTTTTCTTAAGTAGAAATTAGACTACCTGTTTTAATTTTCTTTAGAGAAAAATAAGTGATATGGCTATGACTGAAGCATATGTTTCCACATCAACTTTTATGCAGAATTGTGTGAGCCGGGACCTGAGGGATGCAATGAAGTTCTGCCCCACTTTGTAAAGGGAGACAGAATTCCTTGCTAGGTGGCTTTTGCCATCCCAGCCACATTGTGAATAGCACAGTCAAGGGACAAGCATCTACATAGTTCTGAAATAACATGCTAGGCATAAAAGGCTGCAGGCCTAAGGTTCATATTCTATAATGATTAATCAAGGACAAGCAGGGTGTGTCACTATTAACACGTGCACATGTAAGAATATATACACATGCACATACTACACACTCTCAATACCACTAGGCTCCCTATACCACTTACCATAGACCCCTGATGCTGGACAACACATCAAAACCAAATATGTTCACTGCCTCTAAAACTTCATCTATACATTTGTCAATATAATGAAATCAATATCTATATTCAAAATAAAAAGATTTTGAAGTAGTTCCTAACTAGAAGTACATATTATAAGGCTGTAAGAATAAATATAAATTAAAGCAAGTATACAGAGAGGTAAGGAAAATCTCAATCAAAAGGTAAGATAATTATTTATTTTAGTGAAACATTATTTTGGTCTTACGTGTTTAGCAGTCAAGGTAGAGAAGGAAAACTGATATGATGTGTTATGTAATTTATGGGTTATCTGTCCATGGATTGAGTTCATGTTGTAAGATAATGCTAAACAACATACCCTGGATGAAGGGTATCTATGGGGGATTATTATTCCTTTTCCACTTTAAGAGAAAAATATCCTTTCTGGAAAAATCTGGCTCGGGGAGCACATTTTAAATGTAAATAGCCATTTCCTATAATCTCATTGCCCTGAGATAACTGATGTGAGGATATGGAATAGTTTTCCTAATTTCTTTATATTTTAAAAAGCATAGATGAAATCATACATAGTGGTATTTTCCTTTTATATTATTATTTTTTAAATCTTAAAGAGTTTAAAGTAATAAACGAAGCCATATTTACTGAGCCATTTTCATACTTTGGTACACTTTGTTCCATTGAAATAAACTATATGTCTGCTATGAATGACCTGATATGTAAATGAGGTCCCACAGCTCTATGACCTCAAGATACATTTCTAGAGATTGAATTCTTTGGTCCAAGGGCGTCTGCATATTATAAGGTTCTTGATGCAGATAGGTTGTTTTCCAAAATGTCTGTTCTTCCTAGTGAGCATGACATCTTACTTCATTGCACCCTTTCTTAGACCATCAATTTAGAATCTTTGTTAATTTGATAAGGAGAAATGAAAACTGATTTTTATTTCAGTTTGCATTTTACTCAAAACCAATGACTCTGGACTTTCTCTCCTATGTTGATTTGCCATTTGCATTTCCCCTTTAGAGATTTGTTTGTCATTTATTTGTCTATTTTGGGTTTTAATGTTTTTCTTATTGATTTCTATGAATTCTTTACATATTAGGAACATTCCCCTTTTTATTCTATTACGATTGTTTCAAATAGTTTTTGGCTTTATGCTTATCCATTAATTTTGTTCAAAAGGGAAATTTTAAAATGTTATGAAGTCAAACCTATTGATTGCCTCCATTATTCTTTCTTCTGATGCATTTACACCACGCAATTCCAGCACAGAGCTTTACTAGAAGATTCCTCTTCTAGGGAACTCAAGTAGCTCATTATGGAAACTTTTGTTTTTCCTTTTGCTCAATTGCTTCAGAACAGGATGTTGAAAATCAAAATGTAATCATCAGTGCTACAGTTTAGATATTTTGAGTGTCCCCCAAAAGTCGATGTGCTAATGGCTTGGCCCCCTGGGTGGAGGAACCTTTGAGATGTGGGGCCTATTGGGAAGTTTGTAAGTCATTGTGGGCCTGCCCTTGAAGGGGACTGTGGGACCTCAGCCCCCTCCTTGCTCTCTGATTTCTAACCATGAGGTGAGCAATTTTGTTCCACCATGTGCTCCTGCTATAATGTGCTACCTCACCACAGGCCCAAAGGCAGTGGGTGTCAATCAGTTATGGACTAGCACCTCCAAAACTGTGAGTTAATAAAAAAACAACAACAAAAACTTTTTTCTTTATAAGTTAATTGTCTCAGGTATTGGCTATACTTATGGAAAGCTGACTAACATAGTCTGTACTGCATAGATGAGGTTGAGGATTAAGTAAAAGGTGATTTCTGGGTATCCTTGAGAGGAACTAAAACAAGCAACCAGAGAGCCAATCAATGTAACTAGAACACTCAACGTGAGGCATCTTTCCAGATGGGCTCCTTTAAAGAACAGGGAACACTGATGGGCAGCTCAAAGGGCTCACCTGAAACTTAGTAATTGTCTTTATCAAGAAGAGTTGGAAATTTTTTTCTAATTTTTCAGTCGTTTCTCCAATCCCTCTGCTATTTTCCACTGTTGTAGAGACCAAGAATCCCAATGTCTGGTACCATTTATTTATGTACATAATAAATATTCATCGCATCTTGGTTTGGCCCGAGAAACTCCATGAAGCATCATAGACCATAGAATTACCCATGTTCTCATCTTTCCTTTTATGTTTTTCTGTTTTCAGAAAAAAAGCTCTGACATCAACATATGATTTTCTATAAATCCAGGGCAATTGTGGGAGAATCCTAGCCCTGGCCTTAGACTTCTGGGTTTGCCTTTTCTCAACCACTTAGGACAGAAGGCACAAAGGGCTGAACATTATCTTAGGCACCAACAGATCATGGGAAAATCCCACTGGCCACTAATCAAAGCATTCACACCAAGATGGTGTAGCACCAGAGTCTGGATAATCTTCCCCAATGAAATGGCCATTTCTAGTTCCGATTATCATTATCACATTTATTCTGAAAATATGGCAGTGTGTTCAATAGAAATATATTAAAGAGAAGGAATCCTACAAAACAACACCAACTGGCTAGCTGATGGAAGTTTAGTGGCTGGAAGCCAATCAGGTAATGATTTGCAAGATGTTCAGTTGTTACTTCACATATGGAGAATAATAGGGAATCCAGACCTTGGGAAAACAGTCCTTTTCCACCTTAGTTGCAAGATATGAGGTCAAAGTGGCATCCAAACAAAGCACCCTATACTCTTCTGTGAGAGGTCCTAAAAAAATTCCATCAGGACAGGTCATTGGCTTTGGATCTTATTGCTCCTCTTCCTCTTCTTACTCTTGTTCAATTTGACATTTCATCCATGAGGGAAGCTGAACAGTCAGAGCCTTCACTACTTTCCCATACCTGTCCCATAGGAATGCTGTCTCTAGGAAATTTTGGCTCTTTCTTGCCATCCAATCCAGTTTTTTTCCTCCTCCTCATCTGGGTCACTTAGGTCACTTCCTCTCCTTGAATAATTTCAGTGAGGCTTCATTTCATTAGCATTGTTTTTAATTCTCTATTTATTCATTTGCTTATTATTTATATATATTTTTTACTACTGGGGATTGGACCCAGATTCCCACACATACTGGGCAAGAGCTGTAATGCCCAGCCACATCTCCAGCCCTAGATTTAATTTCATAAGGCTTGAAACAAAAGATGCATTGGATGAACATTAACAAAAATGGCATGAGATGAATTCACAGTCAAATGCAATAAATTCCTGGAGTTACTGGGGTTTGAAATTTGCCTTGTGCTATACTCAATAATATTGTAGTTTAATATCTTGAAAAGGTCTCTTTAGTTTGTTACATAAGACGCGGCTGACACACTGTAAACGAACACAATATACAGTGAAGAATGCGTGCAGGGTGAGGTGGGAGCCACATGGGAGACTCTCTTAAGCTCACACTGTGAACTTCTTCTACCATAACAGGTCCTGAAATGAACACAAAGCTCTCTAAAAATGTAGGAAACAAAACTTGATGAGTTTAAAAGTGGCAAGGCAAATTCAATGTCCCCAGGCCCAAAGCTATAGAGTACAGCTGCTGGAGATTGGCTGCATTGGAGGCTGCTAACATAGAACACTTGGGTGTTTGCTTCTCAAAAGCATAACCCACAATTATTCAAATAGACCAAAAGGTGGCCAAATCTTTGAAGGGAAAGCATGGGAGACACTCTCTGAGTGATACCCTGTTTCTCTATTTGTTTTCCTTAAATCACTCCCACATCAAGCCTGCTCAACCCACTCATGCATTAAAACAGGACTGTTCTAACTGCCTGAGCCTTCAACCACCTGAGAAATTCAACTCACTTCTTGCTGCTGTGGCACTTAAAAGATCTGGATCCTAGAACTGGAAGGAAGGGTCATCAATCTCCCTGGCCAAGGATATTTGTAGAAACATCACCCACCTGCACTCCCTTTCCCTATCATATGTGGAACCACTGATTTAGTCAAATTTGATGTGAACTAGTTTCTATTTTAAAGACAATGACTTGCAAGGGAAAATGTTCAACAAATATTTGTAGAAAGAATGAGTGAATTTGTGAATGAAGAGGTTTCCACTGTCACCTCTTGATCCACCTTAAATTCATGATTTATTGGATTTGTCCATTCATTTATTTTTATCATTTTCTGAGTATCCATTATGGGCCCAGGCAATGTTCTTGGTATTGGAGCAAAACTGGATACGGTTTAGCCTTCTTGGAATCCAGAGCCCTGCCTGACCGAAACACATTTACTTTCCAACCTGCTTGGGATGAAGTGGCATGCTTTCTACAGTGCCATCATTTTATCATTTTTATGATCTGAAACATACTTATCATCAGAGGAAGTTTCTCTTCCTCTGCCCATCTTTCTTTCAGTGAAATAGCCTTAGTCTCACTTGGCAGCTGAGAACAGTGTTTCTCCAAATGTGATCTGATATGCACAGCATCATGACCGCTTCCTTTTTTGTTTCTCTTATCTTTGGGGGGTGCGTGTCACAAGGACACAGCAGGTCAGTTTCTTCAAGGACACTGTCTAATGCCTTTTTGTCAAGGGGAGAGTCCATTTCTTCTCTTCTGGGTATCACTTCTTGTGCTTCTTTGCAGTTATTTTCCCTAGTCCTCTAGTAAGACATTTGATAAGATCTCCTGGATTCTTGTAAAGGCTTTGTTACACACTTCATTTCAATGCTTTTCTAACAAATATCCCTAGTCTTGCTGCAGTTACTTATTCCATAATTGACTAATGGTACAATAAATTTCATCTTAATTCTGACATTCAAAAAAGTATCTACATATTTTTCAGGTTACAGATGTAATGTATATATCATTAAAAATTTGGAAGAAGAAAAAGGCAAATAAAATAAAAATTTTAAAAAATTTTAAAATTTTTTTTAAAAAATAGAGGAGTCAGGGCTGGGGCTGGAGTTCAGTGGCAGAGCACTTACCTAGCATGGGTGAGGCACTGGGTTCAATCATTAGCACTGCATACAAAAATAAGCAAATAAAATAAAGGCATGCTGTCCATTTACAGCTACAAATTTAAAAAAAAAATGGAAGAGACAGAAAAGTAAAAGAAAAAAATAACTCAAGATAACCAGGATCCTACTACCTAAAGGCATCCACTGTTAATATTTTGGACAACTCTATTTCAGAATATTTTATGAGCATATATATGTTTTATATAACTGTGTTACTCTCTACAGTTTGATATTTTTTAAAAAATCAACACAGTGTCATAGCATTTACCTGTCATTCTTTGCAACCATGATTTATTAAATGATGGCATAATATTTTATACTATAGATTTACCATAATAATTTATTGCATCAAATTCCCACTTGTTACTTGGGTTGCTTTCCTTCTCTTGCTATACTTCTGTAAGGAATTTATCTCCCTCTGCCCTTTCTTGAAATGAACATTTGAATTTAACTGTGCTGCAATCTTTCAGACTCACGGGCTCACCCATGAAGGTGCTCTGAACCTTTTCAGTTAATTAGTCTAATCAAACACAGAATGCCCTCTTTGTTCTTAGAGTATGCATCTTGCCCAAAAGCTGCACACTCTCACCCTCACTGAATCAGGTATATCTTGCTTCCAGATCCTTCCATGTCAATATCTGTACTCACATCTTTGCTTCCTTAACTCCACTGAGCCTGGACCTGCTACTTTTCTAGATTATTTCTACCTCCCTTGTCCTCAAACAGAAGCCCCTGCCTGGCCTTTGCACCTGTTGTACGTCTTCTGCTCCCTAGTCTTTCATAAGGCATATCCTTACTATTGAGGTCCAGGCCTGTGGGTCACTTTCTCAGAGAGGTCTACCTGGATGGACAATCCAAAGAAGCCTTAAGGTCCCTTCTCCACCAGTTATTTGTAATATCATCACCCACAATCATTGAGCTCTGTATCTAATACTCCCTGAAAATATGTTGTTGTTGTTGTTGTTCTGTAACATTTCTTGCCTTAGCCAAACCCACTTTCTCACCTTCATGTCTGTCTCCAGCCCATTTAGCAGGAGCTCAAAAAATGTTCCCTGAATGAATGAATGTGTGCACAAGCTTTTTATTACCATAATGAAATACATGAACCAGGCCACTGATGAAGAAAAACGGGTTTATTTAGTTCACAGGTGGGAGTTCAAGGCACAGACTCTGGCTCAGGCAATGAGCCCCTGACCAACGGTGGATGGTGGAGCACATGTGGGAGAGGGAGCACATGGAAAGCCGGGGAGCTGGGAGACCTGGATGGTTTCAGTCTTGTTCCTTTCATAACAACTGTCTCAGTAGACTTCAAGGGGTCACAGGATAACCACCCTCCAAGAGAACACCCCCAATGACCATAGGACCTTCCACTAGCCCCTTTTTCTTAAGGTTCTACAGCATCTTTCAATACTTATATCCTGGGGACCAAGCTTTTAATCATATAAACCTTTGGGCAGATTCTATTTAACCATATCCAAATCATAGCAGTGGTCAATCTCATTTCCTTGATGAAATGTTCCATATATATATATATATATAATATGTACATATATGTCTATATGTACATATTATGTATATATATGTGTGGATATGGATACACACACACCACACACACACAGACACACACATACACATACACACATATACACACACATCTATTATCAGGGACTGAATCCAAGGGTACTTAACCACTGAGCTACATCACCAGCCCTTTTTATTTTAAGACAAGGTCTTGATAAATTGCTTAGAGCCTCACTAAATTGCTTCAGCTGGCTTCTAACCTGCAATCTTCTTGCCTCACCCTCCCAAGCCACTGGGATTACAGGCATGTCCCCCTGCACCCAGCTACCCAGATGATTTCCTAAATCTTGAAAACACTCATAACTCTTTGGCCAGTATTTTGCTTCTAGGAATATCTCCTTATGACATAGATAAAAGTGGATCCACCAATTGGACACAAGGATGATCATCTGAACACTGTATCAAGAATTGAAAGCAACCCTAATAAAGAAAAATACAAAAATTATTACAAACATTAACCTCATATAAATGGCAAAATATAATGCTTTAAAAAACATGCTTGTAAAAAATTTTTAAGGACATGATATTGGTAAGAAATATACCAAAATTTTAATAGTATATCTGAGTGATAAAATTATTACTTTTTCTTTATACTTTCAGTGTTATGCAAATTTTCTCCAGTGAGCATACATTTCTTGTACCATTAGACAAAAGAAACTTCTCTAATTTCTGGAGTATTTGTGCTCAACATTTCACTTCTACTTTTTTTTTAAAGTATTGACATTGGCCTTCTTTTTAATTCTTAGAAGTGGTTTTAAAGCTGTAGGTATTTTTTTTTTAAGTGTTACAGAATGAATGATCAAAGGAGGAATCAGATTTACAGATTTATTCCTATACGTAAACCTGGAATTCTTAGAAGCTTTCATCCTTGATATATTCCAACCCCTACTAAAGTAATAAGTATGATCGTATTTCACTGAGCATTCTGCCAAGTTTTGTTTTTTGTTTTTGCTTTTTTTGGTGGCTAGGGTGCAGACACCCTGATAGACACACACCATCGCCATTCGGTCTTTGCTAAAAGAAGATTCTGCAATCAATATGGTGAAGAAAGGGGAAATATATAACATGAAACAAGAGGACAAACTGGCACACAGGAATGATAGCTACCATTACGGTTGTTGTTCTTCTTTAGTATTTTTTTTTGTCTTCCTATGCCTGATATTAATCAAAAGTAAAAACCCCTAAAACAGACACTTCTGTGATTCATTTATTCTCCTTGAAGAGCTTTCTCTGTTGCATCTTTCCTGCCGTTCTCTTCTAAAACCAGGAAAACTTTGTTGTTATTTTCCCTTCTCTGTTTCTGACATGAAAGGCAGCTCTGCCCTGCCAGGTGGCCTCCCGATACCTGGAGCAGCTGGAGCAAGCGCAATCACAGCACAGCCTGCCCCTTCCTCAACTCCCAGGAGGGAGACAGAAATGAGGACACAGTGTTGGGACACAGAGAAACTAAAAAATGACAAATTCTTTCTATCTGAAGGACGTTTCCAACTGTCCCCCAATTTCCCATCTCCATTGTTTCAATTGATCATTCCAAAAAACTTCAGCTATATCTTTGCCTTGGACCTTCTTAGGGGGCTAATGTACCCCCAGCATGATTACTCCCTCCACCCAAGGAGTCTGTGAAAGGAATGCGGGTCCTTGGGAATCCGTTTTCCCTGTATCAGCACATCCAATGTGCCCCCACTTTTCTACTCAGTTTCCAGAAATAGAACCTCTGGTAATTGTCAATAGGTATCCTCCTCAGGACAAGCTCAAGGGTTGGTAGAAAATGCCTGGTTCACTATCTTGTCAGAGATCAACAGAAAAGAGTACCACGATTGACTAGTGATGCCTGTTTACAACGGGTCCTGGAGGAGGGCCTGTGAGCAGCACATATCTCTGCCAAATGTCATCCCTTCCTGGATCCATCCCTCTAACTGAGGCTTGTGTTTGCATTTTTGCAACAGTACTTTGTAACAGAGGTGGGAGATTTCCATTGCATACAATAGAGAAAGCAAACAGAAAACCTCACCCATGCATTGGGATACAAAGGTTATGGCCCTGTCTTATTCCAGTCAGGGAGCTGACCTGCCACTAAGGGCATGGAGGAAGCCACCAACCCTGCTGCATTCCCAGACCCTCAAATTTCATCATTTCCCCTTCTATGCCACTTTTCCCTTCTTTGGCTACACTCCTGTACCTCATTCCTATTCTTTTCACTGCATTTATGGCCGTATTCTAATGAGACACTGGGTGTCTTTATCCTCACTAGACTATAAATATCTTGAAGGTTAGAATCACATCCTATATGTTCAAAATCAAATGGCACAGAATGAATTCTCCATACGCATGTTTTAATTGAATTGGACTGAATCTCGGGATGAAGATTGAATAGTCAATTATTTTAGACTCTGCATGGATATTAAAGGAAAAAAGAGGCAGAATGGCCGTAAAATTGAACTCCAAGCCTCTCAAATTCTAAATCAACTTTGTTAATGTAATTTCACAATTGTCCTCACATGTAAGTACAAGGATACTTATGTGAAATTTCAAAGAAAATGGAATTTTCCAGATGGGATATAATTTGTTACCAATGGTCAAGCAGGTTCTCTCTTTCTCTCTCTCTCTCTCTCTCTCTCTCTCTCTCTCTCTCTCTCTGACACACACACACACACACACACACACACAAGTAAACTACATTTAAGAACACTAAGAATACTAGACATTCTGCTAAAAATGGAATACTTTGTACTGGGCACCCCAACATTAGTGAACTCAGTTAAGCCTCTTAGACTGAATTGTAAGGACTTTTCAAAGCAATAAAATAAGAAAGGAAGGACAGGCACAAGATTTCAGCAAGTTCCATGAGGCAATCCAAAATCAGACTTTCAGAGGTTCCTTTTTGAAATTCCATTTGCTGACAGAGTATTTATTAATACAATTCTTCAGCACAGAAAATCGTTCACTGAACAAACATGAATTCATTTCCAAATGCATGTGTTAAAACCATTTCATTATTTTACCCAAAGTTCCCCTCTACAAAAAGAAATTTTAAAAAAAAAACACCTTCATTTTCTACTTTCCAGTGTGTGCAATCCCATTACCCTGGGCAGCTAAATCTTTTGATTATTTTCCTTAGTAGAAATAAAATTAAAATTCTTCAAATATTTCCTCTGGGTTCGTGATTTTGTTTTAAACTGACTGGAAACAAAGCTGGTGCCAGATGTTCTACTGGGAATTAGGTGACTTATCTCAGGATGGTTTTCAGTGAAAATGTAGAGGAAACACCAACTGTGAAAGTACATACAGCTGAAACTATGCTTCTATCATGGTGATCAAGTCTCCGTTGCTACTCTGCCTTTTGTAGTTTCGGTGATATTTCCACACACATATCACACAGGGTACTAGTAACATTTTGATTATTTGCCTGTTCCTTGCCTCAAAAAGAACAGGGGTTTGAGGAAACAAGGATGCCACTAATAGAAGGCTTACTAAAATTTTGTTTTCTCAAACATGGATCTTTTTCTCCTAAATATTAAGTTTTACTTTACAGGAGAAATGGGAAGAGGGAATTAAGATTGACTTGCTAGCGGCACTTAAGGTGCCTGGTTTTCTTAGAGTCTATTGGAAGAAGAACTGAAGCAGAAGTCCCAAGGCCTGGACTTAGTTATACCAACAACTAGCACCCTACTCAGGCCACTGTGCTGGAGAGGATGCTAGCAATGGTCTCTGCAGAGACATGACAGCCAGGGGTGGAGAAATGCACCGGACCTTGGAATTAAGACTTCAGGAAAGCTGATTTCTGACTTTCAGTAAGAGCTCACCTTGTGGGCAGAGGATCCTGGGCACACTGATAGTGGTCACTGAGGAAGGATATCTTTGGGGTATGTCATACTGTCTGCTTTTTCTGTTTTAAATACTCTCAGAAGAGGGAGGAGACTAAGAGAGATTTTAAAAATAAAACCATTTCACCACTAATAGGCTTGGAAGAAATTGGAAGTACAAGACCATCTGTCTTGCATGGGCACCCGATGAAAGAACTGCCATTCAACTGGGGAAGAGCCAGGCTCCTGTGGAAGAACCCCTTCATTTCTTAGCCATGCCAAAGTTCTTGTGAGGAGCAGCATGCAGTGCAAGAGGGCAGGCTCAGACTAGGATCAGAACACACCTGACTGGTCCCCTTGGTCCATGAAATCTTGTGTCAAAGTTTGCATGGAACTGAATTAAAACTCATGCTCAAATCATTGACATATAGATTCTTATTAACAAAAGCACAGGAAGAAGGTTGATGGAAGGGCAGAGAAAGAACTGGGATAAAATGGGGAAACCCTTGAGGTGACTTCTATCCTGGTGATACCTACCAAAGCTCTGCTTACCAGGAACTTATGTTCAGCGCCATTCACTAACCATTTACTTTTCTTCTCTCACCTACAGGACCATAGCAATGGATAAGGAATTTTTTGCCCACATTGCTGTCATAACCTAAGGATTTTCATAACTAGAGAGGGCATTGGCTTATCCAGCTCAATATTTCATTGTCCGAAAATAAGTTCACAGAAATTGAGCTCCATGAGGGAATATGGCCTGTTTTGTTAACTGATATAGTCCCAGCTCCCAGTGGGGGTGCTTGACATATAGAGCAGGTGCTAAAAATATTTGCTGGCAATTCACAATGGCAAGTTGTGGAACCAGCCTATGGTGCTTGTCAGATCAATGGATAAAGAAAATGTGCTATATATACGTACACAGTGGAGTTTTACGTAGCTGTAAAGAATAACAAAATTATGTCATTTGCAGTTAAATGGATGGAACTGGAGAACATCATGTTATGTGAAATAAGCCAGTCTCAGAAAGTCAAGGGTCCTATATTTTCTCTCATAAGTGGAAGCTAGAGAGAAAAAAGGGGGAGGAATTTTTCAGAAATTGTAAGGGAGACTAGTAAAGGATGGAAATTTGAGGGGGGAAAGGGCAATGAAATGGACCAAATTATATTATGTGTATATCTGAATATATCACAGTGAATCCCACTAATTTGTATAAGTACAATGCACCAATAAGACAAATATGTGCTGGAAAGAACTGAATGCTCAAAGAGGTGTCAAGGAATCCCTAGCAGTGGGTTCAGAAATTTTTTCGTTGCAATGAAGCAGGAGTGCCTACAACCATGGTGCCAACTCCCTTTTGCTCTTAGCAAGCTATATGTGACCTCAATAATCAAGCCCCACACTTGCGTTGAGCTTCATGTTTCTTGCCCATGAAATAGAAAGAGTTGGTCCCAGCAGTGTTTTCTAATAATGTCATGTCCAGCCCCAGAGCCTGGCAGAGGCACATCTGTGCAGGAGGTCCACAAGAAACCCAAGGTTATCTGCTTTCATCCATTGGATGATGAGGGGCACCCAAAATATTTTGCTTGACTAAAGGATTCCACTTGCCAATAAGATAAGGTTAGATAAATCACTGGGGTCTACTGTCCCTACTGGAGAGAAGTATAATCCCTTAAATTCATCCCAGCTAACTGGCATTCTTATGGATCCTGAACTATCCCAAAGTCCTTCATTCCCCTGGCCAGCACACACAGTTCCCTTGACCTGTTGTGCCACTTTCTACCCTGTATCTCTGCCAGACTCACTTCTACTCAAAAGTGACTTCCTCAGGAAGGCCACCCTGCCACCTTCAGATGGCTTGGAGCCTTTGTTATTGGTTCCCACAGCCCTTTGTCCTTCTCATTGATAGTGCTTTTTATAGCCATAATTAAATAAATCAATGATGACGTCCGTTCCTTTTATTAAATTATCATCTCCATGAGGATAAGGACACAGACTGTGTCTGTACCACCTGGTTCCCACAGCTGAATTCTTGTTTTATTTGACAATTATTTCCTGTAGGAAGGAAGGAAGGAATGAATGACAAATTTACCATAAATTAAGATGTACCTGAGGGCTACGTAAGATGCCGCATCAGAGATCATAAATATGAGGACATCTCATGTACTTTAACATGTTAAATAAATCTGTGGTTCCAGAGGTCATATTTCTCTTACAAAAATAGAGAGAAAACCCTGGCCCTTTCCCCAACCATCTGATTCAGTCTCTGTCTTATGTGTTGTCTCAAGATGGCAGGCCAGTGACAGCTCCATAATAGCTAAAATGACCCTGGGATGCATGTTCCAGACCTGAGTTGTCTAACACAATCACCTCCAGTCACATGTACTAATTATATTTACAGTGGTTAAAATTAAATAAAATTAAAAACTTCATTCTTCAATCTCACTAGTCTCTTTTTGAGTGTGCAAGAGTTGTCTCTAATAGCTATTGTCCTGAACACTGCAATTTCCACCAGTGCAGAAAGGTCTTCTGGACACTGTCCTGGACCCAGCTAAGCTCCACACATTCTGCATTTCTGTGTTGTCCTGGGCCACACTGTTCCTTATCCGGGTTTTGCCTTCCTTCCTAACAGTGTAACTGCAACTTGCTATGACCTAGTATTTACTGCTGATTTTTTTTTTAGAGAAAAAAACAGATATCTTAAAAATTTTCATCTGTCAAAAAAAATGGATTTCTCTGATCTTTTTTTCTGCCCAATAGAGTTTAAATGTCCTGTTCATTTTCATTATTCTCATGTTCTTTGCAACAACTGCCTTCAAGATGGGCCCTGTTAATATTGCCCTTACATAGCTGGACTGTCTTATTTTACTTGTCTTGGAGGATAGGTCCTCAATTCCAAGATGTCCTGACTATATGGAGTCCCAGTGAGTCCTTGGTGGGTTTCTTGTCACTTCTGCACTTGAGAGATTCTGGTTCATTTGCTTCCAAAGCAAACTTTTGGCTGTTGAACCACAGCTTCAGTGTCTGCATTTGTCTGTCACTTACATTCACATAATGATTGGGGAAATGGCTGAAGAGAGAGAAATCTAAGCAAATCTGCTTTTCTGGATGGAACTCTCTTCATTTGCTGGCTTATTCCTACTGAGATCATCATGGATTTGATTACTTTGTGATCATTTCCCTCAAGGCTTCTAATTTCTAGATTAGAGTTTTAGAGCAGTAATTCTTTCTTTCCTCTCTTATAACATTACATTAAAATGGGATTTCTGCCCTTTCTAAGGTTTGGAAATTGTCCCCACATAGCCCTGACTTTAGTTTGGGTTCTTTCACAAGCAAACAAGAATTAAGCTGAAGAAACACCAGTGCAAGGAAAGGGAATGAGAAAAGTACAGTGAAGACGGTCAATAAAAGGTGTGTTATAAAAACCAGCTACCACCTCACACAGCTGGAGCTCAGTCCTACCGGGGAATTCAAGGATGTGGTATAAAGCACGTGCTTCTGAGGCTAGGAAGCTGGCTTATCTATACACCAGTCCCATAGTCACCCAGTAAGAGCAACTCCTAGACAATGGGTATTATTTCTCCACACTTTCAGACATCTCCTGGACAGGAAAATATGCTTTGCCAGCCAAAGAAAGTCCTTCGATGAAGAAGTACGGCATTATATGCATGGCAATATCACACTGAATTCCATTAATACATGTTATTTGTTTTTAAAGAGCAGGTACTAGAGCCAGAACTTGGGCAGCCATGCCCTGGAGTGGTAAGGGTGAGGAGTTCTGGGCAGGATCCTGACAGCAGCTGCCACAGCCCCGAAACAAGTTAATAATGAATCTCTACTATAAGATATTTTAGGGAAAGTCACTTAACCTTTATCATCAACCTGGAGAAGGGTCTACAGCAGATGATACCCAAGATTCTGTAATCTGTGTAGATACTATAAGACTCTGAATTACTTTCCAATAGATATCTAGGTGGATGCCCCATATCATCTCCCAGCCTGCCAGCATGCCATCAGATGTGACAAGCATTTTGACCTACACATGTTTCATAGGTTCCTCGGCCACTTCAGGGCAGTTTTCTGTGTGACTTGTTCTCGCTCTCCACAAATATCCTGACAACGGTAGAGGCTGATATCATTCTTGGCAGCACCATCCCACCTCTGTGGACTAGCTCCTCAGTCAACTACCTGACCTCAGAAATGTTCCTGACCTTCCAGGCACTGTCTCACAATTCTTTTGACAATCTCAGGAAGAGCAACTGAAACCACTGTCCCTTTCAGCCCTCAGTTTCCTTCCTGCAATAGGAAGGGCACTTACTGTGTACCAGTTTGTTCTAAGCACTTTCCATCAATCATCTCATACACTTCCACAAAAGCCTTATGACACATGAGGGAAAGTTAAGAAAATCAAGGCACAGAGATTTAAATATTGACTCTAGATTCAGCTTCTGGCCAAGATGGAATAACAGTCTAGGTTCACCATTCTATCTGAAATAAATAGAAAAATGGGCAAAATATATGAAGCAATAGTTTTCTAGCAATTGATACCAGGAACTGAAGGGCAGTGATCCTCCAAAGATAAGAAATGAAGGACACAGTCCTAGGAATGCCCTAGCCTAAAAGAAAACTCTTATCAATTTCTAGCCACTGCAGCAAGAGCAGGGGAAATGCAGAAGGAGGTTGGGGGACTTCTTACGTCAAGAAGATGAAGCTAAGAGACTGAGAAGACCAAGACAGCTAGAGTTCTCAGGGTAGGGTACTAAGGAAAGGAGGGCTTCTCAGGGACAGAACTCTGGGGACTGCAGAGGATCTCCCTGAAACATATGGCCAAGTACTGATCAGACCAGTAGTGAGAAAACTACGTGAACCAGGGAAAGAACAACATAAAAAGATTCGAGATCACAGTGTCCAGCACCTACACAGGGCTGGGTCTATCTAGTGTCTAAAGGTTCATGGGACAATACACAGAGTACCACTGTCTTGCCTCAGTAGTGGATCTCACCTCAGTGGAGTCTTGTCTTAGTAGTGGGGAATTATTAGTCCTACTGAGCATTGTGTTTTTTGCAGCCTAACAAGTAAAATACTCAAGATCCAAAGGATCAAACTGTTTCTAAGTAACTTAACTGAATCCCCAAACAAAACACAAGAATATTTGTAGGAAGACAAAAATATCTAGAATCTAACAAGGTAAATTTCACAATCAAAAATTAGCAATTTGGTACAAAGGAGCAGAAAAATGGGACCCATAATGAGGTGTTTATCAGTCAAAACTAACCAAGAATGGACACAAACAATAGAATGAGAAGATAAGGAAGTTAGAACAATTGTTTAACTGTGTTTCATGAGTTCCAAAAGCTCTACCGAGACAACAAAGATATAAACAGGATTCAAAATGAACATCTCAAAATAAAAATCACAACATTTTAGATGGAAATATATTGGATGAGACAATGGCAAGTTAGGCATTTCATAAGAAAAGATTAGTGATCTTGAAGATGCAGTAACAGAAACAATCCAAAAGGTATTTCAACGCCCTTGTCCCAATAATAGATGAAAAGTAAATAGAACATCAACAAGTATAATTAATGTTATCTATCAATTTGACCCCTTTGATATTTATGGAACACTCCACCCAAAAAAATAAAAAAAAAACAGAAAGCATGATTTATTCAAGTACATGTAAATCATTTATCAAAACAGAACTGGTCTGAGTTAATGTTTTATTTGTTTGTTTGGTTGGTTTTGGTACCAGGGATTGAACCCAGGGTGCTTAACCACTGAGCCATATCCCAGCCCCATTTTTATTTTTTATTTTGAGACAGGGTCTTGCTAAATTGCTTAGGGCCTCACTGAGTTGCTGAGAGTGGCTTTGAACTCATAATCCTCCTGCTGGGATTATAGGCATGTGCCACTGCGACTGGCTGGTCTCAATTAATTTAATTCCATGATGGAATTAAATTTGAAATCAATCACTGAAAGACATCAGAAAAATCTCCCCATGTTTAGAAATGAAATAATATATTTCTAAATCATTCACATATCAAAAAATACAGCTAAAAGGGATTAAGAAGTATTTTGAGTTGAAATGAAATAAAAATACACCATATTGAACTTTGTGGAATATAGACAAGTAATGGGAAGTATGTAGAATTACATGTTGAAAAGGCAAAAATTTAAAATCTTTGAAAACCAATAACCTCTGCTTCCACCTTATGAAAAAAATAAAAGATCAAAGTAACTCAATAGTAAGTAGAAGATTGAAAATAATAAAGATGGGGTACAGGGAAACAAGTAAATAGAGAACATCAATGAAATCAAAGGCTACATGAGATGGTCAACATACTGATAGCTATCCAGACTGATAAGAAATAAGAGAAGCTGATATCAATCTCTCTCTCTCTCTCTCTCTCTCTCTCTCTCTCTCTCTCTCTCTGTCACACACACACACACACACACACACAAGGATTTTATATTTTTTTTCTAAAGGGTACTAAGTAGATATTGAACAAAGTTAAACCAATAAATTTGGCAACTCAGATTAAATGAACAAGTTTCTTAACTAACTACCAAAGGTCATTTAAGAAGAGAGGACAAAACTTTCAACCTTTGACTTTCTGAGTCTGGCTTATTTCACTAAGCATGATAGTCTCCAGTTTCATTCATTTACCAGCAAAAGCTAGTCCAAAATAAGGGAGGAAGAGTCAGGGGTGATTCCCTTAAACAGAAGAAAGTTCAGTGTACTAGATGAAGAAGATTAAGGGGTAGGGAGAACAGATGGGATAAGGGAAGAACAGTGGAATGAATCTGACCTAACTTTTCTATGTACATACACGAACATACCACAGTGAACCTTACCATCTTGCCATTATGCATATCCATAAACCCCTAACAAAAACAAAACAAAACAAAAACCCTAAAAATGAATAACAGTAAGATCAATAGAGTAGAGGGAAGGAACAAGGGGAGGGCAAAGGGAATTAGAGCAAATTATATTCCATGCTTTTACAATTATGTGAAAATAAATTCTAATGTCATGTGTAAGGAAAAAGGAAAAGAAGAAAGAAATAATTTGAATAACTATTTTTTAAAATTGAATTTTTAGTTAAAAAATAAGTAAATAAACCCTAGGACCAGATGACTTCATTGATAAATTCTACCAAATACTTAAGAAATTAATAATCCCAATTCCACATAAACTCTTACAGCCCCCATATAATTTATTTTATGACACCAACATACTTCTGTTACCTGACAAATGGAGATATAAATACATTACAAGAAAAGATAATCATATGCAAATTTAAAAGAAAGGCAATTTTAATACCATTATTTCTTTTGAAAATGAAAAATACTATAATAGGATATATTGAAAATACAAGAAAAAAATAAAAAATAATATAGAAGAAATGCATGTATAAACAATAAATGAAGGAATACAAAAAGCTATCTTCTATTTGGAAGAGTTACATTTTCAAATAAATAAAAAGATATCCTATCTTCTTTTAAAAAGAAAAAAAAAGAACAATAAAAATCTTTCAAGAACATAGATGTAAAAATTCTAAATAAATTTTAGCAAATTGAATCCAACATTGTATGAGAAGACTAGGAACATAGTATGACCAAATGAGATCTACCTGACCAAATGAGATCTATCTTAGGAATCAAAGTTGATTTGACATTAAAACTCAATTGATGTATTTCACCATATTAACAAACTATAAATTAATAAAATTATACAATCATCTTAACAAATTCATATAAGGCTCTTGACAGAATCCAGAATTTAAAAATATATATATAAGTGAATAGCAGAAAGATCAGTAGAGTAGAGGGAAGGAGTAGGGACAGGAAGGAGAACCGGGACTGAATCAGAACAAATTATATCCCATGCTTTTATAATTATGCCAAAATAAATCCTCTTTTCATGTATAACTAAAAATAACCAATAAAAAAATCACCACCACCCCCAAATTCTTAACATAGGAATGGAGGGTAACTTCCTTATTTGAAACAGGGAATATCCAAAAAAATCTCATCATATTAAATAGTGAATGATTGAGTCCTTTTCTCCAAATAAGGGATGAGACAAGGATGTCTACACTCCCCTGTTCAGTTCAAAACTACAGGCATTCTAATCAGTACAATAAAGGAAGAAAAAATAAAATAAAAGACATTCATATTGGAAAGAAAAAAAACTGTCTTTATTTGCAGATGGAGTTCTTTGTAGAAAACTTAATACAGTAAATACAAAACTATTAGAAGTAGCACATGAAGTTTTCAAGGATGCAGAATACAAAATCAATGCACAAAAAATCTTTTTTATTGTGTTTTAAATGCTATCAGTGAACAAAAAAACTTGAAATTATAACAAAATATCAAACTAAAAAATGTTTAAAAGCAACACATTTTAGCATCAAAAATGTGATAAATCTGGCAAAAATGTGCAAGATCTGTACACTGAAAATTATAAGACATCACTGAGGGAAATTAAGCAAATGAAGAGATAATGTTGATATCATGTGTTAGAAGACTCAATGTTGTTAAGATGCCAATTCTCTCCAACTCAATTTATATACTCAACACAATCCACATCAAAATTCCAACAGACTTCTTTCTGAAGATGAAAGAGAAGGGAAAAAGTCATGGTGATTTAAATTAAGCAATGAAGACATATCAATTAGGAGTTACAAGCTTAACCATGAGCCAAAGTAAATGATCACTACTGGAATAAGAGAGAAGGTGTCAATTCTTGATGTAAGTAATAAGTAAAAATTTAAGAAAAAGAACACAAGTAGAAGAAAGATGTTTAGTATACCTGTAATTTAATAAGTTAGGTAACATTGTTCTAAAGTAATGTTTAAAGAAAATGGCATTGATTTTTCTCCATAGATGAAACTCTCCCTTGCTCAGGTTGGGAAAAAAGCAACCAAGTTTCTTACTTCCTGTTAGCATCTCACTCCCTACTGGAAACTCACTTCCTCTTGTTGCTCTAGATCCTCCAAGAGCAAAGCTTATAATGTAATATTTTTTTTTTTTTTATTCTTACAAGACTATGTCAAGAATTAACAGCCCTTTCAACATCACAATGATAGTTCCACATTATGTTCTTTCCTGGAAGCTTCCAATTTATATAATAAATGTAAAGGGTCTTCTATTTGGCCAGATTTTGTCAAACTTGAGAATTTTTACCTTCTTTCCCTTATCTGTTGAATTACCACTAAAACACACACACACACACACACACACAAATACTGAAGCACAATCTTTCCCTTTATAACCACTCCACTTACATTTTGGAAAAGGCTAACCTTTTTAAGACAAAAAGAAAAAAAAAGAGATAAGGAAAAAAAAAAACAGCCCTCCTTCCTTCGAAGACAACAAATGTCTGTTGTCTAGTAAGTTGTTTTTAGGATTTGTTTTCCTTCATAGTTTGAAAACACTGTAAAAACTCCTGGGTTTGGGTCTTGTTTTCTTTCCAACTGCTATGCCTTCCAAGTATCCTGATTGGAGGGCTGGGGCTTCAAGTTACGCCATCTCACAAAATTATTTCATTCCTTTGGCAATAATCTGACTGGTTATGATGAAAACAAATCATTCATATTTTGAGAGAAGAACAACATATGGCTTGCAGAAGAAATTTTGCTAATGAGAAAAAGATAATGTATGATTTGAGAGTTCCAAATCTGTATGTTAAAAATACACAAGACATAGAATGAGGAAAAATTTAGAAAGTGGATAGGATATATGCTTAAATTGAGACTGAAAGAATTAATTCTATTGAGTTTGGATTGAAACGCACACAGATAGGCAAACGCATTTATCAAAGTCTCTACTTCATGCTCATGGTTTATGACATACAATATTTAATGATGTTAATGATCACTTTGTCTTTTACCCTTCTGGACAAGTTCTCTTCTAAATGCAACCCCACCTATATACTCACACAGGTCCCATGTAGATATCCTAAAGAGGAATTCAGTTCTGTTGACGGGGAGGAAAATGCAAAAGAACATCCATGTACAAGGTTGGCAAGTGAAAGTGATAAAATCTGCATGCCCCCAACAAATTTTTTCGGGTGCTAATTACCATGATTTGACATGATTACATATTTTTTAGACACTCTATGATCCTGGTGAAGGAAAAGTGTCAGTGAAAATTATATTCCATCAGCTTAAACCTTTCTAAGTGTCAGGAAAGTAATTCAAGCCATAATGTGAGTAAAGATAAAAAAGGATGTTTATCCCGATTATTTCTTATTTCAACCAAAGAGTTTGAACAACACACATCTAATTATAATTGTCATTAAACCACTGCAAGTTCTAGACTTGCTTTGTCCAATATAGTAGCCACTGGTGAAATGTGGCTATTGAATTCTCAAAATGTAGGTAGTCTATATTAAAATGTGTTATAAGTGTAAAATACACAGTAGATTTTAAAGACTTGGTATTAAAAGATAATTTTAATACTTTAATAATAATGTGCATATGAGTTTCATGTTGGAATGATAGTATTTCAATAATAAAATGGATAAAATAAAATAGATTATTCAAGTCAATTTCATTTCTTTCTTTTTTATTTTACTTGAGATAAATATTAAAAATTTTAAAACTACATAATATGTCTTGCACGGTAGCGCTATTAGATAGTGCTATTCTAGATGATAAAGCTGAATAAACTCTGACCTCACCACTTTGTTTATTTTAAAATGTATAGATTAAAAAAGCAACAGGAGGCAGGAGGGGAGGGAAAGAGGAGGAATGAAACTGAACAAATTATGCTGTGCACAAGTATGGATATATCACAATGAATCTCATTTTTATGTATAAATATAATGCATGAATTATGTGCATATATATCTATTTGTATATGTATGTATATATACATATATGTTTACGTATGTGTGGGGGAGAGGGTTGAGGCAAGAAACTTGGGACTTTAGGTTCCTAGCTACTACCCAGAAAAGTTTTCCTTCCTAACAATCCCCTCAAAGTGGGTTTTCTGTTTGTTTTTAATAATGAGAATGATAATAGGCTGCGACATGACTCTCAGAGATCAGCAGGAATCAGTTGGCACTGCAGAAATCACAAAATAACCCCTGAAGATGAGAATGTACAGCTCTGAAAAAGGAAAATACTAATATCCTGACTCCTAGAGGACTGAACTTCTAACGTGTGAGAATTGACTCAGTTGTGTGCTCTTTCTGTTGCTTTTTAAAAATATTTTTATTGGTGCATTACAGTTATTCATGATGGTGGAGTTCATTGTGACATATTCATTTTGCTCATAACATAACTTGCTCCATTTCATTCCTGGTACTTTTCCTTTCCTACCCCTCCTCTTGATCCTCTTCCCCTTCCTTTATTCTACTGGAGGTAACACAAACATACCTACATACATATATGTATACACACATAAGAACAGCATTATACTTATCTATATATACAAATTGGGGACTTTAGGTTCCAAGCTTCAGGGGTTATTGTATGCCTTCTGCTGATCTCTTAGAGTCATGTTGCAGCCAATATATCATTCTCATTATTAAAAACAAACAAACAGAAAACCCACTTCGGGGGATTGTTAGGAAGAAGAACTTTTCTGATGGGTAGCAGCTAGAAACGTAAAGTCCTCAATTTGTGTGTGTATCTATACACACAAGGCTCAAGCCTTACTACAACCTATTCCACACCAATGCTCCAAACATCCCTGGACTTCTTCACTTTCCTCCAAGCACACCACAACCTCTCACAGTTCCATACCTTTATCATGTTCTTCGTCTTCCTAGAATGTTCTGGTGCCCTTTGTCTGCCTGTAAAACTTATACTTTAAAAACCCAAATCAGATGCGTCCTCCTCTGCAAAGTCATCTTCTACTGCAGTTCTCTGACATTTTTAGCATGTAATAACTAGGTTACAACAAGGTTTCACTATAATTATTAGATTCTATCTGCTCATATAAGCAGAGACCACCTTGTATA
Source organism: Marmota marmota marmota (assembly GCF_001458135.2). Classification (NCBI taxonomy): domain Eukaryota; kingdom Metazoa; phylum Chordata; class Mammalia; order Rodentia; family Sciuridae; genus Marmota; species Marmota marmota. The sequence continues at coordinate 43,578,242 of NW_026000026.1, read as the reverse complement.
TTTGTGTCTCTACAAAACTGTCAAGCCAACAAAATCAATGTTGACTTGCTAAGTATGTCTGCGTGTATGTGTACTACTACGTGCATCTTTGCAAACACACACATGTAGGAAAGAAAAATCCATAAACCTAATAGTTATACACCAAAACCTTAGTATTGGTCAATTCTGGTGGTGAGATTAGGTAGGTGAATCATGAGTGGTATTTTAAAATTATGGTAAAATGCCCATAACAAAATTTACCATCTTAACCATTTCTAAGAGTATTATTCAGTAATATTAAATGTCTGCACATTGTTGTGCAATGCATTCCAGAATTTTTCATCTCTCAAAACAGATCAAAAAATAACTATCCATTATCCCTCCCCCTAGTCCTTCACAACCACCATTTCCATCTCTAAGAGTTTAACTACACTAGAGTCCTCATACAAGTAAAACCACATACCATTTTTCTTTTAATGACTGACTTGTTCCCCAGCATTTGCCCATGCAGCATGTGTCAGATGGAGGGATGGGGAGTATTGTGGATTGAACTCATGGGCACTCAACCACTGAGCAACATCCCCAGCCCTTTTTGGTATTTTATTTAGAGACAGGGTTTCACAGAGTTGTGTAGGGCCTCCTAAGTTGCTGAGGCTGGCTTTGAACTCACGATCCTCCTGCCTCAGCCTCCTCTGCTGCTCCCCTTCCTTCTTAAGAATGCATACTACTACATTGTATGCACACACCACATCTTGTTTATCAATTCATCCATCATTGGACATTGGGGTTACTTCCACATTTTGGCTACTGTGAAAAATGCTGCTATGAATGTGGATGTACAGATATCCACTTGATATCCCTGCATTCAATTCTTTGGGTATCTATCTAGAAGTGGAATTGTTGGGTCATATGGCAATTCTATTTTCAACAGTGGTTACATCATTTTACATCCCCTCCCTAGAACAAATTGGTTCTAGTGTTCTGATTGCTCCACAGGCTTACCAACACTCTTTACTTTTTTTTTTTAAATACCACCATCCTATTGGGTATAAGGAGGTATCTCCTTATGGTGACTTGAATGTCATTGTTCTTGTGTTTTAATTGGTGTGTTATAATTATACCTAATAGTGGGGTTTGTTGTGATATATATATATATATATATATNTATCCTTTAGGAGACAATAAGTTTTCTGGTTTTTTTTTTTTTTTGTGTGTGTGTGTGTGTGTGGTTGTTTTCTCACTTTTCTTTCTCTTCCTTCCTTCCTTCCTTCCAGACTAAGCCTAACTAAATTGCTCAGGCTAGCCTCTACCTCATGATCCTCCTGCCTCAGTCTCTGGAGTAGCTGAGGTTACAGACATCTCCACATTGCTTTGATCACTGTAGCTTTGATAAAAAGTTTGAAAATCAGAAAGTGTGAGACCTCCAAGTTTGTTGTTTCTCACAATTATTCAGTCTATTTGGAATCCCTTAATAGTTCATAGGAATTTTGAGTAGTTTGTCTTTCTATTTCTTAAAAAAATTATGATTCTGATACAGATTGCATTAAATCTGTAGCTTGCATTGATTAGTATGGTCACCTTAATTTTAAATTTTGGATTCATGAACACAAGATGTTTTTTCATCTGTTTCTATCTTTTTAAATTTCTCTCAGCAACACTTTGTGGTTTTAAATATACAAGTGTTTTGCTTCCTCAGCCAAACTTATTTCTAAGTATTTCATTCTTTTTGTAATGTTGTAAATGGAATTGTTTTCTTAGTTTCCTTTTCAGATTATTCATTGTTGGTTTATAGAAATTCAATTGTTTTTCCCAAGTTGATTCTACATTTGGCAACTTTGCTGAAATTGTTAGCTCTAACAAATGTTTTGGTGTAATCTTTTGAGTTTCCTATATATAAGTTTCATTATACACTTCTCATAATTTTCTGCAGGGATCATGAACCATTTTTATAATCAGATGAAACATTGTTTAACAAATAATAATTCATTGGACAGATCATAGTTGAACAACTTCAATGAAAAATCTATTCTTATCTTGAATAAAACTAGATGTGTAGATCAGAGATAAACAAGTGGGGAATATTTTGCTTCTGGCCAAACAGATGGGTTGGATAGGAAAAGATCTTTTTCCTTTTGACTGTAAGTTCTTCTTTTCTTGACAGGGAGAGTGTACACAATTATTGTCACTGGATTACACGTCATCATGTTAATTTTTTCTTTTGTAAAGACTTAAAAACACGTTTTGGTAGTATGGCCATTTTGACAATATTAATTCTGCCTATACAAGAGCATAGGAGATCTTTCCATCTTCTTTAAAAAAAATAAATGACAGCGGAATGCATTACAATTCTTATTACATTTATACAGCACAATTTTTCATATCTCTGGTTGTATATAAAGTATGTTGACACCAATTCATGTCTTCATACATGTACTTTGGATGATGATGTCTATCACATTCCACCATCCTTGCTAATTCCCTGGCTCCTTCCCACCCCTCTGCCCTATCTAGGTGAATTCTAGATGTTTCCATCTTCTAAGGTTTTCTTTAATTTCTTTCTCTAGTGGTCTGTAGTTTTCATTGTAGAGGTCTTTTATTATTAGATTTATTCCCATGTTTTTTAGGCTATTTTGAATGGGGTAGTTTTCCTAATTTCTCTTTCAGTGGATTCATCACTGATGTATAGGAATGCATTTGATTTATGGGTGTTGATTTTATATCCTACTATTTTGCTGAATTCATTTATTAATTTAGAAGTTTTCTGGTAGAATTTTTTGGATCTTCTAAACATAGAATCATGTTATTGGCAAATAGTGATAGTTTGAATTCTTCTTTTCCTATTTTACCCCTTTAACATCTTTTGTCTGTCTCATTACTCTGGCTAGAGTTTCCAGGACTATGTTGAATACTATGAAAAGCATTATACAGACTTAATGCAATTCCTATTAAAATCCCAATGAGATACTTCATGGAACTAGAAAAAGCAATCCTGAAATTCATTCATAAAATTAAGAGACTCAGAACAGCCAAAGCTATCCTTATCAAGAAGAGTGAAGCAGGAGGCATCACAATACCAGACCTTAAACTATATTACAGAGCCATAGTAACAAAAACAGCATGGTACTAGCACCAAAACAGACATGTAAATCAATGGCACAGAATTGAAGACAGAGCTAAACCCACATAAATACAATTATCTCATACCAGACAAAGGTGCCAAAAATATTCATTGGAGATAAGATAGCCTCTTCAACAAATGGTGCTGAGAAAACTGGAAATCCATATGAAGCAAAATGAAATTAAACTCCTCTCTCTCACCCTGCACAAAAATCAACTCAAAGTAGATCAAGGACTTAGGCACTGGAACTGAGACCCTGTGCCTAATAAGAGGAAAAAGTAGGCCCAAAGCTTCACCATGTTGGCTTAGGAATTATATTCCTTAACAATATTCCTAAAGCACAAGAAGTAAAATCAAGAATCAATACACAGGATAGAAATCAAACTAAAAAGCATCTTCACAAAAAAGAAAACAATCAATAATACGAAGAGAGAGACTACAAAATGGGAGAAAATCTTTACCACCGCACCTCAGATAAAGCATTAAAAACACTTAACACTGAAAAAACAAATAACCCAATCAATAAATGGGTTAAGAAACTGAACACATACTTTACAGAAGAAGAAATACAATTGATCAACAAATATATGAAAAAAGCATTCTAAATCTGTAGCAATCAGAGAAATGCAAAGAAAACTACTCTAGGATTCCATCTCACTCTAGTCAAAATGGCAATTATCAAGAATACAAGCAACAATAAACATTGGCAAGGATATGGGGGAAAAGGTACATTCATACATTGTTGGTGGGACTGCAAACTGTTCAACCATTATAGAAAGCAGTATAGAGATTCCTCAGAAAACTAAGAATGGAACCACCATTTGACTCAGCTATCCCACTCTTGGTATATATCCAAAAGATTTAAAATCAGCATACTACAGTGATGCAGCCACATCAATATTTATAGCAGCTCTTTTCACAATAGTTTAACTATGGAACTAACCTAGGTGCCCTTCATTAGATGAATGGATAAAAAAAAATGGGGTGTAATCTGATTTACACAATGGAATATTATTCAGCCTTAAAAAAGAATGAAATTATGGCATTTGTCAGTAAATGGATAAAGCTGGAGAATATTCATGCTAAGCAAAATAAGCCAATTCCAAAAACCAAAGGCCGAATGCTAATTCACAATAAGGTGGGGTGGCTAGGAAAGAATAGAGGTACTTTGGATTAGGCAGAGAGGAGGGAAAGAAGAGAGGGGGCATGGGGGAAGGAAGAACAGTAGAATCAAGCATTATTACCCTGTGTATGACTACACGACCACCATGATTCTACATCATGTACAACAGAAGGAGAAGTTATACTCTATTTATGTATGATGTTTCAAAAATGCATTCTAATGACATGTATAACTAATATGAACAAATAAATAAATAAATGAAAAGATTTGCCCACATGTCACACTCTGGCACACATGGTAGAGTTTTACCCATATCTGTCATTTGAAATGAAGATACATTACATCTCTGTGTCTGAGGCCAATGGTTGAGATACTTCACTCTTGCTTAAGAGTATCATCCAGTGAGAGTGAAAGGAGGTCCCTTTCCCTGGCAGGCAGAGACGATCAATCTTAAATAACACACACCATCATTTTCTACAAGATCATTGCCAAGGGTGCCGGGATTACATCTTAATTTTTTTTATTTGACTCTAGTGAGAAAGTGTTCTTGGTCAGCACCATCCCCACCAAAGAGGTAAAGAAGCCCAAAGGAGTTCATAGTCAAAATGGAAATATCCAGGTACAGTTCTGGTAACTGTGTTGGAGCATGTCTCATCAATACCAAGTCCTCTCTGAAACTTTGTACACCGAGAGAGTTTCCAACACCCTGTACTCTCAAGAAGGAGTGATAGAAACACGAGAATCCATACACTTTGGGACACTCACAACAGACCAAGGCATTTGAGGATCCTGTGTCCCTTTGTGATCACCCTTCTATCTACCCATAACCCCAGGCGATTAGAAGGCCACTGCAAGGGGGCCCTCAGGTAGTGCTGTTGACTTTTTATCCCAGGAGAACCACAGCCTGGCATCATGGGACAGAAATTAAGTTCTCCAGGTGTCTCTTCAGAGAGGCTCAGACACAAGTATCAAGAGGCAAGAGGAGTGATTCTTTTTTAGCTAAGGAAGAAACCTCTGCATTTTTTTTTTTTTTTAGAAATGCCTCCATATATGAAGCTTGGATAAGTTCTCTTGCTGGTCAGCTAAGACCTTTTCTAAAAATGGAAGTCAGTTAGTTCCTTCTTGCAGCAAAGCCAGACATTCAGTGCTCTGGGCCCACAGTTCTCCCACTGGAAAGTACCTCAGAATCTCCTGGCGGCTGTTTATAGCAACACTGCAGGGCCCCACCCCAGAGGTTCAGATTCAGGAAGCCAGGTACCAAACCAACTCCAATTTACAGGACTTGGTATTGATGAGACATGCTCCCTAGAGATCTGCATTTCTAACAAGTTCCCAAGTGATGTTGTTGCTGTTGGATGGGAACCCCACTTTGAGAACCACCAGTTTAGACTTTGTATTTATGCATCTAAGGGAAACTGGGCTGCAGGATCCTCCACCTTGGAGATCTAAGAAGCCCCTCCTTCAAAGCAGACACTCCTCTCCATTCCTTGGAGACACACACCTGGACGCATGCCCAGGGACTGTGAGAGATGTTCTTTCACCTGCAGTCACTCAATCTGTTGGTTAGTCACCAAGGAGATCTACTGGGATGGTTAATCTTGGTTGTCAAGTTGACTGGATTGAGAGACCCTAGAAAACTGGTAAAGCCCATTTCTGGGTGTGTCTGTGAGGGTGTTCCCAGAGAAGATTGGCACGTGGGTCACTGAACTGAATAGAGGGCAGCACTATCCAGTATGGGGGGGAGGCAGTGGAATGAAAAACAAGAAGGGACAAATTCACACAGGCACCCTCCCTCGGTCCTTCTTGAGAGAGTTGGGTTTTTTTTTGCTGTAGTTGTCAGCAGACTCAGACTCTAAATACTGAGATTCTGAGAACACTGGACTTGAGATTCTTCAGCCTTTGAATGTGGACTTGTACCAGTGTTCTCTAAAGGGCTTCTGGGGCTTCTGTCTTAAATTGGGGCTGTAACATGGGTCCCTCTTGTTCTGAGGTTTCCAGGTCCTGGGACTGAGCAGCTGCTTCCCTGGCCCTCTAGCCACAGATGGCCACTGGAGAACTCTTTAGCTTCTGCTTGTGTGAGTCAATGTAATAAGTTCCCTCACGATTATGCACATTCTATTGGTTCTATTCTTCTGGAGAACCCTGATTAATACACCACTATGACCTGGAGCTTTTCTGGGAGATTTGTGGCACATAAAAAAGAACAGAAAATACAATTGGTGTCCCACCTAAGGAGCCCATGATTTCAGTGGTTAGGTAAAGAGATCATCCCTCAGATCAGTTAAATAACAGGATAAAAGAGCCTGGAGACAGTCACCAGGTAAACAATGATGATAAGATGCCATAGACACATCTGGGACACATCTTGTCCCTCAGGCTTTTGCAAGTCTTATTAGGGTAGATTTTTCTCTCATGTAAAGACAGGAGGCCATCCACTGATGTCTAACCTTAGTGATGATGAATGTCCCTTAGTTACAAGACTGAGCACAGGGAAAGAATACCCTTGGAACCTCATTGGCCATCTTCTTCCTCAACTGAAGGAACTCATCAAGCTTTGGAGACTCCTACTTTGCTCACACTCCTCAGCCTAATTTTAAAGATATTTTCCAACTAACACATGAATGGAGAAAGAGGCAATAATAGGAAAAGTGTGGTAACTGACAGTGGTTAGGATCTAGGTGGTGGCAATATGCATGCTAATGATGTACGATCGATATGACTGAAAATTATCCACAAAATAGCGAGGGGAGAATAAAAGGCTGTTGTTAAGGAACAGTGTCAGAGGAACTTGGGGACAGGAACACCAATAAGATCTCAGACAGAAAAGAATATCTAAGACGAATCATAGTTAAAGTTAGTATTTTCCATTAATTAAAAATTTATTAAAAGTATTAGAGAGTATATGCTATATTTCAGACGCTGTCTTTGGACAGAAAGTCAGCAGTAAACAAAATAAATTCCTAGATTTGTCCTAGAGCCTATGGCAGAGGATGTAGAAAAATTAATGAGTATCTGAGATAAATGAGGGGAGAGACATTAAAAAGATGGTGGGATAAAAATTTCTATCACTCATCTTCTTGCAGAAACTTCAGTTTGAACAATAATCCATGTAAGAAAACAACTTTCACAAGAGCTAAGGAATCCAGGTGAAAGAATAGAGCATCAGGGTGTAGCACAGAAATAGGAAGAGACATGGTGACGAGGGTAAGAAAGACAGGTTCACATCACCCACATTGCCACTCTCCCAAGCCCAGGAAGTGAGGAGAGAGATTTTTCAGCATGGGGAAAGAAGAATGTACTGAGCACCTGACTTTGCTGAGGATGCCAGTGTCCGTCCAGCACCCTCAAACCCCAGACTATAGGATGGCCTTGTACACCCCAGGGTCAGACCTGTCCTAGTACCAGGCTACCCCATGACCCGAGGCTTCAAGTCACTCTGGTACCAAACCAACTCCAATTTACAGATCCACCCCACTGCCTGGCTGGCCCCAGGAGCACCAAGTTCCAGGTCTATCCAGTGGAAGACTTTTCCCTACAACTGCAGACCCTAGGCCAGTCTCTTCAGAGCCAGCCTCCAGGCTTCTCCAAATTCCACACAGGACCATATAGTCTCAGGTACCAGACTAACCCTTGCAGGTGCAGCTTTCATGCAAGACCCCATAGACGTACTCTCCAGGCCCATCCAGCACAAGGCCAGTCCCTATAACTCCAGTATCCAGGCTGGACTCCAGGATCTTTTGAAGATCCATGGTCCAGTAAACACAGAATGAAGACATAACCTAGTTACTAGGGGAGCCCTTGCAGAACCAGCCTCTAGTTCTCCCCAGTGCTAGGTCATTTCGTATAGCCCCAAACTCCTGGCTACTCCCAGGGACCAAGCTGGCCCCTGTGAAGCCAAGTACCAGGACTCAATAGAAAGCCTGTCCATAGAAGTTACTAGATAGCCTGCCCAGTATCTCTAAACCAGACGACTGATGAAGGCTTTTTCCCTTCCAAAGCCCCATCTATAAAGTCAGGAATAGAAGTATATATTTCAATAGCAGAATTAATCAAGCAAAAGAAAAAATAATCAGTGAACTTCAAGACAGATCATTTGAAATACTCAGAAAATAGAAAGAAAACGAGTACAGAAAACCTATGGGAATTCTGAGACATTATCAAGTAAACCAATATATTGATTATATAAGTTGTAGAGAGCAGAGAAATATAAAGAGGCAGAAAATTTATTTAAATAAACAATGACAGGAAACTTCCAAAATCTAGAAGGAGAAATGATCACCTAGATCCATCAATCACAAATAATCCCAATTAGATTAAATAGAGAGAGATCTTCATCAAGGCACATTATAACCAATCTCTCAAAAGCTGAAGATTAAAAGATAATTTTGAGAGCAAGAGAAAAGTAAATTGCCACAGACAAGGGAGCTTCCAAAAGACTGCCAGCAAATTTCTCAGCAAAGAACCTTGCAGGCCAGGAAAACAGACTAGGATATGTCTACAATCTGTGTCATGGAAAGTCCTTAAAGACAAAAGAACTGTCAACCATGAATACTCTGTTAAGTATTTCTTCAGAAATGAAGGCAATAAGGACTTTTTTCCCCAGACAAGCAAAAGGGGTAGGAATTCATCACTACTAGACCTGCCTTACAAGAAATGCTCAAGGGAATCCTTCAAGTGGAAACAAAAAGACACTAATAACCTGAAAACATAGGAAAGTACAAAACTTAAAGGCAAAATTAAAACCAAATTTAAGGCAATTTATAGTTGAATTCAGAATATCCAAACATGTAATAATGGTGCCTAAATCAGTTTTAACTCTAGTAGAAAAGTTAAAAGACGACAGTATTGATATAAACTACAGTTACACTAATTTGTAATGACAATATTTTTAGCTAAAAAAGATGTAAACTACAAAATCAGTAATATAAAATGTAGTGGTTTTTGTATGGGGGTAATGGTAAATTATCAGATTGAAGTAGACCGAGGTTATTATAAGATGTTTTATGTATGCCTCATGGAAACCATAAAGCAAAACCTGCATTAGATATACAAAAGAAAAAGGAATCAGAGCCTATCACTACAAATTCAGTGAATCACGAATGAAGACAGCAAGATAGTAAAAACAGATCAAATGCACCACAAAACTGCAATCTGTTAAAGAAACACAGAACTTGTAAAGACCAAACCATGAACAAATAGTAAATTCTGACCTATTATATTTTAACTTGAATTATCCAATCAAATGTCATAAAGAGAATAAATACATTTTAAAAAGTCCAACTATGTGCTGTCTGTAAGAAACTAATTTTGGTTTTAAGGACACAAATAAGCTGAATGTGAAGGGATGAAAAAATATATCTCATGAAAATAGTAATAAAATGTGAGCTGAAGTGGTTATACTTACACCAATTTAAATAGATGTTAAGTCAAAAACTCACAAAAGACAAAGATGGTGTTTATGTAATGACAAAGTGTTGAACTCATCAATAGAATAAACAACTATTATAAAAATATGTGTGCCCAACATTGAAGCATCTAAATATATAAAGCAAATATTAATAAAACTAAGGAGACTATTACCACACAGTAATAGCATGGGACTTCAATATTCCACTTTCAACCATGGATAGATCATCAAGACAGAAAATCAATAAGGAAACAGCAGACTTGAACAACACCATAGATCAAATGGACCTAACAGACATATACAGAACATTCCACCAACAGAAGCAGAGTACACATTCTTTTCAAGCACACACAGAATGTTCTCAAGGACAGATCATATGTTAGGCCACAAAACAAGTCTTAACAAATTCAAGAAGACTGAACTCATATCAAGTATCTTTTCCAACCACAATGAAATGAGAAATGCAAAACAAGAAAAAATTGGAAAACACACAAATATGTGGAAATTAAACAACACACTTCTGAACAACCAATGGGTCAAAGAAGAAATCAAAAGGGAAATCCAAAAATATCTTGAGACAAATTAAAATGGAAACATAACATACCAAAAATTATATGGCATGCAGCAAAAGCAATTCTATGAGAGAAGTTTACTGTGATGAATGCCTACACAAGGAAAAAGAAAGTTCTAAAATAAACGACCTAACTTTACACCTCAAGGAACTAGAAAAAGAAGAACACACTAAGGCCAGCTCCAACAAAAGAAAGAAATAATAAAGATCTCAACAGAAATAATGAAATGGGGACTAGAAAAGATTAATGAAGAGTTGGTTTTTAGAAAAGATAAACCAAATTGACAGATCTAAAGTAGACTAAGAAAACAGAATTAACAAAATTATAAATTAGATAGGAGATATTACAATTGATAACTACACAAATAGTAAATATAAGGGATCACTATGAACAATCAGACATCTACACATTATATAACATAGAAGATATGGAAAAATTCCTAGAAACATAGAACTTGTAAAGACCCAACCATGAACAAACAGAAAATCTACATAGGCCAACAATAAGTAAGGAGATTGAATCAGTATTTGAAAGAAAAGAAATCTCCTAATTAAAAAAAAAGCCCAGAACCAGATGGTTTCATGCCTGAATGCTAACAAACATGCAGAGAATGAATACCAACCCTTAAACTTAGAAAAAACAGAACTAAAGAGAATACTTCAAAACTTTTTTTTATTAGTTCTGTATCACCTTGATACCAAAACCAGACAAAAAAATCTTCAAGAAAACTAGTCCAATATCTCTGATGAATATAGATGTAATCATTAATAAAATACTAGCAAACTGAATTTGACAACACTTCAATACATTCACAATATATAATCTTATACGTCATGACCAAGTGGGATTTATGCTTAGGATGCAAAGTTGGATTAACATGCAACTCAATTAATGTGATATATACCATATTAACAGAATGAATGAAAAAAAAAACCATGTGATCATCTCTATAGATTCAGAAGAAGCATTTAACAAAATGAAAATCCTCTCATGATAAAAGAATAGAAAGAAATTTCCTCAACCTAATAAGTGCCACTTAACAGAAACCCACTGTTAACATACTAATCAATGGGGGGGAAAGTTCAAAGCTTTTCCTCTGGTACAAGCATCTCTCACCACTTTTATTCATGTAATACTAGAAATCCTAGCCAGAACATTGAGCAAGAAATACAGATGAAAGATATCTAAATTGAAAAGAAAAAAAAATCTCTGTTTATAGATGACATGATTTTATATGCCAAAACCCTAAATACTCCACCAAAAATTATTAGAATGAATAAGTCAATTCAGTAAAGTTGCAGGATACAAAACCAACACACAAACTATCTGGAAAAATGTCAGGAAAACAATTCATTTGTAATAATATCCAAGGAAATACTCAGGAATAAATTTAGGTTGGGAGGGAGGAAATCTCTATATTGAAAACAACACAACATTGATGAAATTAAGAGACAAGTAGATGGTAAGAGCCCATGTTCATGAATTATATAATTAATTTTGTTGAAACATTCACACTAGTCAATACAAACAAGGAGTAAAAACAATTCCTATCAGAATGTGAATGAATTTTTTTTTAGAGAAACAAGAAGAAAGTCTTAAAGTTCATATGGGACCACAAAAGACCCCCCAAACCAATCTTGAACAATAAGAGCAAAACTGGAGGCATCATAATCTCAGATTTTAGGATATACTACACAAGCCAGTAATAAAGAGAATGTGTCATTAGCATAAAAACAGACATAGAGACCATTAGCCCAGAAGAGAGAGCCCAGAAATAAACCCACACATTTACAGTTAATTGATCTTCAACAAAGCTGTCAAGAATACACGATGGAAAAAGGAGAGTCTCTTCAATAAATGGTGCTGGGAAAACCAGATATGCACATGGAATCAGAGTGTTTCTCATACTTATTGTAAAAATCAACTAACAATGGAGTAAAGTCTTTTAAATACATGTTGTGAAACTGAAAAACTACTAAAAGAAAACATTGAAAAAAACAATTCTTGATATTGGTCTGGGCAGTGATTTTTTTGGATATGTACCTAAAAGCCCAGGCAACAAAAGTCAAAATAAATAAATGAGATCGCATCCACTACACAGAAAAGCAATCAATCAACACTGTGAAGAAGCAACTCACAGAGGAGAAATATTGGCAGATCGTATATCTGGTAAGGGGTTAATATCTAAAATATAGAAGGAACTTAAACAACTAATAGCAAGAAAACCAATAGTGCCCTTGCTCATTTTTAAAGCTAATTTAAAAATGCACAAGGGTCTGCATTAACATTTCTCTAAAGAAGACAAACGACTAACAAGCATATAAAAATGCTCAGTCATCATAGAAATTTGAATTAAAATTACAATAAGATATCATCTTATACCTTTTGGAAAGACTAATACCAGAAAAAAAGATAAGTGTTGACAAAGGATGTAGAGAAAAGGGAATCCTTGTATACCATTGGTGGAAAGGCATATTAGTATAGCCATTATGGGAAACAGTATAGAGGTCCCTAAAACAATTAAAAGTAGAAGTACCACATGATCCAAAAATCCTTGTGCCTTAAGCTGACCGTTGGAAGTGAGGGAACTCCAGCTATGGATTAGGATAGCATGCCAAGCCCAGGGAACCCCTTAGATCTGAACAGTAGGGAAGAAAAATGAAGATGAAGCACTATATGAGTTTAAAGAGCTAAGTTCATAAGAAATCAATGACTGATACCTGGAAAGAGCTTTCAGCTCTGAGAAGTGCAAGAAGGTGCTGGATAAAACGAGTCAAAATGTCAACAGTTGGTACTGAAGTTATAGCTCAGCGGTAGAGCGCTTGCCTCGCACGTGTGAGGCCCTGGGTTCGATCCTCAGCACCACATAAAAATAAATAAAATAAATGAAGATATTGTGTCCGTCTTTAAAAAAAATTTCAATAGTTCAGGTTTCTTACAGAGGACTCAACAGGGGTACAGGAAAGTCATGCAAATATTCCAAGTTTCACCCTAACAAAGCCCCTAACTCAGTAGGTCAAGCAAAACAGGCACATGAAAACCTGAAGCCGAACACTGAGCACCTGCACATGCACAGGAACTGATACATATGCATGACATGCACACAGTGAAGCCACTTCACAGGATAAGTGGTCGATTTTTGGCCTAGAGAAAAGGGGAAAAAAACCCGTGTATTGAAAAATGTTAAGGGAGAGCACATGGTTCTCCTATTTTTTTTTCTGACAACTACTACTTTCAAAAAGCCACATGATTTCTCTTCCTGAAATAGAGGGTTAAATTTTAAAAAATTCAAGACCTGTGATGGAATAGCAGCTGTCTGAGGTGATATCTATGGAAAATGAACTGGATTAGCCAAGCAGCATCCAGAGAAATATGTACATCATCATGATTACCTCCTTTTATAGCCTCGCCCCTTGGGAGGGTGTTGATCAGGGCTGCCAGAGAGGATAAATCAATTCATTCCAATTAGACTTGGTGACTTTACCACTTGCACTTTGAGAATCAGGCTGGAATCACTCTGAAAAGAGATCATCTCTCTCTTCTCCTCTCTATTTAAACAGAAGCCTCTGTCAGAAACGGATGGAAAATATGTTTTGGCAGCTGAGTCGGTGGCAATTGTACAGAGTTGAATGCTCGTAATTTTGCAGGCTTTGCCATAGAGACGTGGGGCAGCCAGACTCCAGTGAATACATTGGAGCATTTAAGCAGACGGCAGCTCTGTCACCTAGCCTGGCTACAGCCAGCCTCGTGCTTGAATCCTCCTCAGGCCCTAATATGCCATGTTTGTTCCACAACTCAATTTCTAGGTGGGAGAAGACAAGCAGGCAGGGGAGAGAAGCTGTAATTAAAACTCCACTCCCCGTTCCCATAGAGGCCATGCGGTTATCCAGTGTTAACATGCTCTGGAGGGCTGGGTGTTGTCTGGTAAGCCCAGAGGGGAGCTAAGGAGAGAGAGAGAGAGAGAGAGAGAGAGAGAGAGAGAGAGAGAGAGAGAGAGAGAGAGGCTTGTAACACTTAGGGCTTAAGCAGCTCCCAAATTAGGAAGAATACGTGGATTCTCATCGCAAGTCTTTCCAGCTGCCAGGCCCCCAAAACAAAGACAACAGTCTTGCTAGGTTGTTTTCTAAAAAGAAGAGGAAGTTGCTTAATTCTAATCATCATGACTCTCACAATTAAAAAAAAATCCTTTTAAGACAATTTTCTTCTTCCTCCAATGACAATAAGACTAATTCCTATATGACTTCAATTGATCATGTTATCAGAAGCGGCACCAATCAAGTCTCTAGACCTTTCCACACATTCAGGTCACGCCTCGTACAACACTGTCCTGGGGAGGCCTCTGGAGTTTGTGTTTCTACCCACAGGTAAAAAGTGTCACTTCCTCCCATCTTTTCAGACCCTAGAATACTGTTTGATAAGCCAAATTCATAGCACTCATTCACATGGAGTGAATCACACAAACTGCTGACATGTTTACCAAGATGTTGACATGATAAAGAATGCTGCCTGGTCCCCAGCTGAGAACTGACACATGGCAGACATCCGCATAAATGTCGGAATGGATGTTGGTGGCAGGAAACACCATCTATGGAATGCAATGCAGACACTGGAAATGCCACTAGAGTGGCTCACTTTCAGGCAAAGATGTATTTCCTTTGGTTTCTACTTCACCATGTCAACCTCCAATACTTATTTCTGTGTTCCATGTTTAACAGGCCACCTGCCTCTCCAGTCCTCGGGTGGCTAGACAAATACAGATTTTTGTCACCCTTGAAAATTGTTAGAAAGGAGACACAATAATACTATGATTTACTAATACTCTCAAGACATTACTTGTGGGTACCTTTGCCTACTACAGGAATGGCAGCAGCCCTAACCTGCACTGGAGCAGTGAGGGGAGAAGGAGGGGGAATTGGAAACTTTAGGGCAAAGAAAGAAAACTGAAAGGGATGCTAATCACTCGATCAGAGCTGCTCATCTCCTCCACCTGGAAGAGGGGCCCACCTCTGCTACTAAAGGTTAGGGGCTATTAGAACAAGAGGTTGTGGGCACTTCCTACCCCAGGGCCTTCTCACCTGCTGTTCCATCTTTGCAGGCATCTGCATGGTTCATTCTCTCTAGTAAGGTCTTGGCTCTATAGCACCTCCTCAGAGAGGCTTTCCATTTTCTCCATCATTTTCCACTCCTTCATCTGCTTTATTTTTCTTTTCAGCTCTCATCATCATCAAATGTTTCCAGACAACACATCTGTTTATTTAGTGTTTATTTACTCTCCTTCTCCACCAACCAGAGGGTAAACTCCACAGTGACTTAGTTTTGCTTACTATTATGTCCTCAGCACCGGTAACGATGCATGGTATAGTAGGTGTTCAATAAAAATTTGTTGAAAGAATGAATTGAAGGAATGAATGAATGGTTTTTGAAAAAGGCCAGAGAGCAATGCAGGAGTTCCTGTTGGTAACAGAGATATTTTGGTTAATAGTAGTCACTGTAATGAGAGCCAGCATTTATGAAGGACACTATGGTAAGCAGTTCAATACTTTTCACTATGCCTCTGCCCTAGTCTCTTGATCATCAGGTGTCCATTTATCTTAGCCTGGCTATTTATCATGAGGAGACAGAAATCATTCTCCCATGTCCTATCGTTTAAGATAAACTGCCCAGGAAAACCTTTTCCATTTTATTCTGATGGCAAAAGAAAACCAAGTTTAAAACAGGAACTGGATCAAGAACTATGTACTGTTTTGAACAATCAACAATAAAAAATTAAAAAAATAAAAATAAAATAAAACAGGAACTGGGGCTGGGGATGTGGCTCAAGTGGTAGTGTGCTCACCTGGCATGCGCAGGGCGCTGGGTTTGATCCTCAGCACCACATAAAAATAAAGATGTTGTGTCCATCAAAAACTAAAAAATAAATATTAAAAATTCTCTCTCTCTCTAAAAAAAAAAAAAAAACAGGAACTTAAACTTCATGGCCAAAGTTCTATGGGTAGAACATTTCAGACATCAGTTTATCTCTGAGCACTATAACTACATCCTTCCAGAACATGCCATTGTACTTCCTTTTAAATATACCCTTTGTCCAGTCCTGCTTAGATATTATCAAAGACTAAATCAGCTCAAAGCCCCAAAACTCAGAGGAGAGGGGGCTGCGGTTGTAGCTTAGTGGTGGAGGCCTTGACTGGTGTGTATGAGGCCCTGGGTTCAATCCTCAGCACCACATAAAATAAATAAAGGTACTATGTCCATCGACAACTTAAAAATCTTTCTAATTAAAACTAAAACGTAAGAAAGAAGAAAAGAAAAGGACAAGAAACCAGAAGAAAGTCATCACCGGGGGAGTGAGATTTGGCTGTTCAGGTCCATACCAGAGAGATCTTTCCAGAATGCAAATCCACTCTGATTGAAGCTCTGCAGCAGCTTCCTGCTGTTCTTGGAATCAAGGTCAGCCTCCTTAACACAGCCCATAGCACGTGCATTACAAGGTCTTTGGCAGTGTTTCAGCCTTGCCTTGCTGGAGAAAGGAACAGTTCCCTTTCTCCTACTCTGCAGTTCTTCTTTTTGTTGTTTTTGTTTGTTCGTTTGTTTAAGGTGATACTGGGGATCAAATCCTCCCCCACGCTGAGCATATGCCCTATCACTGAGCTATACCACTAGCTGCCCCTACAGCCTTCTTTTAATTCTTCTAACATACCCTGCCTCTTTGGACCCCACGACCTTTGCACAGGTTCCCCCAACCTTCACCTGGTCAATAGTCTTCCTGTAGATTCCAGCGCCAGTGTTATTTCCTTCTTTATAAAACCTTTCATGTTCCCCAGACCCACTGTGTAATCTCACAGTCCTACAACTCTTACAACACTCTCCTAAATTTGTAAGTGTATATTTGAACATTATTTCATGCTTGCCTGCTTCCCCTACTAAGCTGCAACTTCTCTGTGGGCAAGAATTAGGTTTGTTTCACTCACTGTTGACTCCCCACCACCAAGTACGGTACTCGGCATACAGCAACGTGCTCCAGGAAGATGAGTTAAGGGACCAGTGGATGAATGAATGTAGGCACCAACCATAAAGAATACTCCCCAGCCTGAATCTCTGTCTCAGGTTTATTATTAGCAGTTCTGTACGAATACTCACAAAATAAATGCTTTGTAAATATTTTATACAACTATGAAAAATCATATTCTCCCTCAGTCCCAAATCCATCACTGAAGCTATAAGGAAAAAGTCACACTAAGACGTGTGTCCGTGTTGTTCCATTGTAAGATGCAAAGACCTGAAGGGAAGAGAAGAGGCCTTTAGAGAGATTTAAATCTTTGACACTATGATACAGTAGAAAAGTAAGTGGCTTTTTGTGTGTGTATGAAGCCTCTGACAGTCCCTGACAAACTTTCAACTGACTAAAGGTAACAGGGTGTTTTTGTGTGAGCCCCCTGCTCCCCCAGGGCCTACCCACATGTCTCCCCCAACACAAATAACAACACTTCTCAGCTCAGATTCACCACCAGTCTAATGAGCACCCTCTCCTTTCCAAAGAAATTTTTTAAAAAAATGACACTCTACTGATGGTGGGATCAAACACCAAATCCATCGGAATCATGACTGCCTTATTGCCAATTATTTTCCCACCTGCTCTTCTACCCCAAACAGGCCGACCCACCCCATGTCTAGAGAGAAATTCCGTGAAGGCAGAAATCCATGGTGGTGCGTCATGGGGCAGCACCAGGTCCTAATGCAGTGCCAGGTTTGCAAGGGGCTCTGAAGACATGCAATTGACTAAATGGGCCAATGCCCACCCAGGAGCCACAGGACAGAGGATTGGATAGGTAATGCTTGCACTCTGGGGAACACACTCCCACCACTCGTGATTCATCGACTTGTTTCTGAAATCCTCTTGGTTAGGCAGTAATTTTCCATTTCTAGCAATTATTCCTCAACTGCTCACAGTCGCTGAACCTGGGGTCATTAAGAAACAGCCTAATATGAAACTGAGGCACTGCCTGGAGTTTTTAAGTCTCTGATGAGGTAGACTCTTGGAGACTATAATTAGCTCTCTGCAATTAATTTCTTTCTTTTTTCCTTTTTGAAAGCAGAAGTCTACTTCTCAAGCTTTAGGTGATACTGATCATGCTTAACTCTTCTCATTAAAAAAAAAAAAAGAAGAAAGAAAGAAAAGAAAAGCTATTGATTCCTCTTCCCCAAGAACTAACTCTTTAATTCCACTAACTATGAAATGAGAAAGTATTGGAAGAAAATAAATACCTGCAAAATGAAAAAAGACAGAGTTTTGGGACCTGAGTCTCTCATTACCAAATCCTCCAGAGACTTCCTGCTGGGTCATGAGCATTAGTTTTGGGTGGAAGGTCAAGGAGAGAAGGGAGGTTTAAACCTTATTAAAGAAAATAACAATACAGAGTATCTTCAACTAAATGACTCATTTAGCCCCAAATTCAAACCTAAATTTTTACACTGGCTCAATTTGTTTCCTCATGTACTTAACAAATGTTGCCAAACATGTTGACCAAGTTTAACCAGATCACATTTACTTTTATCACAATGAATTAGCTTAGTTTTATTTTCCATTCAGAGATAATTTACAGCCAACAGCTCAGAGTTTAAGACAGGAGTCTTGCTTTGGCCACTGATAGCTTCCAGGACTGATTTATTTCTCCTCTCTTAACAACAGTGACCCAGAAAACTAAGAAAAAAAAAAAAAACCCTCCATGTAGGCCAAGCTGTGTTCCATCATTGGTTCACGCCACTGCATGCCCAGCAAACTCCACGGGATGCACAACTCAGGCAGACTGTGACCCCACTCAAGGGCCTTCCCTGGCTCTAGAAGTTTCTTCCCAGGCAGCACACTGCACCAGATCTGAAGTGAAGAGTTTCAGAAAGAAATTATTCTTTAGACTGACAGTCGGCAGACTTTCTGGAAAAGGGCAGAGAGAAAATCCTTTAGGCTTGTGACCAGTGGGCCTGTGTACCAGCTACTCGGTTGTCATTGTGACGCAAAAGCAGTAAGAGAGACACAGA